>NC_143581.1:114472960-114783293 GCF_048544385.1 Mastigoproctus giganteus
AAGGCAGAGGAGACAATAATAATCGATGCCAAACAGAGCTTTCTACTAAACAAGATTTAGTAGAAATACTAGATATTTCTACTAAATCATAATTACCATCATGATTTAGTAGAAATATCTGTTTAGCAGATGCTGGCCCCTGATAAGCCACTTCAAATCCCCACTTGGCGGAAATGACCATGATTCGGAAATCAGGGACCACATACTCAAACCACTCAGCTTCTATGAAACCACAACTTCCTAAAGCAACCCCTGTGATTTTGTTTAAATTAGTAGCCCTGGTCATTTGCATACCCCTTCTATCCAATCATACCTGTCTGTAATTTTTAGCATCACCCTACTGGGCTGAAATACCAACAGATAGCACTCTGGCAAGACATAAACTATCGGTATTATTGATTTGAACAAGCGCTTTTTTTTTTTCAAAAATTCATTCAAATTCAACATTGCCCATTTTTTATGTTCTCAGAACGATTTCCCCCCCCCCCAAATTACTAATACAGTATTAATAAGAATAATGTCCAAACTCAAGTTTGGACATTAGAAATGAAATTCATCGTTTGATTATCTGTACTCAGAAATTCATTGTTTGATTGGTCGACGGCTCTAAATACATCCATCATGTGGTCAAATGTCAGTTCGGACAAGGGCACGAAAGGCAAATTTATTGGGATTTTGAGGCTTGGAGCATCTAAGCATAACCTAACATGGGAATAGTTTCCCCTGGGAGCTTAACACCCAATTATCTCTTGGAGCATTTGCCGAAGGGTAAAAAAAAAAACTGCTCCCCATTGGCGAGCATAGTGAAATTGCTAAATCGAGTGTCATATGTTTTAAATAAAATATTTTTTGATAGGCACTCAACCCCGTCCTGAATATTGTAAAAATGCTTGTAAATTCCCACATGAGTGTCTCCTCCTTCCCCATCTGAAAAAAAATCGTGTAAGTGGAGGGACTTTTTACTTAAAGCATTTTCCCCAACAACAAAAAAAATATAGAAATACCTCTTTATCAGCTTCAGCCACCTCCAAACTGGGTGTACTTTGGGAGTCTTCTTCTTCTTCTTTTTCTGTGAGCTCCGCACCTTCCAAAATTTGAGGACCATCGCTAGAGTGACCAGCCATTACTAGGGGCTCACTGCTAGTAGATGCAAAAACGGCCATTTGCGCATAGCCAAAGAACTCCATATTCTGAAAGAAAAACATGGAACTAATGGTTTAAAATACACTTAGCGACAATAACTCTATAAGCAATTTTAAAAAAATTGATAAAAAATTTTCAGTAATGAAAAAAATACGCTTGAAAACTCCAAATTCTCACAGTACTCCATCTCAGCCTCTAACTGTTTGGCCATCTCATATTCACATTCGAGGCAAGGGCAATGACCTCTTTTTCCAAATCGCTGAATTGATCTAATTGTTCAGATATTGTGCTAAACCTCTGAAAAAAAAAAAACAAGTGAGTATTGCCGCCATATTGAGTCTTTTTAAAGCAAAGTTGTGGATTGAAATGACAATAGGCACTGACCAATCAGAGCTTAAAATCGAGAGGGTTCCCTGTAACAATCAATAGGAAACCTCAAGATGGTGATTCAAAAGTACCAATAGGAAGCCTCGAATTTCTGCTTCAAAAGGCACCACTAAGATTTTTTAAAGAACACAAAAAATCATGTGACTGCCTTGCTAAGAATAGTAACCTGATGTAATAAAACTGCTCCCTGTCAACATATAGAGTTGAGGAAATAAAAAACCACAGGCTTGACAATCTGATTTTGCTTTTTATTTTGCTCTGAAAATACGTTTAAACATTTAAATAGGCACCAGAAAAAAAATATCTTTTCATTATCTTTTAAAAGTATTAATAAAAAAAAAAGTTATCATTTATGGACTAAAAGTCACAATTTTTTAAGAATGCAGAGGTATTCAGAGGTTAAGGATATGCCTACATTGACATTATTCACAGACTAAATAAAATAGAGTGGGCCATAATTGTGTTCAACAATGAATTTAAAATAGTGACTTTTATCGTAAAGACTGTTCCGTATTTTTGAGTAGAAGTAGTATGGAATCGTAATCAAATTTGCCGATAAATGAGTTTTTAGTCTTACTATGATGCTGCTTTCTTATGGATTTTTTTTTGGATTAAAGATGAATATGGTATGATTTCGAATTAAAGTATATATTTTCATATAAACTCAAAAATTGAAAGGTCTAATGCTTTCTTGGGAAAATTTACATTTAAAGTGCCACTTTTGAATGCTGTATGGAAAAAAAAAAAAAACTTGTTTGCAATGATTCTAATATTTTTGCCTTTCTAAAGGAGCAAAATGAATTTAAGAAAATATGGTATACTGTACAGTAAATGGAAATAAGGATTTTTTTTCTATAGTATTTTATTTCTAAGAAGAAAATAACATTTGTTACATCACAGGTCAAACAAATTCTAGCAACGCACCTATGACCATAAAAGTTTGTGGTATTTTTTTGAAGTTAAACTCGCCCCTTTGTTTTATTACAGTCGGACTTGGTTACCTTATTATTATTGTATTTTTGGGGAGAAAAAAGTTAGGCAGATTGAACACCTTGCTACCATAAAACACGGCTTCTGTAGCATAGTTTTATGGACCCCGTCAGCGTGGGAACATTGGGTTGGGGTTGTACTTGGGAAGAAGTGGTAACTTCTGCACATGTACAGTAGCAACATTTCAGACTTAGAATTCAGTTGCTGCTTGAAACTTTCTCTGTGTGGTTGTCAAAAATGTCAGTGGCTACAAAGTTTGCCAATCTTAGAAAACAGAATGTTATTTTCTACAGAAGGTTAGGAATAGTTCAAGAGTGCGAATTTCGTATAATGAGTTTGAGCCATATGTGACTTTTTCGAAACAGCGAATGCATACATACAATTATTGAAAAGACAATGAACTAAATTCAAGGAGAAATTGCCAGATATCTTGCTTTTCATAAGAGCAAGAGCAAAAAGAGAAGATCCAGCTGCATATGCTTAGGATCTGCACCGAACGTGGCACTGCTGACTTGTATTGGTCATGCAGTATTCTGGAACCTGATGTAAATTTAAGTTTAGAATATTCAAAACTTGGACTTTTATTGATTAGAATCACAGATATTGATTCATTCATAGAGCATCTCAAATGTGAAAAGTCGGCATTTCTATGGATGCAAACTAATGATGTTATATTAGAACGATGTATATGATCATTTTCTTCTAACTGCAGAGCCGCATAATTGTGTTCAAATTTTTTCTGCTAAATGCCAGAAGGGATAAAACTGGAAATCAATGTATATGGTGTATTCAGCGCTGTATGTTCAATGATGGAAAAACTAAACTGTGCCTACACATTGAAATATATGGTATATCAGTTCAGCTGGAAAACTAGGTAAATTATGTAATCGATTTTGTTGATTTTTTATCCTTTTTCTCTTAATAGTTTACCTTTTGTGTGTTTTGTCATTAGCCATGTAAATCTCTTTTGTATCAATAAAAAAATTTTTTTGTAAATATTGTCTCTTTTTCTTAGCAACTAGAGAAATAACCTTTAAAATTTATACCTAATCAATAGTGTTAAAATCTTAAACAATTTTGAGAAATTATTTTTAAGAATGTAAAATCATTATATTTCAATGGAGAGAAAAAAATTTCATATTCAGCTTGCAAAAAGGACCGATAGATGGGTCCACCATCCACACAGACTTATTGGGAAAATGAATTTACAAATCAAACAATATGGGACACATAAAATCAATCTTTACTTTTCAGGTTTTCATCGCAAACTAATCTGTTAATAACATAGTTCACATAACCAATATTATCAACACCGGAAATACAAAAAAATTTATATTCTAGATTTAGGAAAAAAAAATTCATTTTCAGGTTACAAAAAGGACTGATAGATGAGCCACAACCTGACTTGTTGGAGAAAATATATATATTTAACCATCGAACACATAAAATAAAATAAAAAAAATCTGTACTTTCAGCTTTTTCAATGGCAACGTGGACTAACAACACAGTATATATTTCCAATAGCATCAACACTGGAAATAATAAAACAAAAACCTAACTTTTTCTTACAGGTACCATCAGAAAGAAATAAGCAACGTTCATCGCCGACTTTGGGGCTGATCCACAATTCATTGCAGAACACAGATCTCTTGACATCACACTCATACTGATACTATAATATGAGAGTAGGAGTGTGCTATAGGCCTAATGACTCTGATGAGTATAATAAGAAACTGTACAGGGAAATAAAATAGAGTGGGCCAGTAAATCAGAGAGTCTTATAATGGGGGATTTTAATTTCCCAGATATTGACTGGAATTTGGGGGCTGGTCACTCACACACTAGCAAGGCTTTTGTGGATTTATTGGATGATTGTTTTCTACATCAGCATGTTCGGGAGGCAACTAGAGGGAGGAATACTCTTGATTTGATTATCAGCAGTGATTCTTCATGCATTAAGAATCTGCAGATAAATGAACCACTAGGTGGCAGTGATCACAGTGTGCTGAAGTGGGATTTACTCAAAGAGTTAACTACCATTAGGGGTAAAGGGAAGGGTTATTGCTTTCGTAAAGGCGATTATGATGGACTGAGACAGACAGTATTTAAATTCTATACAGTGGGACAAAATGATGATGTTACCAACAGAAAATTCAAAATGGGAAGCATTCAAAGAACTTATCTTGGAAGCTACTAGGCTTTACATACTAACTAAGAAATATTGTTCAAGGTTTAGGCCTAAATGGATGTCAGATGAACTAATGAGGCATATGGCAGAGAATAAAAATGCATGGGATTCATACAAATTAACACGTGAGACAGAAGCCTATGATAGATACAAGTTGATCTGTAACCAAGTTACAAAGGAGGTTAGGCAGGCGAAGTCAGATTACGAGAAATCTTTGGCAAGGTATGCAAAGAAAAACAGCAAAGAGTTCTTTACTTATGTAAACTCTAGAAGGAAGGGGATGAATCAGATTGGTCCACTTGATATCGGTGGGTCAATTGTGGATGATCCTGCTCAGGTAGCTAACAAACTAAATGAATATTTTGCATCGACATTCACACATGAGGAGTTTTTCAGCGAGGGGAATGCCAGAGGTGTATTCAACTCTGGCAGTAAGCTAGAGAATCTTGTAATAACTGAGAGTAAAGTGGAGGAGAAATTGTTGAAGATAAACACAAGAAAGGCACCTGGGGTGGATGGGATCTATCCAGTTATATTAAAGGAAACAGCAAAGGAAGTAAGCAAACCCTTAGCCATAATTATGAGAGCTTCCATGGACTCAGGGGAGGTACCCATAGACTGGAGATGTGCAAATGTGACCCCAATTCACAAAGGAAGATCAAAGGCTGACAGAAGTAATTATAGACCTGTGAGTTTAACTTCTGTTCCCGGAAAATTAATGGAGGCACTGGTTAAAGAAGCACGGCAGGATCATCTAGACAAGACTTCAGTTATAGCTCGGACACAGCATGGTTTTGTTAAGGGGAAGTCTTGCCTGACCAATTTGATTGGATACTATGATGCCGTCACAAAAGAACTGGATGCAGGGAATAACTTTGATATTGTTTATTTGGATCTTACAAAGGCTTTTGGTACTGTTGCACATGGAAAACTGCTGCACAAATTGGAGCAGTGTGGCATTGAGGCAAATTGCTGCTATGGATAAAGGGGTGGTTGAGGGGGAGAAGACAGAGAGTGGTAATCAATGGACACTGCTCATCGTGGACTAATGTTATTAGTGGAGTCCCTCAGGGTTCACTGTGGGTCCATTCTTTTTTTCTGTATTTATTAATGATACTGATGATGGTATATCAAGCTTAATGTCCAAGTTTGCAGACGATACGAAGGTTGGCAGGGTTGTCAAGGACACTACTGACACTATGCTGCTGCAACAGGATCTGGAAAGGTTGAAAAGATGGGCTGAGAGGTGGCAAATGAAGTTTAACATTGACAAATGTAAAGTACTACATATGGGAAACAGCAACCCCAGAGCAACGTATCAACTCTGTGGTACTACACTGACAGTGGTAGAGAATGAAAGGGACCTGGGGGTGGTTATGCAGGCAGATATGAAGTTCTCTGAGCAGTGCAGACGGGCTTCAAGAGTAGCTCATGGTGTATTGTCAATGATATATAGGAATTTTTCTAGTAGGGATAAGGAGGTGATTATTCCCTTGTGTCAGGCCACACCTGGAGTACTGTATACAGGCCTGGAGGCCTCATTTCAAGAAGGATTTAGAGCTGCTCGAACGAGTACAGAGAAGGTCAACAAGATTAGTGAATGGATCAAAGGGGTGCTCTTATGAAGAAAGGCTTAAGTTTTGCAAATTACAATGTCTGGAGACTAGGCACCAGCGAGGTGATCTGATAGAGTTGTATAAAGCCTTGATTGGTTTGAGCATGCTCAATGCTGATGGGTTTCTTCCTCTTGCTCAGAATAATCACCTGAGAGGGCATAAATTCAAATTGAGGAAAGACAGATGTAGGATAGACGTGCGGAAATTTGCCTTTAGCCAGCGGGTGGTTGGTTGGTGGAACAGACTTCCATCCCTTGTCGTGGAAGTTGATAGCCTAAATAAGTTTAACGCTCAGCTGGACAGGTATTTCGAACGAACAGAGGGGTGAAGTGGAAGTGGTTAATTTTTCTTTATTTATTTTATTTTTTTATTTTTTGGCTGATACTGCATAAGCTTGCTTTCTTGCATCAAATGCCTCTACTAATGCTAATATACACTGAACTTAATGGGTAGCCCAGTGGATAAACACCACACAGCCACCACACAAGACTGGAGTTTGGGCCTGTGCACAAATAGAAAGCAGAAATAGAAAACATAAAAAAAGAAAAACAAGCATTTGCCATCTAGTGAGCAAAATAACAACTGAAATAATTTTTTCCCACTCAACCCAATAGCTAATCACAGAGCCAGATCCAGTGAAGCCATGCTCCCCTCCCTAATTTCTATGATAAGTATCACCATCTTAACTACTGAGTTGGATGTCTTGCAAGTTAATGAAGATTAGGTTCATTGCTTGACTTGCTCTAGTTGGTTGCGTCTTTAACCACGTAAGGTCAAAGTTCTGAAGAGTTAAGTCAAGGCTCACAGTGGCTAGTTGAAATTACTGGCTACTACAATTAGAATTTTAGGCACTAAATTAGTTGCTAGCCATGTGAATGGGACTTCTCAGCAACGTGAACAGAAATGGGATAATGTATGAACTGAATGTCTGTCAGTAGATGCATTTGAATTGACCATGGTCAGCACAGTGTCAGGAAAAAATGTATTTATATTTTTCTGGCATTGTTTTGTTTTTCTTTCAATAGATGGCATTTGTGGTATTTTCAGAATATAATTTTCAATTTATTTTTACCATTGGGCTTGAACTGAGGTTTGGCTACTTGGATGGGTGGTGATGTTTTCTCTCAGCACTGGGTCCACTGTTACTTTTGTGTTAGATGTAGCCTTTGAATATATCGGTTCTGACTTCAAACTGAATTTTTGTGAATATTTTTAATGTTAATTATGTGGTTTTGTATTGTGGGTCTTAATTAGGAGGATGCCTTCTGGGAAGCTTATTTTGGAGTGGTTATGTTAGGGAGAGGGCTGTCCCACATCTGCAAAGCAGATATGCCATGTTTTTTGTTTGTGGAATGAAAAACTTTTTTTTCACAAAGTTCTGTGTTGTTGGTCATACGTGAAAGATAAAAATTGTGATGTTCCTTGCTGGCTCCATCTGTTGTTGAGATCTGAAAATAAAATTATCTGTAACTAAATATTTTTAAAGTATTTTCTTGACAAAATTTCATCCGTTCTTGAAATAAAAAAATCAAAAATTGTGTGCATTTTTCAAATACCAGTGATAATTTTTTCTTTTGAAATCTGAAATCTAAAATCTGATTTGAAATCTCCTCTTTGGTGAAATCTGAAAATTAAAATTGTGTGCTTGTAACTTTGAAGCCTTATGAAGTCTACTGCAATGAGTGTTTTTCTGAAACCTCTGAATATACTTGATGTGCAAATAATTTCCAAAGTAAAAACTTAAGATTAAAAATTGAGTTGCCATTAAAAGGTTATTTTTCTCAATAATACTAATCACACAGGCACAGATAAAATTTGCAAAAGAATATTATTATTACCTATAACCAATAGACATATTATATAGAAGATAGTAGTAAGCATACAAATTATTTTCTAAGCTAGTAACAGAATGTGAACTTCATGTCCATATATTTATAATAGTCACTCACATATTTTCACCAAGATCATGCTTTTCTGTCCTTTTTCAGTTAGTTGAAAAGGAATGCACTGTATTTGAGAGAATACTCTGCTTCTAATTCCATAATCATAGCAACAATGGCCTGGAGGAGGGCATAGAAGTTGCATATGGTGTCTATCTTACATTTAGCTAAAAAAATTGCATCGTATTTAAAGGAAATGACTGTGCAGAGACAATGTTCATAAGTAGGTAAAAATGGTATTTTGAATCGTGATGGAAAATATTCTGCTCTCAGTTTGCTCATGCAACTGATCAAGGTGTTCCATAACTGTATTTTTTACTAATGGTAAAAAATATAACTATTTTTTTACCATTAGATGAAATAATGGTTTTTCTGAATCTGATGTTTGAAGGAAATCATCAATAAATGGGATTTTAATAGATAAGAGCTCCAATTCAGAAATGTCAAGGGTTAATTGAACTCTGCCCCTTTGTCATTAAGATCACCTATAGTTGCCTTGAAATTATCTGTTTCGGCTGTTAACCTCTGAAGGTGTTGAAGTCTCTTTAGCCCTTCCATGTAAGAGCACTACAATTTCACCAAATTTTATTTTCAACTCCTGCCATGGGCTTTTGGACAGTATTATGTAGGCATTAGTGTTTTCAAACAGGATACTCAGCTGGGAATCAAAAACCACAACTCTGATTGTTGAGTGCATACCCAAGCATCTATAGAAAGCAACATTTTTTCTTCTCCAAGATGGACACATCATTGTTGGTAGCACTAGTCAGTTTATGAACTGCAAACAGACGCCAGTTCAGACGCCAAGCTGAGAATGACTTTCTTAATCCAGAATGAGAGCATTCATCAGATGTGACATATGCAATATTCTTGACCACCACGTGAACTCTTTCCTTATCCAAAACAAGCTCGAGCATGTACTTTCAGTGATAACCAACCAGCTGTGATTAATATCCTGTCAAACTTTTTGATGTCACAGATACTTCTGGAAGTTTCTGTGACATCATCTGTGACTTCCGGTCTCTAGGCTTGAACATCCTTTTATTTCCAAAGACAACGATTTCTGATTAGTTGAAAATGTGGCGTGATATTTATTTTCCAACTTCGGAATGAAATAATTATATTTTTTTACTATTCAGGGTCTTTAGCAATCTTAAGAAAATCTAAAAATCACATGCTTGTGTAAAACTAGAATAAAAATCAGCATGTCCAATTGCTTCTGATTCTCATGGAAGAAACAGACATGCATGCATTTATTTTTAAATTACTATTGTATTATTTTTCTTCAATTTATTTTGAAAGGCTCTTCAAAAGCACATAAAAGTAAGGATTTAATTCCCACACCAGGTGAGCATAGTTCAGACTGGAAATCAGGTGGCTAAATCAAAGGAGTAACTTCCTCCCTTTACCTTCATAAAAACCATAGATATGGTTTTTATGAAGGTAAAGGGAGGAGAAAACCATAGATAAAAACCATAAAAACCATAGAGAAAACCATAGATAAAAACCACAAAAACAATAAAATATGTCTAAAATATTTTCTTCATTTGGAATTAAATGGTTGTTTTCCCGTTGAAAATCTATAGAGATTTTTTTCTTTTATTTCAGCTCTCTAGTTGTAACTTTTGAAAATCTAAAAATTTTCTTCACTGTCTGTATTTTCAAAGTCAGTATTAAAATCACCTTGTTCTCACAGGAAACACAGACTCACATTCATTTATTTTAATTTATGATTATATTATTTTTCTTCAATTTATTTTGAAAAAGGTAACTGCAAAAGCACATTAAATTAAAGATGTAATTCCTTCCAAGTGATCGTAAGGGGGCATATCACAGTTCAGAGCTAGAAATCAGGTGACAATGTCAAACTGGTAACTTCCTCCCCCACCACACATCTTAGGCATTGATTTACATTTGAAAACTATAAAATGTCTTGCTTCTTTGGAATTTAATGGATTTTTTTCTTCTTTGAAATTAAATGCATATTTTCCCTTGAATTGCTATAGAGAAAATTTTTTCTTTCATCTAAAAAATTCACATTGATGTCTGAACTTTCAATGTCAGAATTAAAATCACCTTGCTGTCAGGGGGAAACCACAGCGTGTGTATTTATTTCCAAGCATATATTGGCTCATATATACATGCCCTTCAAGATGAAGGCATTACATGAAACAGTTCCCAAGCAATACGATCCTCAATTTCGAATTTTAATATGAATAATCTACTTTTAATACAAAAAATTGATAGTTATCACATACACATTTTAACTCCACACAACTCCACAGAAAATTTAGAGAAATATGTACTTTAAAAGAAAGTATATCTCTCTGGTATTCGTGGAGCTAGTCCTAGTGCTGTGGCCTTGGAACTGATTCTTTTCGAGACCTGTTAATCTGGAACAACTCCCATGAGTCATGCCACTATTGTCACTTTGGAAATTATGAAAAATGCTAATGTAATGTGTAAGTTTCATAGCTGATGGTTCATTTAGTCTGGGCAATGAATAGACAAACTACTCATGTCGTTTTAACAATATTTCCTTACTATACCACCAAAAACAACTTGATTTTCATGATCAAACCATATTTTCCCTCCCAAAAAACAACAGCTTGCTTTTTTCCTGTCAGCTTAAAAAAGACAGTGAAGTGAAGTTTTTTCTGCAATTTATTTGAGGGTTTCTGCTTTTCAAAGAAAAAATATACTGAAATACAAATTCACTGAGAAAAGCATGTGAACATTTTCTGCACCCCTCTAGAGATCAGCTTGACAGTGGGATGTATGACTCATAGGTGCAAAGAGTGCACTTCCTGCCCCTTACCATCAGTATATTTTTGTCCTCTTAAAAAATCTTATTGGTTAGTTTCTACTCATTTGGAGTCTTCACACAGGTTGTACCAAGAACCCTTTTGATTCCAATCTCTGATTGGTCAGTTTGGACTGCTGTTTCATTCTGAATTACAGTTTAAAAAGAGCAATTTGATGCGATTCCACCCACTTGTTTTTCCTGCTCACCGCCACGGCCTTTTACTTATAGCTATATTTAACTCGAGATGTATTCTGAAGAGGTAGATTTCTACTTTGACTCCGAGGTAAAATGGAGGCCGCCACTTTAGCTGATAAACTCGAGGGAGAAGCTGAATTGGCCAAACCTATAAAAGTTAAGGCAGAGAGAGCAAAAGAGATCTGAGGCAAATGATGTCTTTACAGGGAATTGGATTTTAATAGTGTGAGTATTATTTTTGTTGATATTATAAAGTTATTTTTAATTCAAGTGGCTTTTTCTCTTTAAATGGAATTTAAAAAACTACAATTGTTATTCTTTATTGGCTTTTAATTGACGATATTTTTGAGATCTAAAACAATCTTTATTTTTTCAGATTGCTGAAATCTTTAGTCTGTCTCAGCTTGATGTTTTTGCCTCTTGTACTTGCGAGGAACTGGAATTTACTGCGACTTGTACTGTCGATGGAATTCTGGGCACTGTAGGTTCCTCTCATGATGAGTCTCAAATTATTGATGCTGTAGGGTGTGGGGAGGAATGGCCCCAAGATGGTGGGGGATATCCTGATGAAGATCCCAAAAATAATGATTATTCCAATGATCAGATAAGTTGATAGTCAGTTTGTTTCTACAGTGAATTTTTTTTAAAGTGAAAAGTACTGAGCTTACATGATTTTTTTTTCCAACTGGGGAGAAAAATATTAGTGGTGCCAGTTTCGAGCACTTTTACAATACTAAAGACGGTATAGAGCAGTACTGAATGAAATACCATATGTTGTTTTAGACATACAAAACCCAATTTACTAACATATCTATACTTGGTGAAGCAGATGAATTTTTTACTGTATTCTGAGAGATGTTGGAAGAAATTATCAGACGTTCGAATGCACAGGGCAATTATACGTACTGTGTCTGTGTCTCAATACACCTAGCCTGAAGACTCTTATTAATTTGCCCTTCATAGCACTGGCTGATCTAACATTAGAGAGGGTGATGGCTGCATTTGTAGCTGTAGATACATCTAACACAGAATCCATGATAGCCAATGACCTTAGTCTCGATGTCATCTTCATTAACATCTCCAATAGGGGGAATAGGCAATCATTTTGAGAATATTGAGAAATGAGGTATGTTGTATCTGAACGACTTTTTGAAGGAAAAAAGATGCGTCATTTAGATCAATAATGCCGATTCGCTGTGCCTTTCAAGAGAATTATGCATTGGCATTTTATCGCACAAGGTCGGTGCCAAAACATACTGACAAATGTTGAAAGATAAACGCAGTGGGCAGACTACAATGGCTAAGGATTTGCACAAAATCGTAGGGGTTGTTTTAAGTATTTGTGGCTTGGCTGAACTGGAAATGTTTCACCCTACCCTCACCTCCTATTTCTCAAATTGTAGTTATATCCGCCAAGTGCAGTTTTCAAGTGATTAATCGGGGCCCAAGGCCACTAAACAGATATTCCTGCTCCACCACAACAGAGGACATTATGATCTGGTGCATTCTTTGAAGGCCCTCATTACATGAATGAGGAGTCACACTTGTCCTCATTCATGTAATCGGTGCAGGACCCACACCCATCATAGTGGAAGCAACCTTTTGTATGATGCGTAAGCCAGGTATTTCAAAGGCAGTGAGTGTTTGGATTGTCACCGGGCAAACAATACTTGCTCAGAACTGCATTGCTGCCATGTTTGTTTTGCACCTATCTTATTAAAATGCACATAAATGACAAAATTCAGAATTCCATTGTCACTACAAGACTGTGCACGAGCCTCAATGCTGTTTTATTCAAAACCCGGAGGATTCAGAAATTTAGCTTCTGTAATTTATTTCAATACACCCAAATGCAGACCATGAACACAATGCAGACCATGAACACATGGCTGTACTTTGTGTTTCTTCTTTTGGAGATCAATAACAGATTTACTGAGGCTGACCTTGCATGGCAGAGAGTTTGGATGAGCTGTTTGGGGTCCGGGAGACAATGAAACGTGCTGGGGATGAGCAAAAATTTGACACGCTGAACCAAAATATAAGGGGCGCCTCCGTAGCCAGGTGGGAAGGAGCAGCAGTGCGTAGCACACGCTTCTTGATTAGACCGGGGTTCGAGCCCGTCACCACCAAATACGGAGGATGCGGAAAGGTCAGGGAATGACCACCGCATATCCCGGAGCAATATGGCCTTAGTTGCTAATGCTCCTAAAAACCAAATAACAAACAAACAACCAAAATATAAGAATGTATGAGTAGTGGTGCATAACCGTCCTGGTTTAAACGGGTACTTTGTACTATCTTATATCTTCAGGAATAATATGAAAACTCGTGTGATTTTAAAGGGCACAAAGATTTTGAACATTTACTCGGCTTGTTACACATCATCTTCCTGGATTCATACACTTTTCTTTCAATGCTGCTCTGAAAACTGCCTGCAAAATTTGAATTGTTGAGATTCGTAATTGCTACTTTACTCATGATTTTCACAAATGAGACACAATAGACTATTTGGGTGCAATTGCAGACCAAGAATTTTTCAACAGGAGTTCATGACGAAAGAAACTTTTATAGGAATTGAGTTATGGTACCATGAGAAGTCGCACTTAACATACATCTCAAGTTGGAGCTATTGACATATACCCTGAATGATGTTAGGTTATTACAAGATTCGTGTCCACAAATTCCGATCTCTCTTTATCGTCATCTCACTAGTTGACCCCTTCTATCAGGGCATTAATATATCTGGGGCCTGCAGTAGGATCTTTGCCCATAACTATCTAGAAACAAACACAATTGTGGTCCTGTCCCCAGGCAGATACATGAGCATGCTTATTCACAGGGAGGGAAAGTTAGAGTGGGCCTTTCTTAATAGATGGGGTGTGTGATAACACTGCCTACAAGTTTAATGGGTGTTACTATCATGGGTGCAAGAAATGTTTTAGGCCTATCACTCCACAGACACAGAGAAACAATATGATGGGGGAACCTGTATGAAGAAACTATTGACCACAAGTCTTTCATCAAAACTGAAAGATATGATGTAGCTGCTATCTGGGTATGCCAATTCGACACCCAACAGAAAAATGTGCCAGCCATGAAAGAGTTTGTTGCAGCTTTCACAATACATGAACCAATTATGGCCCGTAATGCTCTAAAAAGAGGTGGTAGAGTTGACTGCTTTAACCTCTATCACCAGGTGGCAGATAATGAGGAGATTTGTTATGTTGATTTTTGTTGGTTGTATCTTGGAGTTTGTAAATATGGTGTCTTTCCTAGCAGCCACCCTAAAGTCATCCTTGTCTATAGGCATAATTTTGAATTGTCCATGCCAGTGTGGTCATGCCAGAGGAGACTTTTTGCCTCTCCTTCCCATATCGACCAAAGGTAACCTTGTTTTCCTGCTTTTTTTAATGTAAATCCCAAACACGAAGGGTATTAGAAACTATAGTTCTTAGTACCGTACTTGGGTTGCAGTTTGAGAAGACGAAAGAAGATATTTGTTGACATTGGACTGGAACTTCTGTAGACTGTAATTTTCAGGAAATACGATGAAGGAAGATTGTTCCAGAAAATGGCATTTGAATGAATAAGTGAGGAAGGTGAAAAGTTGTTTTTGTGAGTTTGAAGTTGGACAGTAAATGGATGTTGGCTGGTGGTGGCATGTATTCAGATTGTTTTGAAAGAGAGAGCGAGAATTACAGAAGCCAATTCAGATGAACAGTGACCATGGAAGTATCTGTAGAAAAGGCATGCAGAAACAGTACATCTATGAGACAGAGAGTGGAGAGACTCTGTTAGAAATGAACCATTAATTAACCTAACTGCCCTCTTCTGAACAGAATCAAGAAGCCTGAGAAAGATTTTGGGGGCACCACCCCAGATGTGGGAACAATATTCCATGATAGGGCGGAACTGTGATTTGTCCAGAGTGAACAGCTGTTTGTAAGAAAAGTAACGACGAGAGCGAAAGAGAAATCCAAGTTTTTTAGATGCAGACGAAGCAATATTTGTAATATGCTTGTGCCAAGAGAGATTAGAAGTCAGGGTAATCCCTAAATGAGATATATCATTTTTCCTAGTAATCGGAGTGTCACAAAGATAAGCTTAGGAGCAGTAGAACCCTTTTTGCTAGATATAAGACAACACTCAGTTTTAGAATTATTAAAATCAACTAAGTTGTCTTTGACCCACTGGAGAATTACCTGGAGATTGGCTTTTAAGGAATTGATAGCGAATATTTGAGAAGTTGAAGCTGATTGAGCAGCGCAAGGTTTCTCAAAATGGAAAGTGGAATGCAATGTGCTATCATTGGCAAAACTATAGATAGGATTTCCAGTCAATAGAAGAAGGTCATTAATATACAAGAGGAAAATAGTGGGGGAAAGAACTGAACCTTGGAGGACACCGGTATTAGTGGGGAAGTTGAGATGTAAAGTGCAACTGCTTCTGTTTCACCGAACTTTTCCATTGAATTTGTCCATAAATGGGTAACATAAGCCAGAATATCCCCAGTGGATCGACACTGACGGAATTTGTACTGGCGATTGTTGATCAGAGGGAAGGTTTCCAGGTAGTTTAAGAGTTGGCGGTTAATTGATTTCTCCAATACTTTAGAAAGAGTAGAAGTAATTGCAATGGAACGATAATTGGAAGGGAGGGATTTGTCACCCTTTTTAGGAACTGGCTGGATATGAGCAAATTTCCAAGCAGAAAGAAAAACGCCTTTGGAATTAGAAAAGGAAAAAAGGTGGAAAAGAACAGGAGTAAGTTCAAGAGCACAGGTTTTGGGATCAAATGGAGAAATACCATCAGGACCTGGAGCTTTCTTAGCATCGAGATTAATCAAAATCTTTCTAAAAATCCTTTTGACGGAAGACCACAGGAGGCATGGAATGGATCATGTTGGGAATGGTGGGAAGTGCTTTTCCAAGATCATTTATACATGAGTTGGAAGAAAAATGGGATGCTAGTAGGTCAGCTTTATCCTTGCCTGAAGTGATAACAGAGCCATCTGGTTTGGACAGAGGTTGGAGCAGAGATGGGCAAAAGTTGCAACCATACGAGGCAAGATACGAGAATGCTTGACTATCATTAGGGCAATAAGCAAGTTTTCTACGCTTAGCCTGTTCAAACTCTAGTTTGGACTGATAAATAACTACTTTACAATTGTTACAACTGTTGTGTGGTCCTTGTGCTAATGAAATGATGCCCAAGTGTAATCACAATGACAGGGCTTTTCAGGGGTCTAGTGTACACCTCGTTTTTACCTTGCAATTTAGAGCGGCTATAAAATTATTGACATTACAAGTTTTGGCATTTTGAAGAGAAGTATAAATCTCTATTTGGTGGCTACATGGATACCTTCTTAAAAAATTAAGCAGGAAGGATCAGGGTGGTCCTAGGGGATAGACTGTAATGCTTATATCCCTGACTTTCATAATAAAGAAGGCAAAACCATGGATAGGCATGAAATAAAGACAAATGCCACAAGTCATGCATTTGCTAAATTATGTTTGAATTTATTATGGGGACAACACGCTACGAGAACTAACAGGACTACAACTAAAGTTTGTGACACTTATGAAAGCACATAGTAGAACCTTCCTTAGATGACACCAAAATCATTCATGAGACCATGTTAGTAACGGAGAATATAATGCTGGTTGGATTCTCACCGATTGCGGGGATGGAGGAACCCAACCATCATGGGAATGCAGTCATTGGCGCTTTCAATGCTTCCGATAGCCGGATAAATATCTAAAAGGCTAATCCCACTCTATGCCAATAATGCCATACTGTGACACAGATAGTATGATATCCACCTGTAACCTGGGCGACAAATGTCCACCTATTGGTCACCCGCTTGGGGAGCTCACAGACAAATTAGCTGGTGACCATATTGTCGAGTTTTCTTCCGCAGGCTCCAAATCCTACTCCTTCAGAACCCGACGAGTAAGAACGGTAACTAAATGGAAGGGTATGAGTCTGAATGAGATAAACGACAGGTTAGTTAACCTGGACATCATAACTGCAGCAAAGGGTTAGAATGAAATGTTTTAGTTGATGTACTTTTTTCTGTATGAAGAGAAAAACGTTCTTCTCATCTCCTGGAAAATTCTGTATCGAATAGGATTTACCTTCACTAAACGTATGATTAGAGCCGAGTCACACACCTTCCCTTATGGATATTTCCACAACACTCAGTGAAGACTAACCACCTAACATTTCACTTTCAGAATGAGAAAACGCCCTTGAAACCACCGTGCTGGACACTAAGCAGTCTTCAGTGGTGCTCTGGTGACATCTCCTTTTCCGGGGACCTATGGAAAGCACAATCTCCCCCTTTCCGGACTCGAGGGGGAAACGAGGGGGCTATGGGATCCCACCCTGCTACCACTTCATGATGGGCCTGGATATGCACACGTGCAGGAAAACCCCAATGGGATGTTTCTTTTGAGTTTAAATTAAAACTACTTCTGAAGAAGTCAGAAACTTAATCAGAAATTGTAAGAGATGCACTGGATGAAAATTAGTACCTTTTTTTTCTGAAAAAAAGTTATTGTATGAAAAACATACAGGTTAAAAATAAGCAACTTCTTTCTAATCAGTTGAATTGAAATGAAAATTAAAAAGCATAATGAAACTATAAAAATTGGAAACAGATTTTTTTTTCTGGAGACATCACCTGCTGTATAAATATGGTGTCCACACTCGCGGAGACACAAAATGTTTAAACGTTAGCATTTAGCAGTAGGCAAAACAACCATAAAATTTCACTCAGTTTTCTCTGAATGTAGGTCCATACAAGAGTTACTTGGTAGTGTTAAGAAGAACATCATCGGCATCAACCCAGGAGTTACAGGAGGCAGGATATCTGAGTCACTTAACCAGTAATTGACGCTCACCACATCTTTTTCTCTCCTTAAATAGGAAATTTAAGGAGAGAAAAAAAGGAAATTTTCCTCCATTTCAAAGAGGAAAACATCTGTAGGCAATTTGTCTTTCAGATTAACTCACTGTAATTGCTGTTTGTAGAACGTTCCTTTGATCATTTTTCATTTTGCATTTCATTTGAACATTTTGATTAGTTTCAAAACTTGGGAAATTGTGAACACTTCACTCCTCCATTGGACCTAGAATCCTTTGTGTAAGGGATGAGAACCAATGTTTAGCATGACACGATCCCCACATCTTTGTTTTTTTTCAAATACAACTTCTGATAAATGTCTTCTTAATTAAACAAGGTGACATCTGCAGGAGGCATACCGATGGTGTGATGTGTTGTTCACTTATAAGTATCGACAATATCGGCAAGCACATGAACATTTTTTTACTTTGAGAATAAGTTATAAATTTTAATATTTTCTCTTTCAGTGTTTGGATGAACTGCTCGGCTACTGCTGCCTTTTTTTTCCAATATAGTCGTATAGAAATTAATGTTGAGAGACTTAAATAAAGCCTTTACCTTTTTATTTGCAAACTTCTTTCCTTGGTTTGTGTTGACATTGAAGGGTGTTTCTAATTTGAAAATAGAGTTCAATGCCTTAACCATTTGTTGTGAAGTTTTATTTTTATGTGCTCTCACCGAAATGTATCTTGAAGATTCATCTATGGAAAGGAGAAGATAGAATATAGCTCCATTCTCTTTAGACAGTTTGGAAACGTCAGCTAAGTCACACTGAAATGTATGGCTTAGTCCCGGAACTACAACGTATTTCTGGGAAAATTATCTCTTTTTGGTCTCACATAACTCAGCTCGCTTGCCAAGTACTCGTTCGCGATACGGTTGGGTAACTTGGTATGTCTTTGCAATGCTTTAACACAACTGAAACTGCCCACTACGTGAGCGTCGTTGTAATCTTCCAACATCTTGTTCTTTTCCAGATAGAGGAACCATACGAAGAAGGCTCACAGGAATACTGGTGGCCCTTATACTGATAGCGCTGGGCAGCTTCCATGACCTGCTAATGTCAGAAATGTTACAGAGAAGTGTGAACGTCACAACAGAATAATCTACAGTGGCAAAAAAACATGTCAATGAGCAGTGTTCCCACATTGTAAATTTTGTATATTTTTAATTTTTATTTTTTTATTTTTTCTAATTGGTTACAGCCAATAAAAATTATTCTTTTGCAAATTTTATCTGTGCCTGTGTGATTCCTTAGTATTATTGAGAAAAATAACCTTTTAAGGGTCTATTAACAACTCAACTGCTTAATTTTTAATCTTAACTTTTTACTTTGAATAATTATTTGCACATCAAGTATATTCGGAGGTTTCAGAAAAACTAGCTCATTGCAGTAGACTTATAAGGCTTCAAAGTTACAAGCACACAATTTTAATTTTCAGATTTCACCAGAGAGGAACCTTGGCAAGAAACAATATTCACTGGCATTTGAAATTTTTGATTTTCAGATTTCAAGAACAGATGGAATTTTGTCAAGAAAAAACTTTAAAAATATTTAGTTACAAATAATTTTATTTTCAGATCTCAACAACAGAAGGAGTTGGCAAGGAACTTCACAATTTTTGTCTTTCAGGTACGACCGACAACAGAGAACTGTGTCAAAAAAAAAGTTTTTCATGCCTCAAACAAAGAAGATGGCGTATCTGCTTCGCAGACCGTGGGGCGACCCTCCCGCCAACATAACCACCCCAAAATAAGCTGCCCAGAAGACAACTCCTAATTAAGACCCACAATTCAATGCTACCTAATTAACATTAAAAATATTCACAAAAATTCAGTTTGATATCATAACTAATACATTGAAAGGCTACATCTAACACGAAAGTAACGGTCATCAAGTAGCCAAGAGAAATTGTCACCAACCATCCTTGCAGCCAAACCTCAGTTCAAACACAAAGGTAAAAATAAATTGGAAATTATATTCTGAAAATACCACTATCGGCATCTATCGAGAAAAAAACAAAACAACCCCAGAAAAATATAAACACGTTTTTTTCCTTACCCCATGGTCAGTGCAAACGCATGTACCGACAAACATTCGGTTCATATGGTATCCCGTTACTACTGTCGTGTAGACTGCTTGAAAGCTGTTCAACTGGGTCACTCGGTATATAGGATTTCAACACCTCCAACCCGCCTGCTGATCATCTGATTACCTATGTGTGTGTAGCGGGATTAAAAGGGGTAAGCTGAAGCTGTCTATCTGCTGCTAACCATGTTTCTGTAAGGCAGATGATATCAAAATCATCAAGAAATAGGAAAGTCTGGAGACAATGAAGTTTATTTTTTAGGCTGCGTACGTTATGCATAAACCAAAGTATTTCTCCTTCATGTGAACCTGGTTGCATGTCATCCTTTTATAGTTATGGCTGTATATCTCGACTGGGTCCGTTGTAGGCGATCGGTCGGCTCTTCTCTTGGGTGCCACAAGACCAATAGCTAGAATCCAAGACGATATGCTTCGCATTTGCAGGGCAGGAATGATAAAGGAAGATAGCCTTTGCATCTAAGTTGATCCCATGCTGTTGGGCAAGGGAATAAACTTAGATGCAAAGGCTATAAAAATGAGACACCCGACCTACTCTTCTTTTATTATTCTGCCCTGCGAATGATAAAGGAAGACATACCGTGCGGGACTCCATACAGCTTAACCATTGAATATTATGGAACTGGAGGTGACCGCTAAATACCGTGAAGAAAAGGTAAGGAATCGACTTTTTTGTTAGTGAATTTCGTTTCTCCAATTTGTTCTCCCCTGTGGTAAATTCGTCGTTTGTATTCTGTTATCATAATAAACTTAACCGGTGACCACTTACATGAGTTGCAATAAGTTGTAACCGGGAGGGGTCACCAGAAGTAGAAGAGAGGAGTTTGTACCTAAATGTAATAGTTGTATATCTTAGGCAGGATGGTAATAATATCTTAGTCAGGATCATAGACCGAATTGGCAATCCTACACCTGGGATAAAAGTAATATAAGTACGCCCCCATTATATGCCGGTAGTCAATCTTTATAAATTTATAAAAATCACTATTGAAACGATTTATGATTTGCATGCCGGATTAATAAAATAATTTAAATAATAAAATTAATACAACAAAACAAAAATATCAAATAAAAATAAACATACAAATATTTGTTTATATCTACAGAGACTTTGTTTCTATATAAACTACAAAGCAAATACATATAACTGCAAATAAATAGAAACAAAATATTGCGAAATATAATAGTGAGTACTTTTTAAGTTCTGCTATGCCAGAGAACTGAGCCACAGTTTTCATCCATTTAAACATGGCTGTACTACGGGGACCCTGAAGTATACGCTGGTGATTGGCCATCGCTTTCTACTGTTATTGTTTGCCTGGTGTGGCACTTCAATGCAATTGTAGGTTTCACATCTGTGCGTGTACGAGTTTTTAAAATTTATTGTACTAGGCGGTCCCAGCCAGCTTTCCTGAATCCTCGCCACTAATCACAATACTGTACAGATAATTATTTACACTTACACTTACAGCACTAATTCCCGCTCCATTACAAGATATTTTGAAGTTCTACGCTTCATGCACTCGCACCATTTTAAGATATCGAAGCTCTTCAGTTTATGTAAAATGAATTTGAAGTCACTGCCACAAAAAGTAGCTAGTGGGAAATTGCAGTCAGTGCATACAATGTCAATGTAATGTCCAGCCTGAGGAAAAAGTCTTCTTAATAAATGAAATCTAACCCCGAAGGCTGAATTCCACACCCTGGAAATATTCTCAAAAGTAAATTGCAGTCATACGGTGTAAGTATTCTCATCAGCAAATTGTAGTCAGCAGATGAACACAGATCTGTTGCAAGTGCATCATCTCCATAAGCGTTGGAATATGCTTAGTTAGACGTTGACATTTCCAATGGACTCGTCGAGTACACCGACTTAAAGGACCAATCCTCCTCGAGTATTCAGACTTGAAAAACCACTCAGGGAAACACCTGTCCATCTCGAATACTCTGCCTTGAAAGCGCACTCTGTGCTTGTATGATTATCGTCTTTCGACATTTTGCTTATGAGGAGTAATAGTGAGAGGGTCAGACTACTTTGTTTATGCACCCTGATTCTTCATAAGTAGCCAAGCAAAATGAGGTATCATTTGCCTTATTTAATTGATTTAAGAAGCTCGTTAAAATATCGAAGTATCGTAGGGGAAGGAGTGGGAGCACAGAAGTTACATAAAATGGTGACTAATATATTTGAGAAATGGCAAATTTTTATCAAATATGAGTCCAAAGAATTTCATCTCCCGTACTACAGGAAAAGTGCTTTGTTCATGTCTCAACTGAGGTCCAAAGCAGATCTCTTCCTTCGGAAGCCGCATGGAATGCGAAAATAAGTAATATAAAGGCGAGCGTTGACCATTCTCTCTAATATTTGGCAAAAACCGTTGGTCAGAGTAATAGAACGGCAGTTTCCTTGGAAATTGTGTTTCACATGGTTATGTAATGATAATCATGTGGAAGAAGCTGTTTTTTTTCCTTTCATTTAAGGGTGAGAGGTCGTTGTCAGTTAGCATATGCTCTGTGACTCTTCCCTTCATTAATCTCAGGACAGTGCTATTCCAAAGAAGTAAGAAAGAGTAGGAGAAAATTAGGGATGGACTAAGTGCTCTGATGGGAGTTAATGAGAGCTTGAAAAACAGGGTGGATGACCTTGACGAAATTAAAATGGCCGATCGCGCTCGCAGGGCCCCTCTGAACTCCAGAAACCTGAATTATGCATCAGGCAAAAGAGAGGAAATCCCCAATGCATAATGCGCGAGTAGTTGAGGAGATAGTTATCGTACGTGACTGTATTGTCCGGGAAACTGGAACATATTGTGCAAAAAGGATAACTGGAATACAACCAGAGTATATCTGCCAAGGAAAAAAGTTCATGACATCATACGGCAAATATCATCTTTTAAGGGCACGAAAGGTGATACTTGTGTGTGTGTGTGTTGTGTCCTCTAAATGTTAGTCCAACTCCGTCAGAGTTCTCTATGGTGATATAAAAAACTGTACAAAGCCAGAAATCAGTGTAATGCCATATTTGTACAGTGTATGTCGTGTTATTTAACTGCGTCTATCCACTTTGCTACAGGAAGCAGTGATCAGCAGGATGACTGCTTCCCAGTAGCCGTCCACGCCATGTAGAAGTCGACCACAACTTTAACCACAGTTTTTCTACAAGACTTCGGTAGAAAATCCTTGCTGTCTACGCAAGGTTATTGGACTAAGTGCTCTGATGATAAGATTCCCCAGAAACTGGGGTTTTTTCGTCCAGCAAACAGGCAACTGGACCAGAGAACACACGCCATTTACAGACAAAATACATATTATGTTAGGGCCACCCATTATTACTAATAGGTATATATTAGTAATAATGGGTGGCCCTAACATAATAATTTGAATTTACTATACTATACACGATAAATGCATTTTATCCAGCAGCTGTACGCGCGTGAGCACAGTGGTATCGTCACCGTCCTCCTCACACCGGGTGGAAAAGGACCAGGTAAAATTTCCGTCGATGACGTGAGGAACGTAATGGACTATTTTCACTCCGTGGCTGAGTTAGTCGGTCTCAGTTGTAGATTGCAAGTTTTTTTACCCAGAATCTGGGGTTTTCGTCCACCAAAACATGAAAATCGACCTGAGAACACACGCAATTTACAGACACATATACGGGTTTATGTAATAAATTAGGAGTAATCCTAATAATATAATAATTTGATTTTTTTTTATTTGATATCCTGCACCTATACGAAGAAGCACAATTGTGTGGATGAAGCAGTCTCCTATATTCAGGTACGGTTGTGAAGACGAGAAAGAATCCCGCATCAACTAGGAACAGTGCAATATTAGTAGATGCCAGCAGCTCCCTTACCCAGGAAGCCCAAATCTCGGTACAATCATGTGAAAATCAGCTTTAATGAACAGGAGACTAACGAATCCTAGCATAAAAAATAAATAATAATAATAATAATTATTATTATTTTTTTTTTTATTATTATTTTATTATTATTATTATTATTAGGATAGTCAGAGAGTTCCTCGACCAACAGTAACAACAGACATAACAACAATCACCCTGTGTACTTGGTAGCAATACACGTCAAGAGCTGGAACCCCAAGGAGCCAGGTGAGCAGGAGCAGCAGTGCGTAGCACACGCATCTTAATTAGACCGGTGTTCGAGCCTATGACCACCAAATACGGAGGATGCGGAAAGGTCAGGAAATAACCACCGCATATCCCCGGAGAAATATGGCTTTAGTTGGTAATACTCCTAAAAACCAAATAACAAACAGATGTTATATTGGAGAAATGGCAACATTTTATCAAATACGAGTCGTTTTTATCAAACATGAAATCCAACAAGTAATGACCAAGTAACGGTCATCGTGTCAACCCCGTATTGCGCCAAAGACAAAACATAAGAGCCTAGCAGCAATAGGTCTCCCAGAGAACATCTACAAAGAACACCAGAAAGTTGCAATCCTGAACACTTGTAGGATAATTATCTATAATAATAATAATTATTATTATAGGGGTGCAATGGCCCAGTGGTTAAGACACTGGACTACCAGCTTGATGAATCCGGGCTCGATTTCCGCCATGGTGGAAATGAACGCGGTTCTATTACGCTGGGAGACCGATATAATAATAATAAAAATAAATAAATAAATAAAAACATCGCGAAAGTTGCTCCATTGGACTTACCTTCTCCAAGGTCAAAGTGATGGCTGAGTCAGATATTAGGTATTAGGTATGTTCGGGGTCTGACGGCACCTGGAATTTCTCCCATCTCCGCGTATGTTCTCTGTATCGGACAAGCCAGAGATTTAAAAGTGTGTGGGATATGTACTATGTAGTTTGTTGTGCCCATTGTTCGTCCGGCCAGTTAGCGGCCGGCCCCTAGTGAGACCCGACGTTACCAATACCCGCCACAGGGAGGCCGGCCGGGTGTTACCAATATTTGTACTCTGGCTGGTCTTGCCACTTACTTTCCTGGGATTTAATTAGTAGGAACAAAAAAAAAAAAAAAAAAAAATCGGGGTTGATATTAGTGATACTTAACAAGTTAGTATTAATAGTATGCGATGTGGGGCTGTGCGGTGAAAGTGAGTTTTAAAAACCAAATAGGTTCGAGCAAGAATTTTGATGTTCTCTTTTGATTTTTAAATGTAGGGCTAAACGCTGTGCAAGACAAAAGTTTGGGGGGAGGATGAAGACGGGGGGGGGAAGAAATTGAAAATAAGGGGCCGGCAGAGTAGATGGTCCCTGCAGGTAGTGAGGCATGCCCGTGCCCCACCAGAGTGAGAAAATTGGAGAGGCAAGGAGAGGCAAGCCTCTCCTCCCCAGGAGTTTGGAAAGAAAGAACCGCTCAAGAGAGTGCGCATTTGGGTCGCCAATAGGCTGTCCCGGCGGGAGAATGCCACCGTACGTCGTCTCCATCAGTTTGCAGGCGCTGAAAAGCTGGCCGTTGAGTCTCATCTAGTTGGGACAATAATAGGGGGTTAAATCTGAGATATCATCCTTCCAGACTGCATGTGGTCTGGGTCCTATTTTCTGGTCATTATCTTGGGGTCATAATCAAGTCTACTGGCTGTCATTATGGGGTTTTATCCCTTCCGTGATGTTTGCTAGTCCTCGCACTGCCGTTTGTCATTATGTAGTGGGTCTATGCTGCAAGGTCTTGGAGCAGTGTCCCTTTGTTCTGATGTGACGACTATTTAAAGGTGTTTTTCGCTTTCATTGGCAATAATCATGACTCTTGTGGTTAGACAATATATTGTCAGTTGTCTTTTCCCAGTGCATTTTGTAGTCAGTTCGAGGTCTGTATAGTCGGTTCCTGTGTCTGTTTATTTGCAGGTTTGTTTTGTCTCATTCCATTAAGGTCTTCTGTATATGGCGGTTAGTGTTTGGCGCCTGGTAAATAATCCCTGGGTAAAATCAGTTAAGGCTAAATATTCTTCTTGTGTATCTAGTAGATGTGACTTAAGATCCCTTGGTAGACAGTGAACTCTAGTTATTAGTCTGCATGTAAGGTCTTCGTATTGGGCACACTCAAACATAATGTGCACCCAGCTTTCTTGTACCTCGCAAGTACAACGCGGATCCTACACTATTCCCAATGCTGTAAGCTTTGCATTGAAAGCCCCATGACCCATAAGGAGGTAGGTCGTGTAAAGTCCGGGTTGCAGCCAGGTTGGAAGAATGGGGTGTACTCTGTCTACGTCCGGGATGAACTTTTTGGTGATATTCCCTTTTGTTGTGTTTGTCCAGCGGTATTGCCAGGTTTGTTTTAGGTATTTCTGCAACCTGTTCTTTTCAACCTTGTGGGTTGCATTGTTATCCACTGTGTAGTCTAGGTGGGTGCAAGGCGTTCCTTTGGTTATATAATAGGCTATTCCAGTACGTATGAAGTCCAGGTCAAGGGGAAGGGCTCCGGCAAAGACCTGTAGGGCAACAGTGGAAGTGGTGCTGCAGGCTCTGGTAATGGGTAACAGGATAGTTCTATGGATTGAGTCGATTATGCGTCTATTTACGGATAACTGAGTCAGATAAAGTAAAGTGTAAAGTGTATTTAGTGTCTAAGGCACCAGGGGTTTCCCCCATCTCCGCGTTGCTTTCATTGTGGGTGTACCAGTTCACTGGGAAGGCCAGAGATTTAAAAGTGTGTGGGAATTGTTCATGTGTTGTGTTCTGTACCGTTCTTCATATGGCCATTTAGCCGCTGGACCCCTACTGAGGCCCAACGTTGCCCACACTTAGCCCCATGGAGGCAGACCCGGTACACCAGTATTTTTAGATAAGTACTCTGGCAGGTCCTGCCACCTAATTTCCTGAGATTTCAGTGGCTAGGACCTATGTAAAAAAAAAAAAAAAAAAAAAGGGGGGGGAGTGAGGGATAAACGCTTGAATTTAATTAGGCCGAAAGAGGTTGCAAGTGTGTCGAATTTGGCATTTAAAATTTTTACGTTGTGTGGGCATTCGCTTTTCGCTGCCGATATAGGTAGAGTAGGGGAGAGATGGAAGGCTGGGGGAAAAGACAGAAGTATGGGGTCAATAGGGAAGGCAACCCCAGGTATATCAGTGGGGCATGCCAATGCCCCACCAGAGGGAAATGAGGGGGTGGGGGAAGAAAGTCCTTCCCCTCACCCCACCAGGGATAGGGAGAGAAAGTGGGCTGGGCAAGGGAGCCCTGCCCAGTTCGCCATAGCGGCAATTTGCAGTGCCCTCCAGCAAGTGCAGTCTGATGATGACTCGTTGGTGGGGCTTGGTCCTTTTCTAGGTGTGTGGGTTCTTCCTGGGTGCGACGACATCCTGGCTGGAGCCACTCCCACTGGTTCCTAGTTCGATGCTGTTTCATTTATTGTCCTTAGTATTTTGCTATCCTTTCCTCTGTGTTGATGTTTTATCAGTTTGCCTTTATTTGTTATTTGTGGTCATCTATTCGTTGTGGATGGCTATTTCTGTTCGTCGTCTATTGAAGACGTCAAGTGCAAATCGGCTGAGGGCTTTGTATTCATCTTCTGAATCCAGTAGATGGTACTCTTGATTTTTCGGCAAGTATTGAATCTCAGTTATAAGTCTACTTCTGTGTTCTTCGTAGCATTCACAGTCGTGCATAATATGCTGCCAGGTTTCAGGTTCTCCACAGGTGCATGTGGACTCTTCTATTATTCCGAGTGCGTTCAGTTTTGCTTTAAATGGGCCGTGGCCCGTCAGGAGGAAGGTTGTATTTAGCCCAGGATAGAACCACGAGGGGGATTTTGGGTACATTTTTGCGACTATCGGTATGAAGCATCTTCTAACTTGACCCTTTGGCGACATCTCCCATCTGTGCTGCCAAATCTTCAACATGTGAGCCACTATTCGTTGTTTCTCTACCGTCCGGCTGTTGGTTGGGCCCAAGGTAAAGTCATAGATGGAGGCAGGTTGGACAGTAAATACATGAGTCCACATCTAGTCACCTCGAGGTCCAGCGGAAGAGCTCCTGCCAGGACCTGCAGATCGTGGGTGCTCACCGTTTTGCATGCCCTAGTTATAGTTAGAAGTATGTTTCTTTGGATAGTGTCCAGCAGTCTTCTGCGGTTCCGGCCTTCCTGAACCAGATTGGCGATCCGTAGGTGATCGCTGGGATGAATATTGTTTTATAATACAGTGACAGGGTCTTCCTGTTGAGTCCCCAGTCCCTGCGAGATACTCTTGCTACAAGTGCTGCATAGTTCCTCAGTTTCTCTCTCAAGTAGGTGAGGTGAGGTGTAAAGGACAGGTTTCCATCCAGGATAATACCTAGATACTTTATTTGCTTTGCTAGTTTAATGGTGGATCCCGCTATCTTTATTTGCGGTGGTCGTCTGATGTTTAGAGAGCCTTTCAGTAATACTGAGTTTGTCTTGGTTGATGAAATCATTAACATATTTGTTTTTGCCCAATTCTGTAAGGTTTGTAGTGCTTGGTTTGCTTGTGTTTCAAGTCCCGTTCTGGAGTCCGCTTCCACCATTAAAATGAGATCATCAGCAAAGGCCTGACTGGCCACATTTCCCAGGTCCAGAGCCAAGAAGTCATCAAAAACCATGTTCCACATTAGTGGCCCCAGGACAGATCCCTGTGGGCAGCCCCTTCGGACGCTTTTAACAACTCTTCGGAAAGTTGTGACGACCTCAATTTTCCTATCCGACAGATATGCCCGGACACTGTTATACAAGTTTTCTGGGAGTGCTGCTTTCTGGAGTCTGCCAAGGACACTGGGCCACCAGACGGTGTCGAAGGCCCCAGCAAAATCCACTGCTATTACCAGAAAATACTTCTTGTTACTTTGGGTTGCCTTGGTTATGAGGTTTTCGACTGCTTCAATGATCGAGAAGCCCGGTTTGCTGAGTCAGATAGTGTATAGTGTATAGTGTGTTTAGGGTCTAACGGCACCAGGGGTTTCCCCCATCTCCGCGTAATATAACATTGTGGTGTTATACAGAACACTGTAGAGGCCAGAGGTTTAAAAGTGTGTGGATATTGTGGCGTGTAATGTTTTGTACCGTTGTTCATCTGGTCTTTTAGCCGTTGGGTCTCAAATGAGGCCCACCGTTGCCCACACTATACCTCGTGGAGGCAGACCAGGTACATCAGTATTTTAGAAATTTACTATTTACTCTGGCAGGTCCTGCCACCTAATTTCCTGAGATTTCAGTGGCTAGGACCTATAAAAAAAAAAAAAAAAATGGAGGGGGGGGGAGAAACGCTAGAAATTGGGTCAGGCCGAGATATAAGTTATACGGGTTAGAGTTCTTTTTTTTTTTTTTTTTTTTAATTTTAGTGTGGGGCTTGTGTAGTTTTGGCAAGGGTCAAACGCTAGTCGCAAGATAGCTAGAGAGGGAAGGTAGACTGAAGACTGGGGGGTGAAAGACAGAAATATGGGGTCAATAGTGAAGATAACCCCAAAAGTCGGCGGGGCAGGGCCATGCCTCACCAGGTGAAGATAGGGGATGGCAGGGGGGTCTACAGAGTAACCATTCCCTGCCAAGGGAAGGGAAAGAAAGTGAACCAAGTGAGGGTACCCGGTTAAGATCGCCTAATGATGTTTCGGCAGCAAACTGCACAATGTCTTTGTCAGGTCTTCGTATGCCATTCCTGGGACATGTTGTCCCGTCCGTGTGAGTGGTCAAGTCTAGATAATGACTCCAGTTTAAGCCAGTGGTCAGATCCAGGTTAAGTTAATGATTAGTTTTTCAGATTGTAGCTTTAGGTTTTTGTTTGGTTGACGCATCTAAGGATCTTTATTGTCGATGACGAGTGGTCAATTTGTGGGAAAATTCCAGCTAAGGTTGTGGGTATGTTCTTCTTCTAGTAAAAAGATCCTGCGCAAACTGCGTTAAGGCTTTATAGTTGTCCTCGCTCTCCAGGAGATATTTTTCTTGGTTTATTGGCGAGAAACGTATTCTAGTTATTAAGAGGCAGCGGAGGTCTTCGTATAGTTGGCAGTGGTGCATGAGGTGCTCCCACGTCTCTGGCTGTCCACAGTGGCAGAGAGGGGTGTCACTCAATCCGAAACTGCAGAGTTTTGCTCTTATTGCGCCGTGTCCCGTGAGCAGGTAAGATGTCAGCAGTCCCGGTGAAAACCAGTTTGGGCTTTTGGGAAACACTAGTTGATTATCCGGTATGAATCTTCGGGTGACTTCCCCTTTTGTCGAAGTCGTCCAGCGGGTTTGCCAGGCCTGCTGTAGGTGGGTGAGAAGGCGTTTTTTCTCGAGTTTAAGATCGTTTGCCAGATCAGTTGTGTAGCCTAGGCAGGTGATTGATTTTCCTTTGGATAGTTGATAAAGCAACCCACAGCGGACGATCTCCAGGTCCAGGGGGAGAGCGCCCAAGAGAACCTGGAGGGCGTGGGTGCTTACAGTACAGCAGGCTCTCGAGATTGTCAGTAGTACTGAACGTTGAATTGTCTCTAGCTTCCTTTTATTTACTGCTGTTTCCGCCTTGTGGAACCAGATTCTTGATGCGTATGTTATTGCTGGTAAGAAGACTGCCTTATAGAAGAGGGCTAGGGTCCTCTTCTTAAGCACCCAGTCGCGACGAGTGACTCTAGCTATTAATGCGGAGTATTTTTTGATTTTGCTTCGGAGGTAAGTAAGATGTGGTGTGAATGACAGATTTATCCAGCAGAATACCAAGATATTTAAGTTCGGTGGAAAGCTTAAGTGTTGTTTCCTGAATCTTTATCTGGGGAGGCCTTCTGATATTGAGAGAACCTTTAAGTAGGATGGAGCAGGTTTTTGTTAGGGATATCTTTAAATGATTTTGGGTGGCCCAGTCTTGTAGGATATTTATAGCATGGTTTGCAGAGATCTCTAGTTGAGTTCTTGAGTCTGCCGCCAGCATCAGGATCAGGTCATCCGCATAGGCCTGTGATCTCACATTACCAAGGTCGAGGTTTAGAAAGCTGTCGAGCACCACGTTCCAAAGAAGTGGACCAAGTACTGAGCCTTGTGGGCATCCTGTATAGATTGGTCGTGTGACTGAACAGTACGGAGCACTGACGGTTACTGTTCTATTTGCAAGATAGGTTTTTATACAATTGTACAAATTAGCTGGTAGTTTTGCTTTCCGGAGTCTGCCGAGGACGCTTGGCCACCAGAGGGAGTCAAACGCCTCGGCAAAATCCACTGAAATGACAAGGAAGTATTTATGGCTGGTAGTGGTAGCTGCTTTGACGATATTCTCTAAGGCGTCCACCGTGGAGCAACCCCTTCTAAAGCCGTATTGGTTGTCAGAGTGAAGGCCAGCCTTTTAGTAATGAATTTGTATTCTATTGCTTAGAAGATGTTCTAGGAGTTTGCTTAGTATGGATAGAAGAGCGATGGGCCGGTATGACTCCGGAAGGTCTTGTGGTTTTGTCGGATTCTTGAGAATAAGCCTTAATTTTGCAGATCTCCATACTGCTGGGAAATGGCCTGCTTCAAGGCAATGGTTGAAGCGGTTTAGGATCTCATTTGGGATGGTTTCAACAGCCTTCTTTACGATCTCGGGCTCCAGCATATCTTCTCCTGGAGATTTCTTGTTTTTTATTTTTGCTGCAGCAGTGTCCAGTTCTTCCTTGGTGAATCTGTCTTCCACTTGGGCCGTGGTGTATGTGCTGTTTTCCTCACATAGTAGTATTTGCTCTGGGGTGCTTGGTGGCATGTGTTGATGGAACATGGCGTCAAGGATGTTATTTATAGATTCGGACCATGTCTTTGTATACGTGCCTTGTGGTGTCTTGGTGGCTGGGATGACTTCTCCCCTGGGGAGTTTGTTTGTGATTTACTCTGTAGACCACTCCCCAGGGAGCAGAATTTCCAACTGTGGAGACTAGGTGCTCCCAGGAGCGCTTCTTCCTTTGTTTAATCAGGGCTGTGTATTCATTTCTTGCTTTTCGGTACTGCTGCTTGAGATACTCTACTTCCGCTTCCGGCCATGTCCGTCTTGCGCGTTGAAAATTTTTCCGCCGGGTGCAAACCTCCCGTCGCAGTTGTTGGAGCTCTGGGCACCACCAAGGTACGGCTCCAAGAGAAGGTTTCTTCCTTTTAATAGAGTTAATTGAGCTTTCAGTGACTAGGCTTACAATTGCCTTTTGGTGCTGGTCTGCGTTCAGTCCAACTGTGCTAAGAGAGTGGGCAGCCATGATCAGTGAATCCTTAAATTCCTGCCAGTCAGATAGCGTTAGGCAGAGGGGTAGGTTCGAAAAGTTGGAGACAATCACCCGAGCAAGACAGTGGAGCAAGTGTTGCTTCCCCCCCCCCTGTATGGCTTCAACAAGAGAGCATCCAGCCCCACCAACTGGAAGTGATTCTGCGCAACGATGCTATTGACCACCCAGGAAAGAAGAAGACGCAAACGCATGAAGTGGAGCATCGGAATGAATATGTACATTATGTGAGCATACTATGAAATAACCAGGGTTGAGACCGATATGACAATGTACAGGTCGTGACTACATACCAAGTAGTTGGAACGATTCCCAGATATTCAGGTCACCGAACAGCGATTAGAGGACGAAAGAAGGACCATCCTCACGAACAATCTAATAGCTCTTGCCTTCTTGGAAAAATCAAGCAGGATGTGAGCGATCAACTACAAAGAATATAATTAATATGGAACCAGAGGAGGAAGAGCAAGAAGAAATACAACCCAGAGTAGCTGATCTGGAAGGAGATGAAGTCATGATATCTAGAATAGAAGACGAATGGAAGAAGGCCCTAACAGAATTTTAATTTTCATAAACGACATCGATGAAGGGATAGAGAGCGTGATGTCTAAATTTGCAGATGATGTTAAAATTGATAGAGTAGTTAATGATCACTGTCAAGCTGAGCTTCTTCAGAGAGACCTAGATAGACTTCGGGAATGGTCAGAAAAATGGCAGCTATGCTTTAATCTAACAAAGTGTAAGGTATTACATCTGGGAAACAGTAATCCCAAAATAACTTATTCACTTGGTGGAGTTCAACTAAACCCAGTATTGGAGGAAAGGGACTTGGGTGTTACGATACGGTCAGACATGAAATTCTCTGAGCATTGTAAACAGGTTGCAAGGAAGGCCCATGGTGTGCTATCGATGATCTATCGAACTTTTGCAAGTAGAGATAGGGACGTGATAATCCCATTATATAAGGCTTTTGTTAGACCACACTTGGAATACTGTGTTCAAATATGGAGCTCGCAACTAAAAAAAGACATCGAGTTTCTTGAAAGGGTGCAAAGACGAGTAACTCGCCTGGTGAGATCGGCAAAAGGGTGTCTATATGAAGAAAGACTTCGAATATGTGGGTTGCAGAGTTTGGAAACTAGACACCTTAGAGGAGATTTGATTGAGGTGTTTAAGGCTGTGAGAGGCATCAGTAAAATGAATGAGGACGGAATTTTCAAGGTTATAAATGATGCTAGAACTAGGGGACATAAATTCAAGTTTGGGGGGAAATGTTTAGATTGGACTGCAGAAGTTTTATTTTAGCCAGCGAGTTATAAATTACTGGAATAAGTTGCCTACATGGGTGGTAGAGGCTGACAGTTTGGGGAAATTCAAAGGTCATCTGGATAGTACCTTTGGGTCAGGGAAGCGCATAGGTTGATAGGTTTAATTTCCTTTTCTTCTACTAATTATTATTATTTATTTATTTAATTTTATTTATTTTTTTTATATATATTTTTTTTTATCATTGTTTTATTCGTTTTTATATTGTTTATTTTTGGCCGGTGCAGCACAAGCCATAGGCTTTCTTGTACCATGCGGCCATTACTAATACTAATTCGAAGGAATGTTCCCCACAAGAACCCATGTGATACCTAATCAGAGGTCAAATAAAATCCTGTGGAGAGTAACAGACCACCTGAATCGGCAAAAATACCACATTACCTTGACATCAATGGTGCACCACTGGAGGCTATCCACACAGCCATATACTGTGCTGCCATAGCAGCCACTAGGATTCTGAGGAAAAGAAATGAGAGAGCAGCAGCAGAAGAACCGAAAACAGAAGGAACCGCCAGCTTGGGAAAGAAGATTTCAGCAGAAGATAGAACAATTAACAGTCAAGATAGGTCAGTTGGCCAATACCAACAGGGTAATAGAAGAAAGAAATTGATTGGAAAGGTGAAGAGCATCCTCAAGAGCTCCTAGTGGAAAGTAAACAACCCAAACTTCGATGAGGATTGAAGTGCCTTCTGCAGGAAACTGGGAGAAGATGAGAAAGCAGAAAACGGACCACCCGAGAAGAAGACGATCGAGGAGTTCTGGGGAAATATCTGGAGCAGTGAAATAAGACATAACAGCCGAGCCCCCTGGATAGAGGTAGAACGGAAGAAAACCAAGGACGTACAAGAGTGAGGGAGCGGGAAATGTGAGAGGAAGAATAAGACAGTCGATCAGAACCACCCACAACTGGCGAATCCCAGGAATTGATAATATCCACAACTACTGGTGAAAGAAACGGACCTGAACACACAGGCGCCTAGCAGAGCAGTTCACTCGAATGATAAGTTACCCAGAGACAATCTCGAAGTTTCTTACTGATGAAATCACATATCATGAAGCCTAAAGATGCCGAGTTTCTTGTAGGCTTCAAGAAACTCTGTGAAATACAGGCCAATCGCGTTCCTTCCAACGATGTACAAGATCCTGACCAGATGCATAACCAAGAAGATATCAGACCACTTAGAAAGTCAGAACATACTGGCCAAACAGCAGAAAGGATGCAAGCGGAGGAGCAAAGGATGCAAGGAACAATTAACCATAATTCCGCAGTTATCGAGCAAGCCTACAAGAAGCACCGCAACCTATACACGGCCTACATCGATTACCGAAAGGCCTTCGATTCCGTACATGACAGCTGGCTATTAGAGACCCTAGAGATCTACAAGGTCAATCCGATAGTGATAAATTTCCTAGGAGCAACAATGGCGAAATGGTGTACCACCGTTAAGGTCGAGAACATCAGAACGAGCCTAATCCCCATCAGCAGAAGAATCTTTCAGGGAGGTGCTCTGTGCCCACTATGGTTCTGTCTAGCACTCAACCTGCTGTCCACCATGCTTAACGGTAGCATGTATGGATATAAATTCAAAGAAGAAAGAAAGAATCTGTACACACTCGCCCACCTGATGTACATGGATGACATCAAGCTCTATGCGGCAACCAAGAAGCAACTCCTGCAACTATTCCGAAATACCGAAACATTCAGCAAGGACATCAGGATGGAATTTGGTCTAATAAGAACCCACGCACTGCACCAGGGAAAATTAGTCGGCCGAAACTACCAGCTGCTGACTGCGAAAGAGATAGAAGCTGTGATGCAGACCCAGCAATTAGAGCACAAGGAAATCAAGAAGTGACTGACCAGAAAATGTCATCAGAGACTCAGAATCCTGCTGAAATCAAAATTGGAACACAGTTAAAGAAATAAACACCTATGCAGCAGCTCCAGTACTAACATACTCCTTTTGGGTCATAGATTGGACTAACACCGAGTTAGAGGATATCTTGCGAAAGACAAGGACAATGATGACGAAGAGCCGCCAACACAACACGAAGTCAGTATGGGAGAGACTGACAATAGCTCCGAAAGAGGGAGGAAGGGGCCTGCTAGACCTGATAGAGCAACACAAAACAGGGACAGTTAACCTGAATGATTACTTCGAGAACAGCACAGCATCACTCCACGGCCACAAGGAAGATAGATAAGTGGTATACCCCATTCAACCTGAGGGAAGTGCCTCCTTTCGCCCAGATGGCACAAGAAACGAAGCTAGAAAGATGGGCAAAGAAGACACTACAATGAGCTCCATCAAGATCACATCGATAACAATGCTTCCAATGCATGGATCACAAGCGGGACCCTCTTCCTCGAGACTGACGAATTCATTCATGCTGGCCATCCAAACCAGGTAATCAACACCAGAAACTATAGAAAATATATCGCAAAGCAACACGCAATGTCAGATGACACATGTCGACGATGCCACCTGGCTTCAGAAATGATCCAACAGATCACTGCGGGATGCAAGGTGGTCACCCAGACCGGGTATGCTTGTAGACACGACTACGTAGCCAGGATAATACATCAGAAGCTAGCGAGTGAGGAAATACTAGTTAACCAAAGAAAGTGCACCATACTACAATTACGCACCCCAGGCCAGGCAGTACAAAGAACCCAACCCACAATCTGTACTGGGATCGCGCCATAATAACGGCTCAGGCCATTCCGCACAACAGACCTGACATAACCCTTGTGGACAAGGTGGTAAAGGCTACCTACCTGATTGCATAGCGGTGCACAACACTAGCAATGTCCAGAAAACCCATGAGGAAAAACGTAGGACGTACACGAACCTGAGACATGATTTCAAGGAGAAGTGGCATAGGCAAGAAGTAACGACCATTCCGATCAGAAGGTATGATGCCAATGTATGAACTACCGGTATGATGCAAAAGACCCTACATAGCACCCTAACAGCAATAGGTCTCCCAGAGAACATCTACAAGGAAGTCCCGAAAGTTGCAATCCTGAACACCTATAACACAGTCAGAGAGTTCTTTGATCAACAGTAATTACAATCACCCTATGTACTTTGTAGCAGTACCCGTCACGGAGTGGAATCTCCCATTCAGGGAGAAATAATGTAAGTGCAACAATAATATCATCGAGTGCACAATTTATTTTCATACCGTAATCGATCGCAGATATCACAATCAGCTCCAAATTTATTTTTCACAAATTGTCGTTCATATTCTTTTTAGGACTTACGGTCATATTCGCTGTTCTTGTAAATGATTTCATGCTCGATTACTGTTGAAACCTGTGGGAGGATCTACAACAGGCGATTGAGCTGAAATATGATTTTGTTTCATTTTAGATGATACAATCGAAGCTAGTTGTTGCAGTGTACGCTGTCTAGCCGGTTGAAGAATCAATTGAAAATCTTGGTAATTCATTTGAACTCAAATATTCTGTATCGAAATCTTCAAGAAGTTCTTGAATATAATTTCGTGATGTCGACGATCCAGCTTCTTGATGAGAAGTCGATCAAAATCTTGAGAAGTAGATTTTATTAACTCTGCATTTTTTTCGTTGTCTGTGTTTTTGAACCCGTTCTTTTGTCGACATGGGAGGCTTCTTCGGTGGCTTTTGAAGTTTTTATTCTTGCATAATTCTCTCGATTTCGCTGAGCTGAAGTTTTAGTCATCTTCGAAATACCCTTATTGGTTTTTAACTGAAATTAGATGTAGTATTTTTATAATTCAATAGTCAGCCAAATCCATTTGTAGAATTGTCATAACCAAAAACAACCACTGCAAGAAGTGATTGTTTTTTGTTGGGTTATTTGAATCAAACCGTTTAAATTTTTAAACGGTTTAATCGAATAGCTATTAAAATGTAAGAGTCACCGAAGTTATGAACGATGTAACGTTTTATGCTTACGCCTGCTACTTAGAAGTTTGATATTGATCAAAATCTTGCATTTTTTTTGCATTCTCTGTTATTTGAACTTGTTCTGTTGTCGACACGAGAGGCTCCTTCCGTGGCTTTGAAGCTGGTATTCTTGCATAATATATTCATGTTATTCATGCTACTCGCTTCTTACGTTAGTGACTGAGTTAGCGCCTTTTAGGAAGTAACGTCATCGCGTCATTTCCGTTTGAAATTTATCAGTCCAAAAGTGTAGTAGGTGCCGCCATAGATGTTTTCGGTGACATCATTTGCGTTATTTAAAATATAATAACACCTAATATATAAATTATCATATTAGGCCACCCGAATATTTTTTATTGATTTTTTTTTTTTATTTATTTATTTTTATTATTATATTAGGCTTCCTTGCACCATATTATCCATATGGTGCAAGGAAACCTGAGGCTTATGCTGCACCAGCCAGAAAAAAAAAAAAAAAAATTCCACGTTAACCTGAGAGAGAGAAATAGCCAATAGTCAGCCAAATACATTCTACAAATGGATTTGGCTGACTATTGAATTATAAAAATACTACATCTAATTTCAGTTAACAACCAATAAGGGTATTTTGAAGTTGACTAAAACTCCATGCACAATCTGCCGTGCATTGTGCATGATATCTGTAAATTGCGCGTGTTCTATGGTCGATTTGCCTGTTTTGCTGGACGAAAAACTGAGTTGCCCGGGAAAACTTTGCTATCTTCTCCTGAGACAAACTAATAGCACCTAATAGGAAGTAATGTCATTTACGTAATTTCCGTTAGAAAATTTCATTAATTGGTTTTATTTCAGTCCGAAAACGTAGTAGGTGTCGCCGTAGATGATTTCACATCAAAAAGATATGAGTGTGTGGTTTAAGAACACAAGAAGAGTGGGGAAAGTGCAAAGTTATTGAGGATGTAGAGGAAGGCATTCTCAAAGATTTTCAATGGAGTTTAAAACTCCATCACGCGAGTGGGAATCTAGGATTAACAGTTCACTGAGCAAGCGAACTCAGCGCAGATCACCATGTGGCCAATACCACCCAGGGCGTGGAAGTTCCTTCACCTGACTTGACATTGCTTGCGTACCAAAATTGGTAGGCAAGCAATGTCAACTGCGGTGAAGTTGTTACCTAAGTTAGAAGTTCCGAATCCATTGATGGTTCCTAGTCCAGTGATAGTTATTGCCAAGTCCTACCTAAACGATAGGTGAGCAGTGTCAAGTCCAGTGGAAATTGTTCGACTTTTAGAAGTCTTAAGTGTCAGATCCAGTATTAGTTTCATAGTTATTCTCTAAGTTCAGGAGGTCAGGTCCAGCAGTGATTGCTAGTGCGTGTAAAGTCAGCAGTCGGCAGTCACCCACTGCTAGTTGTCCTGTCTGTACTCTCTCGTCATCTATCTTGTCTGTACTCTCTCGTCATCTATCTTGTCTGTACTCTCTCGTCATCTATCTTGTCTGTACTCTCTCGTCATCTATCTTGTCTGTACTCTCTCGTCATCTATCTTGTCTGTACTCTCTCATCTACCCAATCCTTTTAGGCTTAGCATTCTGCTAACGCTTACATTTTGCTGTAGTCAAATGGTTTAAGACTACAGCAAAATGTAAGTCAAATGGCTTAGTGGGTTCACTATTTCCCGTACTGCTGGGAATACGAAACGCCCGTAAAGGTCTGAATTGGAGCAAGTTTACCCTTTCGTTCATTTTGCTATATCATGGAAGGAGCGACTTTTCCTACCAACGCTGTTATCTGCAAATTATGCGAAAAAGCAATTCTTCATGAAAACAAAGGAGATATAAAATATATAAAATGCTCCAAATGCAAATGTCTAATTTGTCAGAGCTGCTCCGGCCTTTCTCACCTAAGCCCGAAAAAACCATTAAGTGTGGCTCGCGCGAAATTTACTGCATACTGCTGCCGGAAAAGGTTGTCAAATGGGCATGTGAGACCTTTCCCAACAGCTTTCGGTTCAACAACGAAATCAAAGCGCGACCACCGCAGCGTGCGTCATTTGGTAAGGCAAATGACCCAGTCCAAAGGAGGTGTAGCGCTACTAACAAGTGACGCCGTAAAGCTATTAGAAAGCCCATAGAACTGCTGCTCTTTAGTCACCATGGCAGAAATCCATGAACCTGGCCTGTCCATCGCGGATAAAAGCCCTGATCTTACTCAGAGTGAAATTAAGAACGACAGGAATATCCTGCATAACTATAATGATCACGTAAATATTATTACAAACGTCTTAACTAATCATTGCACTCAACTAATGCGTTAATATTTACTGCAAGTTCCTGTGCACAGGTCTGATACATTACCAGATTGTAAGTGTGGATCACTTACTGATGAGCTCCGTGTTTTTGGAGTTAGGCACGAACGGATGTCAGCTGAAATACAAGTGAAGTCCTACGTCGAAGATCTAAACCGCCACCTTACAACTTGTGATGGCTCTAACCATACACTACATAAAAGTTCTGAAGACGTGACACTTCATATACAGCCCTTTCTAACTGCCTAGGACTACCGCCAGAGGAAACATGCTCCTACTCTGAAATTATTAGTCACCCAACTATTCTAATAAAACGTCTAGGAGCACAGTTAGAAGATCTAAGGGATGAAGTTCACTCTATGCGTGAACAAAATAAAGCTGTCAGGCATATGATAACGGACCTCTTGGACTCATCTCGGTCAAATCGCAATATCGTCCTACAGAGATTAGCTAATCTTCAGCATCTCTCCAATAGTGATGTGACTAATGAACTGTCACTAGAAAAGAGCCAGCACAAACTTCAAAATGACAAGGGACAGATCGGACTATCAAAGATCAATGTTCGACTGCAGAATGTCTTTTCAGGTAAGGATGCCCTATCACTATGCATAACTGACTGTGTCCTGATCACTTGACACAACTCTCAAGCACCTTAGCCGGGCCGGTCAGAACGAGTAATTAGGGACTGTCGTCGCCACTGCAAACTAACCTTACAAACCTAACTATAGAAAACAAACATCTAAGTTCTCAAAACAAAGCAATATTAAACAAATTAGATGACGTAGAAATACATTTGCATGACTTGAAACAGTATGTTAGTGAAGTCTGGTTGGTTGGTTTGGTTTAAATGGAAGTTTATTGGCACAAGGGCAACTAAGGCCAAATTGCGCCTGTCACAGTAATTCTACAAATATATATATATATATATATTTTCCAGTCATATGACAGATAAGTTCATATAAATGAATTTGTTTTAAAAAAATTAAATAAATCGGATAAATTTGCGTCATCACTGAGAATATGGTTAATCTCTAATGAATTGTTTTGGGTTAAAACCGATTTAAAATTTGTTAATCGAGCAGCATGATTGTAGGGACACTCGAGGAGAATGTGTTTCACTGTAAGTAGGGCGGAACAATGACGACAGTGAGGAGGTTCATCACCTGTCAACAAATGGAGGTGGGTCAGATGGAAATGCCCAATGCGTGTCCTTGCAATGACAACCTCTTCTCGTCTGTTTAATCGTGAACTAGATTTCCAGTATTGTGGCTTTTTCTTTATTTGGAAAAGTTTTTTATGGGTCTGTTGCTGCCATACTGATGTCCATTGGTCAATACATAACTGTTTTATGATGAGTTTACAGTCCATATAAGGAATCGAGGCAAGTGAAGACACGGGGTTGACTGGATTTTTTGCTGCTTGATCTGCTTTTTATTTCCCTGGATTCCAGCATGCCCGGGAATCCAACAGAATCTTATGTCTGTGTTATGCTCTTTGAGATTAATTAACTCTGCTCTGATTTCTTTCAGGATAGGTAAGAGTTCGGACATTTATGTTGTAAAGAAGTTACTGCACTCAAGGAATCGGTATAGATTATTATCTCTTCATTAGACCTGTTGTTGACGTGTTCGATAGCCATTTGTATTGCATGAAGTTCAGCGGTGTAAATACTGCAACTTGGGAAAAGTTTTTCAGATATTGCACAAGTGGGAAGAACTACTGCAGCGCCTACATCTGTATCAGATTTGGATCCATCAGTATATATTTGTAGACAGTTTGTGTTTGCTGATGCATGAGCTAAATGTAGCTGCTGTATATTTTCATTGTTCAGCGCCTGTTTTCCCCATTTTCGAAAAAAGTCATCACATAAAAGTTTTAAAAGTGGACCATGGAGACTATTTCTCCGGTATCTTGGTGGATATTGTCGAGTGGGACATTCAAATACTAAGCAACATACTTCAATCTGATTCCAGCAGGTTTATTTTCATTTGGTTTATTCCTGTAGAAATTTATGAAAGAGGGGTTAAAGAGGTAAGGACAGATAGGATGTGAGCGCATACTCCGAAGTTTGGCAGCGTACGTAAGCAGCAGCATCTGTCTCCGTAAGGATAATGGAGGTTCATGTGCGTCAATGCACTGGAGATGTTCGGAAGGCACCTAGAGCTATTCTAAGCGCATTGTGTTGAATGGTATTTAGGGACTGTAATGCTGACTTTATAGCTGAGTCATATACGGGTGCACCATAGTCTAGTCTGGATCGGATTATGGTTTTATATAAGCGAAGAAGAGAGTGTCAGTCAGCTCCCCATGATATTGCAGAAAAAACTCTAAGGATATTCATTATTTTTTTTTTTTTTCAAACAAATACGCTGTATGTGTTTCAGGAAGTTTAATTTCTTGTCCAATATTAAACCTAGGAATTTAATAGCATGATTTCCCAGGCGCAATTCCGGATCAGGGTGCAGTTTTCGTTTTTTGCAGAAGTGTATAGCAAACGTTTTCTGTGGAGATAGTCGGTAGCCATTTTGTAACATCCATGATTGCGTTTTGTTTATTGACAGTTGGAGTTTCCTTTCAATGGAGAACATATTTTTCGAGTGACTAGATATAGTGAGGTCGTCAGCGTAGAGATAAGTTTCTACTGAATTCGGGATGGTTGTTGTTAGAGTGTGTATTCTAACTGCGAAGAGTGGCACTGAGGACTGACCCTTATGGGACTCCTTCCTCTTGTATGCAGATTTTCGAGAGTGCACTTTGATAACGAACCTGAAAGGTTCGATATTCGAGAAAGCTCTGAATTAATGATGGTAAATATCCCCTTAGTCCTAGGGCATGTAAGTCACAAAGAATGCCATGACGCCATGTGGTTTCAAAGGCTTTTTCTATATCTCACCATGACCAAATGTTCGTTCTTTATGAATGCATTTCGCACATTTGCCTCAGCCTTTATCATAAGATCTAGGGTAGACCTGTTTTTACGAAATCCAAACTGATCGTTGTTCATAGTAGTTTGAGTTTCAAGATACCAGGTGAGGCGACTGTGTACCATTTTTTCCAGAGTCTTACCCAGACAGCTAGTAAGTGAGACTGGTCTATAATTATGCGGGTCTGATTGGTCTTTCTCTGGTTTTGGAATGGGTAGAACAACAGAATGTCTCCAGGAAAAATAATTTGCAACAAATATTCGGTTGAAAAGTTTTAGGAGAGCGTAACGAGTTCTCTCATTTAGATTCTTTAACATTAGGTAGTATATGCCGTCTGGACCAGGTGCACTATTGGCTGAATTTTTTAAGGATTCTTCTAATTCATACATGGTTTGTGGTTTATTATAAGAGAGGGCTGACTTCGTTCCGAAATTTATTTTATATTTTTCAGTTATTGTTTTGGCTTTTAGGAAAGTTGGATCATATGCGGTTGAGGCAGAATTGTGAGCAAAAGATTCCGCGAGGATGTTTGCAAAATCCTCTGGAAGGGTTATCTCCTGTCCTTTATAGACGATGATTGGGGAAGGAATTGATGGAAACTTACCAGTAAGGCATCTTACTTTCCGCCAGATTAATCCTGCACTTGTGTCTTTAGTGACAGATGAAGCAAAACGAATCCAAGATTCCTTTTTAGCTTTTCGCCGGGTGTAACGGGCATGGGCTTTTAGTTTCTTGTATATAATGAGATTAGCAGTGGTTGGATTCTTTCGAAACTGATTCCACGCCTTGTTCTTCTCTCTCTTAGCAGTGTTACATGATGAATTCCACCAATAGGTTTTGTGTTTGGATCCTATATTTGAAGTTTGAGGAATGGTAGTAGCAGCAGCTGTCAACATTTGTTCTGCGATGTGTTTAACGGCGTTATCTATGGTGTGATGTTGGATAATATCATCCTCTAGTGTAATACTGGATGCATATTTATTCCAGTCAGCTTTTGAGAATTTGCATTTAGATCGACTGCTTACTGGTAAGTTTCTCCTTGTGCAGAGCTTACAGATTATAGGAAAATGATCACTACTTAATGGGTTCTCTGAGACTCTCCAATCGAAGTCTGGAAATAATGTGGGTGGGCGTATCGACAGGTCTATAGCAGAGGTTGAGCCTGTTGGAAAATGGACATAGGTGTGGGAGCCTGTGTTAAGCAGAGTGAGATTATTCTTTACAAAAAAAGCCTCTACCGTGCGTCCCCGATTGTCTGTCTGCAAAGATTCCCATAACTGGTGATGCGCATTAAAATCACCCAACAGGGAGAAAGGAGAGGGTAGTTGTAGGATAAGGTCATTTAGATCAGTTATCGAGCAGTTCTGATTTGGTGAGATATATATTGATACAAGTGTAAGCGTTGCACCAAGAGCAAGACGTACTGCAACAACTTCTAAAGTGGTTTGTAGGGGAATACGTCTGGAAGGGATTTTACTGTCAATCAGTATAGCTACACCACCATGTGGAGAGATCCTGTCATGCCTAAATATTGTATAGTTTTTAACTGAAAATGTCACTTGCGGAGAAAAATTCGTTTCTTGTAGACAGATGCCTATTGGATAATGCTGATTTATCAAATCGTGAATATCGTCTATGTTGCTACGGAGGCCTCTACAATTCCATTGAATCAACTGATCCATTATTTAGCTTTTGAAGTAGGTGTTTCTGACTGTTTTTTAGAGCCAATCTGTTTATAGCGTTCCAATTTTATTTTATCTTTTCTCGGGAAAGTGGGTCGTGCAGTATCCATGTCTTCTTCAGCATGTATTTCTAAAACGGTTTCATCATTATGAGTTTTGTCATCGATTTCCATATATGCGGTTAGAATCTTTTGAGGTTTAATATTTCTCAGACTCTCAGTATCTGAGTGTGATGGAGTAATAGTTGGTGGTACGGTGACTGGGGTATTATTTGCTTGGTCTTTTACATGTTCTTTAGGGAACTCCAGCGGACTCGCTAGGACAGCCCGTGCCCAGTCGGAAATGGATATAGCTGGTGATATGGACACTTCAGTTTGAGTTCCTTCCGATTTGTATTTTTGTGTTGCAGCTGCATATGTGAGTTTCGGTACTGTGAGCAAAACTTGTTTCCTTGCTTCTTGGTAAGTCACTTTGTTTTCTATTTTGTACTTTTGTATCTTCTTTCCAGTTTTCCAGGTTTGACACATTTTCGAGTAAGCTGGATGGTTACCTTTACAGTTTGGACATACTGATGTTTTTACTGGGCAGTCTGTCTGTGTGTGTTCCTTAGATCCACAGTTGGGGCACACTGAAACCCCTCTACACACTGTTTCAGCATGGCCAAATTTTTGGCACTTGAAGAACCTGAGAGGATTGGGGATATAAGATCGGATATGGCAGTTCAGATATCCAGCCTTAACTGTAGCTGGAAGGATTGGTGTTGAAAAGGTCAATATAATACTGCGAGTGGGAACTAATTCACCGTCTTTCTTGATTTTAATTCGCTTTGCCTGTACAACGTTTTGATCTTGTAGCTCTTGGACTAATCCTCTTCAGTAACATTTATTAAGTCCCATTCAGACAGCACTCCTTTGGATGAATTTAAGGTGGCATGTGGAGTTACTGTGACAGGAATATTCGCGAATTTTGAAATTCTTAGCAGGGCTTCAGAGTGCCTGCCATTCATTGTCTTTATAAGTAGATCTCCAGAGCAGGTGGACCAGCAGCATTCTCGAGACATTTCTGGATAAGAAATGGAGAAAGTGCACCTACTGGTTGACTTGTTTAGGAATGTATAATAAGAAACAGTGGTGTTTCCTTTTTGGATCCTTGTGTTCTTTGTCTCTTGGGATGAGAACTGTCAAAGTCAGTTTGGTCTGTCCTTGAATAAGTTGAGGCATGAGGCTCAACAGATGGATTACGGACTTCGTGATCCATGTTAGCTTCTTTTAGCCCTTGGCAAAGAACCTTTTCTGCCAAGGTTACCGGCCTCGCCACGGGGAGGCAGGAGCAGTGCCGCTAGAGTGACCAAGCGGTGTAAGTTAGTTTGTTAGTTTTAAGGAAAAGAAAAGAAAGGTCGTTTTCCTTTCTGTAACTTACTTACAAATCGTAAGAATAAGTTAACGGTAAATTACCTTAAACGTAAGAAAAACTTTCGAAAATTAACAAGAACTGTTGCACTGTAAATCGCTCAAAGAATCTCTCGATCACAATAATGCTTGGAACCCGGGGCCTTAGTGAAGTCGGAATACCAACAAGTCAACGTTCATTTATGGAACCAATATTGCACCACCCTTCCCCCAATACTTCTTCCGAATAGACCACTCTAGGGAGTAGGCCTGCTTCCACAGTGACCCCACCTCATATTTATGAAGAAGAGAAAACAAATAAATGTGCGGTACTTCGGAAAAAAAGCAACTCCCTATCCACAGCAAGTCCTTCAGGAGAAATGCTACTCTACTAAGCTACCATTTCCGCGAATACGTGATTCACATGTTTCCCCTAGGCACCTTTTATAACTAGAACCACCTTGACTTCTGTAGGCCCAGAAAAATGTCCAACTACTTCGACTTTTATTGTGGGAGGCACATTTATGGAGTCAATTGCAACTCCTGTGGAATAAAACCAGAACAACCAACCGACACATGGTGCTTCTAACCCTAGTGTCGCTATGGGAACTACAAATGTGTCTGTTGACAACAACCCCTCACCAATTTCCCAGGCAAGAAGACTTGAAGAGACATACCAAATTTCAGCTGTTCGCACCAAAGAAAGGATCTTCGTATCCAGACTTGACCCTGAGACAAAAACCGAAAGTATCAAAACCCTTTTCTTGTTGGAATATGGGTTAGAAGTGGATGTGAAGAAATTAAAAACCAAACACCGATCCTATGCCTCCTTCCTAGTGATATGCCCGATTAACGTGACCAACACTGTATTGAACCAGAACAACTGGCCGCCTGGAACACTGGTTAAGCCTTTTAACGAAAGGTCACATGGGGTCACAAAGACACAGACATAACCTGCAACCCAATACAAAATAGCAACTAATGGCTGGTATGGAGACCGAATCAAATACAATGCAAATACGATATTTTCTGCAAAATGTCAGGAGTTTATCTAATAAGCTCCATCCGCTCCTAACACTTTTATCTCTCAGAGAAACTGACCTCATCTGTTTAACGGAATCCTGGCTAACAAGTGATAGACAAATCGATATACTTCTTCAAGGTACCCCTTACAAAAGTATCGGAAACTGTAGGAGATTGAGAAGCGGAGGGGGGTGTTCAAATATTCTTCCCAATACAATGACAGGCGACAAGAGTATACTAAGTCAATCTAACAACTTTGAAGCTTTATGTGTAACACTGGTGAACCGGCAAGTGAGGATGCAACTCTGTTTGGCCTGCCTCCCTCCTGGCCACACTGAAGAAACATGGATTGAACTTCAGACCTGGCTAGTTGGTAGTCTAGCCCCTGCTCAACAAACAGTTGTGGGAGGATACTTCACTATGCATGTCCCAAGACACGTTATAGCTCTGCAAGACTTAACATTAAGCTTGAACTCTTTGGATTTCAGAAGACATATCACACCGCCGACGAGAGCAGGTCAAGCTTTAGACCTTGTTTTCCACAACTTTCCTAACTCTAATAACCTGCTGAACTCTCACATTTTCTTCTGATCACTCACCTATTACCTGTGCCTTCTCATTATCAACGGTATCAGGAACTCAAGTTAGAAATTATAATTCAGATACCCACTCTCAACTGATATTTTCTACAAAATTTTTGAAACCTGAATTAGTCATCAACAATCTCTCCACCATTAATTAGGATAATTTATTTTCATTATCCACTGAAGAGGCAATCCAATCCTTAGCTGAGCAGTTGAGACATATAGCCATGATTGGTGCATCTAAACAAGTCAGAATTAGCGAGAGAATCCAGCGATGGTTTCATCCGGACATGAAAACCGCCTTTAGATGTAAGCAGAGGGCATAGAGAAAATGGATAAGATCCAGAAACAGTACAGACTACGAAACCTTTAAAAGGGAGAGAGCTCACTTCCTGCGCCTCAAGAGAGGAGCACATCAACAGTATATCTTGTCCCAAATTAAGAAGTCCCGGAAAATTTCCTCGAAATTCAACAATCATTTTAACATGGAAGGAAAGCTATTTGAGGAGTGGACGCGCATATCTTTTGTTCATCCAGATGCAACCAAAGAAACCGCAATCCTGCCTAGTCTAACTGGGAGAACCCTAAATGATATGGATGATATAATAGTTACTAAGCAACAGCTCATTGACGTGATAAATGGCCTGCCCAACACGGCTACAACTAGACCTGACGGCTTTCCACTGTTTATGGTCAAGATGTGCTCTGTGTACATTGTGAATATCCTCCTTAACATTTTCCGGAAGATTTAAAGACAGGCGCCATACCTGAACTCTGGAAATCTTATTATGTAAAATCAGTCAAGAAAATTGGAAACCCCAAGACTGCTAAAGACTTCCGTCCAATTGCCATAGGATGCACTTTATTAAAAGTTTTTGAAAAACTAATACATCCAGTAATTATCGAACACTGCTTTTCTCACCGACCACCTTATCTCCATACAGTCCTACACCACTCAAATCTCCTCGATACTCTCTTCAGGGCACAAAAGGCCCTGAATGACAGAGCTCAACTGGACATTATTATTATTATTTTTTTTTTATATTAAATCTGCGTCAATCCCTACCCTTTTATTCATCCTAAAATATTATTTCAAGGCATCAAATCAAATAGTCAGCATTCTGGAGTCTTTACGACACCGAAGAGAGCTAATTATAGAAAATGGATCTCACCAAAAAACTATTTATGCAACGAGAGTGGGCCTCAGGGTGGGGCGATGTCGACCACCCTCTTTGCAATTCTTCTTGAACCATTCCTTGCTGCACATCCAAATTTCTGCTCCTTCGCCGATAATTTAATTTTTTTTTTATTATTTCAAAAGACTCCAAACAGATTCAAGAAATTAATAATCAAACCTTCAATCAAATTCAACAATTAATATATTATTTACAGCTAGCTGGACTCCAACTAAACAATGCGAAGTCAGCCCACATGACAATTACGAAGAGGAAGTTCAGGAATGACATCCGAGTTGTAGTTAATGGCGAGACGATTCCAAAAGTATCATCGCATACTGACCTAGAGTTAACGTGGGATGAAGATTTAAATTTCACTGATCACTTCCTGTAGACAAAGAAGAAGACCTATGCTGCATTCTGGGCTATCCGCCAGGAGCTCGTAGGCTGCCACAACACCAGTCTGATTTGTCAATACATTGATAGGTGTCTCACTCCAATACCACTATATGCATCTGAAATCTGGTCCTCAGCACCTGCCTTTCTGCGTAACAGATTCTTGGCGACGGAATACTATATTCTGCTGTGGCCGAACCGTTTTGGAGGGAACCCGTTCACCCTCTCCAAATCTATTCTTCTAGTCAATCTAGTCATGACCCCCTGGAAGCTCACTGTTATTAAAAAAAAATTCTTCACATTCTCTAAGCTGCTAACCCGTCAGATTGATGCTCCATCGATAGAGGATATTATCTCATTTCCCAAAGCAAGCAATAGAAACCACCAGAGCGGGCAACGTCCACTTAGGATGAAGTTCACTATCGTGGACTCCCTGAAAGGAATGTTCCCGTGTAACATACTTCAACACTTCAACACCTTCTCCATAGATCCAAATAAGTTTGGAGAAAATAGAAATTACAGAAGCCAAATTATCGATGAAATCTTGACCAAATCACCAGAATTATTAAAAAATGCGAGCTTTATTTGTATGAGAAATGTAAATAATTTAATGCAAAAATATAAAACAAAGCAAATTGTAACAACAGAGAAAATATGTAGGACAACCTGTATTTGTAATTACAATATTAATTTAATATCAATTTTATTTTAAAGTTACTGCTATTAAGTGAATATTATTTTCTAAACAATGTCATTATTTTAAATATCAAAAATTGTATAAAATTGTACGCTGTATTTAAAATAATTATATTTGTACACCCTCCTAGCCCACTGGCTGTTCAGGGGGTGAACCTAAGGTTAATAAACAGATGATAATAATAATAATAAAAAATAGTCAAACCGATAAGCCTAATCAAAGCTTGTATGATGAAACCAATACGCGATACGCGCATTGTTAGCATGTAGTCAGCAGAATAGCTAAGCCTAATGAGATAAATTTACGAAACTGGAAGGAAAACATTCTAACCACCTACCTAATATGATGTTTGTCCTCCACGTGCAGCCAAAACAGCTCGTACTCGGCGAGGCATGGACGCTACAAGATTTCTAAATGTGCCTTTTGGTATCTGGTGCCAACACGTAACAAGCAGATCCTTTAACTCCTGTAATATCCGTAGTTGAGACGCCGCACATCGGAGTTGCTGTTCCAACACAAATCACAAATGCTCGATGGGATTAATGTTTTGGGAATTTGGAGGCCAGGGCAATACCTGGAAGTCTTCCTCGTGTTCCGCGAACTAGTCCGAACAATCTGGGCAGTGTGGCATGGCGTATTATGCTTCTGAAAGACGGCACCACCAGAAGGGAAAATCCTTGCCGTGAAAAATTGTACCTTGTCAGCAATGATGTTTAGGTGTAAAGTGTAAAGTATATTGATGTCAAACGACAACGGGAGCTTCCCCCATCTCCGCGTTGGTTCTATTGTGGATGTGCCAGTTCACAGGAAAGACCAGAGATTTAAAAGTGTATGGATTGTATATGTGTAGTGTTGTGTATCCTTGTTCATCTGGCCGTTTAGCCGCTGAACACCTACTGAGGCCCAGCGTTGCCCACACTTGGCCTCGTGGAGGCAGACCAGGTACACAGAATGAAATTTTACTCAGGCAGTCCTTGCCACCTAGTTTCTTGAGATTTCAGTGACTAGGGCCTAAAAAAAAAAACTTCGCTTGGGATGAGCACTGGAATTAGAAAAGCCAGTTGAAGTTTATGTGGTTTAATTTGGGTGAAGTTGTTTTTGCAGTTCGTGTGGTGTTATACGCTGGCGTATTAGGCAGAGTAGGTGGGAAGACTGAAGGCTGGGGGGGGACGATAGAGAAGGCGACCCCAGGATTTTCAGTGAGGCAGGCCCGTGCCCCACCAGGAGAAGAATAAGGGTTGGCAGGGGAGGAGAGGAGACAAGACTGTCTCCTCCTCCCCTCCAGGGGAAAGGGAGTAAAGGTACCAGACAAGGGAGCCCGGTACAGATCGCCATCAGGCATTGACAGTTGCGAGCACGTGAGAGTCCAAGCGATCTCAACCGGATCTTCTTTGGTGATCTTTTTCAATGTAGGAGTCTTTTTCAAATCCCAGTCGCAAGGTCATACATGAGGCAGTCTCGTCCTGTGGTTGGTCATGTAATCTGTTCAGGTCGCCTAGTGTGCATATTATGAGGATGTTGCCTTGGGTCCTGGTGATATCATTTTCTTAGTTCGTGCGTTGGTCATTTGGTTTAGTCATCCAGCTATTAGTCCAGTGCGAATAATTTGTATCCAGTTCATATCAAGTCCTGTGTCAGTTTGTCTCTGGTTCAGACATAGGTCTTCCTGGTTGTCAGTTCCCTCGTGAACAAGGCTAAATGATGGTCATATTCGTGGTTGTAGGTTATTTGGTACAGTTTTCTTGTGTATTCCAGTTTTCTCCAGTCCTAGTTTTGAGACTCATTATCAGCTTCCAGGTGCTGTGCATAGTGGTTTGCTATAAGTACTCGCCTTCTAGCAATGCGCCTCCGTAGCCAGGTGGGCAGGATACCGCTTCTTGATTAGACCGGGGTTCGAGGCCGTGACCACCAAATACAGAGGATGGGGAAAAGTCAGGGAATGACCACTGCATATCCCCGGATATGCAGTGGTCATTTCCTAATGCTCCTAATGCATCAGGTCATTTCCTAATGCTCCTAATGCATCAGGTCATTCCCTGATGCTCCTTAGCACCAGGGAATGACCTGATTAGGATCAGGTCATTCCCTAATGCTAATGCTCGTAAAAACCAAATGACAAACAAACAACAACCTTCTAGCAAAGAGTTTCTGTGCAAAGATGGTAACGGCTTTATATTCGTGTTCCGAGTCGAGAAGATGCTGTTTCATGTTCTGCAGGAGGTAGGTGATAGCAGTGGTGAGCATGCATCACAGGTTCTCATAGTGGTCACAGTTATACATGAGATGTTACCATGTCTCCTCACGGCCACAGAGGCAACGGGGATCCTCAGTGATTCGGAAGCTAGATAGTTTTGAATTAAATGGCCCTTGCCCTGTGAGCAGAAAGGTGACGTGGAGCCCCGGTTGGAACTAACTCGTGGGTTTTGGAAAGATTCTGTTTACGCTTGGGAGGAACTTCTTGGTGATTTCCCCTTAGTGGATTCTGTCCACCGATCCTGCCATTCCTGTCGGAGGTGGTCGAGCAGTCTGGTTTTTTCAAGCTTCCTATTGTTCACGAAATTCAACGTGTAGTTCAGGATAATACACGATATTTCTTTTGCCATATTATATGTCAGGGCGCTTCTAATGATTTCCAAGTCCAGCGGGAGGACTCCGTCAAGAACCTGGAGTGCGTGCATGCTGACTGTGGAGATAGCTAGTGTGATTGTCAGAATTATATACCGCTGGATACTGTCCAAGGCTCTTCTATTTACCACTGTGGTTACCTTTTTGTACCAAACTGGTGAAGCATATGTGGTGACCGGGATGAAGGTACATTTGTAGTAGAAGGACAGGGTCCGCTTGTTCAGTCCCCACTCCCTCCTGGTCACTCTTGCGACCAATGCAGAATATTTCCGTATCTTTTGTTTAATGTACTTTAGATGGGTCTGGAAAGACATATTTTTGTCAATGATGATTCCGAGATATTTGATTTATGTAGCAAGTTTTATAGTGGTGCCTTGGATTTTCACTTGCGGTGGTCTAGCACGGTCGAGTCTACCTTCAGGAGTACCGAGCTGGTCTTACTTGGCGAAATCTGTAGGCAATGGTTTGTAGCCCAGTTTTGCAAAATTCCTATTGCGTGGTTGGCTTATTCTTCGAACTGCGCTCGTGAGTCAGCAGCAATAGTTTGTATCAAATCATCGGCGAAGGCCTGGGCGTCGATTTCGCCAATATCAAGGGTCAGGAATTCATCTAAAATCATATTCCATAACAGTGGTCCTAGGATCGCTGTTATGGAATAGGAGAGCCAATATGGCGGCCTTAGTGTCAGGACACGTTTTATCGCGCTCCTGATTTTTAATGGAATTTAGTAGTTTAAAATGTGCATGTAGTTCAAAAAAGTGTTCAAGCTGAAAGAACTTAATCGGAGGATTCCCTAGGTGAGACTATTTTTATATTCTACTGGGAATTTAGTAAACTACCAGCGTTTTTATCTGTGTCCTTTGTTGCCAGACCTACAATGGTCACCATGTGGCTGGCGGCAAGGCCATAGAGAGGCACTGATATAAAGCAGTGGCCACGTCGGTAGTTTGCACTTGACTGGGGAGGTTCCCAAACCGTGTTAAAACCGAGCAGGAAGTTTGCTCCATCAAACTGTGCTGATAACTGCTGCATGTTATATTATGTGTGTGTGTATTAACTGCCATATGTGTACATTAAACCAGAAGCAATGAATTCAGTGACTCCCCCCCCCCCCTCTTGCCATAAACTTTGCCTGGCTGACTGTGAACTCCTTACCTATGCATTCCACGGAATTACTAATGACACTATCGCCTCCGGCGCCCCAGGAAGCCCCTATGAGAAGTGACCCTGCTCTTCTGGGAGCATTTTCACACTAGGCTATTTCCCCCCCCCCTTAGTGACCGAAGGGGATAGCACAAAACTTCAATAACCACCTGTGTGCCTCCAAATTCAACCACAGATTTGTGAAGGACATCGTCCGACAGCATTTTCAGTGCCCTACCAGATCATCCCAACATACGCCCGATAAACCGAACTCTCCCGGTTATCCGGAATTCGCTAAATGGAAGGGAAAACAGAAAAAATTATGGAATCCTTGATGCAGTCACAAAGTGACCACCTCGACATTATTGACGAGACAGAAGATATCGAGGACACCCGATCAGGGGCATCTCAAGCCAAGCGAAAAAATAAGCGAGTGACCCGCTCCCAGACCGAGTCTAGAGAACAGCACGACCACACAGCATCTCAAAGGGAAACAAACAACGATGACAAACAACAGGAACCACCCCTGAACCCCACTCTTCCAGAGGGCTCCGTTTATGAGAAAACATTTATTTTAAAAACGGCCCTTGAAAATATATTCAAAGAGAACCCTAACAGGATCTCCTCCGGACTGAGGTCTCAAATTGTGACAATATTTCACAAAATGGAGACAATTCTCCATGGTACATACTTAGAAAGTGAGAGAATAGCTACACGGCTACAAACCTATATGGAATGTGGGGCAAATAAAATGCCACAGCGCGCCCCCACATATGCTCAAACGCTGAGGAATATACCAAACGAGGCAGAGAAAACAAACAAAGTGGAAATCCAACAAAAGAAAGTATTATTGAAAACCCCGAACATCGTAATACTGAGACCCACCGGAGAAGAGAGACCGACCAGTGAGCAAATAAAGCAAAAAGTCATAAACAATCTCAAAGAGGACTTCGAAGACACTAGGATAAAGTCTATCCGAAAAACAAGAAGTCCTGGTATCGTAATTGAGACGGAAAGCAAGGAGGAAGCCGAGGAGATAATAACGAACCCCAAGCTAAATACCCTGGGACTCATGGCAGAGACCCCAAAAAAGAAAGGCCCATCAATAGTTATTTTCAATGTGGACCAAAATCTACAACCACAACAACTCACGGAAGAAATATATAGAAGAAACCTAAAAAGCCACCTACCGAATCAAGAAGGGGCGACACTGCTGACCCCAAAATACAGAACGCAGTCCAAAATAAATGGAGGATATAACTGGACAGTTGAGCTGACTCCGCCCGCCTGGCAGGTCCTAAAAAACCAAAGCAGGATTTTTGTCGAGTGGAGCTGCCTCCGTTTTAGAGAACATGTGGCCATACCGACATGCTTTAGATGTTGCAAATATGGCCACACCACTCACACCTGTGCCCAAAAGGAACCAACCTGCGGCCACTGCTCAGAGAGGGGACATGATTTTAAGACCTGCCCCAACAAAACTAAGGAACCCATCTGCACCAATTGCAAAAGCCTCAGAATGGATCACAACCACTCCATCCGAGACTCAAACTGTCCCACTTACCTCAAGGTAAAAGGCACCTACCAACAAAGAATCGATTATGGTAGTACAACATAAAAAATACAATTGCGGCGTACTAAAGATACACCAACTAAACGCCCAGCGAGCTCGAGCGGTTGTTGAGCAGGTACGACTCCAGGCAGATGAGGATAATGCCGACATCATCATAGTCTTAGAACCGTATACCAATCAGAAACAAGTAAGGGGATACCCGCTCAATTATAAAATTGTTCAAAGCAACGAAGACACCCCCTGGGCAGCAGTACTAGTAAGAAATCCAGAGATAACGGTTACAAAGATACCACAACTTTGCACGCCCTGGGCAGCCTGTGCCCATATAATATGCTCCATAGGCAGCTACTACATAATAGCCCTCTACTGTAGGCCTGGAGTAGAAATCGACTTTGCCACAACATATCTACAATCAGTACAGACAACCCTGGTAGGGCATAAAATCTTGATTGGAGCGGATGTTAACTGCCGATCACCTGTCTGGCACAGTGCCAAACCGGACCGCAGGGGAACCTCAAACGGACGGAAACTAGAAGACTTCCTAGCAAATTCAATATTTACAGTCATAAACCAGCCGTTCTGCCTCCCAACGTATTGTAACATGCTATGGGAAGAAACGATCGACATAACTTTAACGTCCAGAAATATAGATACAAACGTAACCCACTGGACTGTACAAAACGCGTGGACTACGTCTGACCACCGAACCATCACTTACAGCATACAAAGGAATCAGGCTCGAACAGTCGCCACTAAATACCTGTCAAACAGATTCGCAATCGGGAAAGCAAATTGGGACGCCTACTGCAATTTCCTATCCACCCAAGGGAGACAGTACATGGAGAACTTGGACAGACGGGAGACCGAAGGTGAAATGATAGACCCCAGCCAGTTCGCACAAGATATAACCTGCATAATCATCAATGCAGCGGAAGCGTCCATGACAAGGAAAACTCCGATGACGGGAGCAATGCCATGGTGGACCCCGGAGCTGAAAAGAATGAGAAGACAAGTACAGGATAAAAGAAAGCAGTATCAAAGGGCACGAAGAACATGGCCCCAGGCGGAAGTTGCAGAACTGAGACAACAATATAGACAGATCCGAAACTTTTATACAGAAACTATTAAGAAAAACAAGAAAACATCCTGGGAACGACTTGTCCAAGTAACAGGAAATACTGAGCCCTGGGGAGTGGTGTATAGAATCACCACAAACAGACTCCCCAGAGGCGAAGTGATGACCGCAACAAAGACGGCACAAGGAACACTCACTGCAACATGGCAGGACTCAATAAAGAATATACGCAATCTAATCCAAGACCCACCAGGCATACTAACAGAGCACCAGAAAGCCATCTGCCAAGCAAACGAAGAATATGAGACCCAACAACTAGAACCCCCTTTCACAGCCAACGAACTACAAGAAGCGGTATCACAAACCAGGAACAAAAAGTGCCCTGGCCCCGATCTCATCGAGCCGGAAATGGTCAAGAAAGCAGCGGAGGTTATGCCGGACCTCCTGCTCCGACTGTACAACACCTGTATCAAAGAGGGCCAGTTCCCCACCAGCTGGAGGACGGCCAATCTAAAACTGATCCTCAAAAATCGAAACAGACACCAGGAAAATCCCAATTCATATAGACCCATAGCCTTATTGTCGACACTAAGCAAGCTTTACGAAAGATTATTACATAAAAGGATCCACAACCACTATAATGAGGCAAACCTGAATTCACCCAAGCAATACGGCTTCAAATCGGGATCTTCGACCATAGATGCCGTCCAAGGCCTAATCACCAAAGCGATGCAGTGTACCAGGAAATATTTCCTTGTCATAGCCGTCGACTTTGCTGGGGCATTCGACACCCTCTGGTGGCCGAGCGTCCTTTGCAGGCTCAGGGCAGCGAGAACACCAAGCAATTTGTACAGGAGCATCAAAACTTATCTCTCGGACAGAAACGTCCAAGTAATAACGCCCTACAAGAAGTTGACCTGGCCGGTCCGCAGGGGCTGCCCTCAGGGATCTGTCCTGGGGCCGCTCCTGTGGAATATAGTGTTTGACGAGTTCCTCACCATGGACCTGGGGGAGGTGGAGGCCCAGGCCTTCGCAGACGACCTCGTACTGACGGTCGCGGCGGATTCCAGACAGAACCTTGAAACGCTTGGAAACCAAGCCCTTGAAACCTTGCAGAACTGGGCAAAACTACACACCTTAACAATCTCGCCAACGAAGACGAACTCAGTACTATTGAGAGGGAGGTTAAACCTTAGAAGACCACCACAAATCAAGCTGGCAGGACAAACAATCAAACTGTCAACGCAAATTAAATATCTGGGACTGATCATCGATCAGAACTTATCATTTAAACCGCACCTAATCTACCTAAAAGAGAAACTGCGGAAATACACAGCGCTCGTTGCCAGAGTTACACGCAGGGACTGGGGGCTAAACAGGAGAACCCTGTCCCTGTATTATAAAGCCATCTTCATCCCGATAATAACATATGGATCTCCCATATGGTACAAGAAAGCAGAAACAGCAGTGAATAAAAGTATACTGGGCACGATCCAACGCAACATATTATTAACAATAACAAGAGCATGTAACACGGTTAGTACGAGTGCCCTACAGGTCCTTGCGGGGACCCTACCCTTGGATTTAGAGGTAACCCGCTGCGGACTTATGTATCTACTAGCCAAAGGAACCCAAACCACCTACAACAGTCTTACCATTGATATCACCAATAACAGGAAAAACGAGAAACAAAAAATAGTGGACCACCTTGTACAAATTTGGCAGAGAAGATGGACAGACGGAGAAAAAGGAGCGGTAACAAAAAAATTTATTCCCCAAGTAACCAAGCTGTATCCCAAGGCTCCCGCATGGCTGTACCCAGGTCTAAACACTACTTTTCTACTCACCGGCCACGGGCCTTTCAAGGCCAAATTAAATGCCATGGGCATAATCGAGGAATCACACTGTCTCTGCGGCGAACTAGAAACATGGCATCACGTTATGCATCAGTGTGAAATATACGAAGACATCAGATGTCAAATGATCACGAAAATTAAATACATCCCCCTAACACCCAGGAACATCATCTCCTGGACACACCAGAAGAATTTGCGGCCTTTAGTCGCTTTGCCCAGGACGTCTTCTCCAGAAGAAAACTACAAATAGCCATCCACCAAGGCCAACAGGAGTAATGAAACCAAATATGGACACCAAGGAATACGGGAAACTAAGGACGGGGATATCAACCAATGATCGATGACCATTGGAATATGCATCAGAGAAGGATGCTGAACCAATGAAAGAGGAACACAAGGATGCAGCTTGCCCCATGAGTGACAATGAAGAGAAACAGACGTGAGACAAAGGCCATATTGGAGACCTGAAGAGGGCACTCTAGCCCTCTTCACCTATAATTCCTAACTCCCCGGGAGGAGGGGACGGCCACACGGTCCCCCCTTCTCGCCATCCCCTGTTTCCTCTCTGGTGGGGCATGGGCACGGCCCCAGTTTCAGTGGGGCATGGGCATGCCCCACTGAAACTGGGGCCGCCTTCTCTATTGGCTCCATACTTCTGCCTTTTCCCCCCAGTCTTCTGCCTCCTTCCCCTCTATCTTCACGCTAGCGAAGTCCCACACATCAAAATTAATACATCAAAACCGCCATACGCCCAGCATTCGGCCTAAAAAATTAAAGCGATAATATCCCCACGTCAACGCAAATAATAAAAATCACTTTATTTTATTTTCTTGATGACCATTGGAATATGCCACCCAAAGTTTTTTTTTTTTTTTTTTTGGTCCTAGCCGCCGAAATCTCAGGAAACTAAGCGGCAGGACCTGCCAGAGTAAACTAAGTCTACGGAGTTCCTGGCCTGCCTCCACGGGGAGTAAGTGGGGCAACGTTGGATCCCAACAGGGGTCCAGCGGCTAAATGGCCAGAAGAACAACGGTACACGACATTACACGATCCAAGATCCATACACTTTTAAATCTCTGGCATTTACAGTGTACTGTAATACACCACAACGTAAACTACGCGGAGATGGGGGGAACCCCAGGTGCCGCTTGACCCTAAAAACACTTACACTTACACTTACTTACTTGTTATGGAATATGGATCGCCGCTAGGTGGCCGGTAGTACGAGTTGATAGTAAATTGTGCTCCCTAAAGTGATTTAAATTTAGTGATTAAATCTAGTTTGTTTCTTTATCTGATGGATATCATCGTGTAGTGGACGCCAAAAGCTTTTCAACCATACGGGTTATGGAGGTACCGGACTTATAGCAGATAAGTAACTTTAAATTTTAATTTGTATATGAACGATCTTGCTAAAGCCGAAGCGAACTGCTGCCATTATCTGACCGGCTGAAGGTCACTGCTGGGAAACGACGGGTTAACATATATAAAGCTAATTGCCACGGTCATGCTGCTTTTACTGCTTGCGGCCTAAGCCTTGGTCGCACTATACTGCCTTCGGAAATAGTTTCCCACCCGCGACCACCTGTTTTTATCCCATTTCATTGCAGCGCGCTTGTCCGACTTAAACGCTATTGTTCTCCCTCAAACTCTACCAACTTGTGCTTAGACTGCAGAATTGTCAACTGACTGCCCCACCCCAAAAATTCCCACACTTCACTATGAGTGACGCAGATATCGAGGTTATTGACCGGCAGCGGTCTGACTATCCTATCCGCTCAAGAAATGAAGCGCCGGTTACAAATGAAGAGACAACCAAATCTTCGAAATTAAAACTAAAGAAGGGGTGTAGAATAAAATCTGCGACAGACTCGCAACCAGCAAAGGAAAATCCAGACGACGGAGAAAACGAATCGATAAGTGATTCCGACCACGAGGATAATAATACCCGAGCCTTTCCCCTTACTCAGAGTCCCCCACTATCAGGAACCCCTGTGGACCAAGTCATTGCTATTAGAGGGACACTTGATGAATATTTGGGCAAGAAATCCAACAGAGTCACTGCTGCTATCCGCACTGACATTCTCACCATCTTCAGCAAAATGGAGACGGTAATCCTAAATCTCCATATTGAACATGAACGACTACAATCCAAACTGGAAGTTCTTTCGCAGGAAAGGGGAAATAAAATGCAAAAACGCCCCCCAACCTTTGCAGAATCTTTGAGAAATGGCGCGCCTGTTGCGCCTAACAAACCTGACATTTCCCAGACCAAGAGGACAAAACGAAAGCCAGAATTAAACATCGTTTTGATGTTTAAAAAAACGATTTAAACATCGTTTTGATTAAACCGGTAGAGGATGCGCAGCTTGACACTAGTGAAGCCGTCAAAGAGACGCTGACAGCTAATCTAAAGGAGCAAATGAAGACTGTCAAGATTAGGAGTATCCGGAAGACCAGGCACCCAGGTGTGGTGATAGAAACAGACACCAAGGAGGAGGCACAAACTATCCTTAACAATGCCAATATGACCAAGTTTGGACTAAAGGCAGAAGTTCCCAAGAAAAAAGGGCCTTCAATCGTAGTGTTTGACGTAGATCAGGACGTCACTCCTGAAGAACTTGCAGAAGATATTTACAGTAAAAACCTCAGCCTGCACTTACATGAAAACACAGAAGAAGATGACGTCTCTCCAAAATACAAGACTAAATCAAAAACTCATTCTAACGTAAACTGGGTAATCCATCTCTCTACTAGAGCGTGGCAAATCCTAGGAACGCAGAGCCGTATTTTCATTGGCTGGGGAAGCCACAGATTTAAAGAACATATTCCTGTCCCCAAATGCTATAAATGTCTTCGCTTTGGCCACACTTCGCACACATGCAACCAGCGAGAGTCGACGTGTGGCCACTGTGCCCAAAAAGGGCATGGATACAGGGACTGCCCAGCAAAAGATCAACCACCAACCTGTCCAACTGTAAGGTGGCCAAGGCGCCCCATCAGCACTCAATAAGGGATGGAAACTGTCCAGTATACCTAAAAGCTAAAAGTCTGTACCAAATGAAAATCAACTATGGATAGAGCCCCTATAACCAATAACTACAAAGAAATAAGAATTGTCCAACAAAATGCACAGAGAGCTAGGGGAGTAGCCGACCAGCTAAAAGTAAAAATAGAGGAAAATCAAATAGATGTGGTCTTACTTCAAGAACCCTATGTCCGGTCGGGAGTGGTTACTGGGTATCCTGCAACATACAAAACAGTTTATTGCACAACAGAGAACCCTTGGGCTGCAATAATAGTCAGAAATCCAGATATCACTACCACCAAGATAACGCCACTCTGTACTGCAAACAGTGCTTGCGCACAAATTATAACTCCGCTGGGCCCGCTCTTCTTGTTGTCCTTATATACCCATCCTGGAGAAGATATTGCCCCAGCAATCTCAACTATCCAGACCTCTCCAACTTCTTGCAGGGGGGCGGTTGCTAATAGCCATGGACGCAAACTGCCGATCTGTGCTTTGGCACAGTCACACACCTGACAGGTCTGCTCATAGGAATTGTGCACAACTTGAAGATTTCTTCCTCACAACAGGACTTCAAGTTATAAACCGCCCTGGTCATCTCCACACCTACAGCGGCCCCCTCTGGGAAAGCAACATTGACGTTACAGCGGCGACTCCAGATATTGCTGTCAAGCTCGCCAGATGGACTGTTCAAGAATCCTGGACTACGTCGGACCACAGAGCAATTTCATTCTCCCTGGTTCGCTCTCTGGAACGTACCCCTCCAGTCCCCAGAGATGTGATACGTTATAAAGTCAAGAAGGCTGACTGGGAGCGCTTTCGAACAGAACTGTCAACGAGACTCCCTGAAAATATTCCACTCTTTGACACACTAACTCCGGATGACTGTGTAAAAAGCATTACCGCTACTATCAGAAGCGTCTGCGACCTTTCCATCCCACGCAGAAGGCCCTACAGGTATGCTGTCCCTTGGTGGAACCACCAGCTAGACGATCTAAGAAGAAGGGTCCACCATGCTAGGAAAATGTTCCAGCGGGCAAGGGCGACGATGTCCTCCCAAGAGATTACGGCAGCCAGGGAAGCTTACCGCACAGTCAGAAATGAATATACTAAAGAAATTCGCAAAAACAAAAAGCAATCGTGGCAAACTCTGGTGTCTATCTCCGGAAATGAGAACCTATGGGGCATCGTTTTCAAAATTGTAACTAATAAATTACCACGTGGTGAGGTGCTTGATACAACACTGAAAATAGACGGGACTTCCACCTATACCTGGGAGGATTCTATAAATAACATTCTTGATACCATTTACCCTGTTGAAGAGGCACCTTTGACGCAACAGCAACAAGAAATTATCAACCAGAATTTAGAATACCACACAGAAACGGTGGAGCCCCCGTTCACCAGCTTTGAGATGGACGTGGCAATTAACAAGATGAAAGATGGAAAAACACCAGGTGCAGACCTGCTGGAAGTAGAAGTTCTCAAAAAATTCGCTGAGGCCTGCCCAGCTATACTTCTAAGCCTACAGAATAAGTGCCTGGCAGAGGGCACCTTCCCAGCTTCATGGAAGACTGCAACCTTAAAAATAATTCTGAAAAACTCGGACAAGTCACCACAGAACCCAACCTCATATCGCCCGATTGCCTTACTCTCCGTGATGGCCAAACTACTGGAGCGTCTACTCTTGTTTAGACTTTCTGCCTGCTATGAGGAACACCAACTCTCCTCAGAAAAACAATATGGCTTTAAAAAAGGCTGCAGCACTGAAGACGCTGTCAACAATGTAATCACCCAAGCAACGCACTCAGCTTTCAAGTACTCTCTTGCTATATTGGTGGACTTTGCTGGAGCTTTCGACCGCCTGTGGTGGCCCAGCGTTCTTCGGAGACTTCGGCACTCAAATGTTTCTAAAAATCTATATAACAGTTTGAAGTCTTATCTAACCAACAGAAAAGTACGAGTTACTAACAAATATCAGACAGTTACCAGATTCATCCACCGGGGATGTCCGCAGGGCTCTGTGCTTGGCCCGTTCCTCTGGTCTATTGTCTTGGACGAGTTCCTGGGCTTGGACCTTGGGGGGGCTGAGCCCTTGGCCTTTGCGGACGACCTTGTCCTGTTGGTGCGTGCGGACACTAGGTCGTCCTTGGAAATTATTGCAAATGCGGCGCTTGTGAAGCTCCAGAACTGGGCAGCCTTGCGCAACCTTACCATCTCGGCAGAAAAAACAAAATCCATTCTCCTCAAGGGCAGACTACAAATTAGAAGACCACCTACGATGAAATTAAACTTCACCCCCATCCGACTGTACGCAGAGGTTAAATACTTAGGTATTTACATTGACTCAGGTCTTAATTTCCATAACCACCTGAAATATCTAGCCACCAAAATCCGGAAGTATGCCGCCATGATCAGGAGGGTGAGCAGAGCCGACTGGGGCCTGAAGCACAAAGCTCTGATCCTCATATACAAAGCAGTATACGTCCTGATTGTCTGCTATGGTGCCTCCACCTGGTATAGACAAGCTACACTATCAAAAAACAAACAGAAGCTGGATACAATTCAAAGGTTCATGCTGCTATCAATTAGTAGGGCGTGCCGCACTGTTAGCACCCCTGCCTTGCAAGTTCTAACAGGTTGTCAGCCACTCTACCTAGAAGTAGTCAGGCGACGCCTATATTACCACCTTAGGAAAGGAACACCAGCTGAAATAGTAAATCTCCAGCTGGATCTTGCAAATGACCCCAAGATAGAGAAGAGGAGAATCACCCAACACCTACAAGCGATATGGCAACAGAGCTGGGAAACCACACAGAAAGGAGACATCACGAGGCGATTCCTCCCAACTATAAACCATACTCACCCAGAGCCCCCTCCATGGTTCTCACCTGGTCTGCACATGACGTTTATCATCACTGGACACGGCCCCTTCCGTCAGAAACTCACATCTATGGGGATTGAAAGAGACCCGCGGTGCCATTGTGGAGAAGAAGAGTCCTGGGGGCATCCTCGCTGCTGCTCGATGAAAACACATACAGGGCACTAACTGTATATGCGCAGGAAATCTTCGCACTGAGGCTAGCCAAGATTGCTGAAATGAGAACAACATTGAATCATGCTGCCCAAGGCCTGAATCAGACTGGCGTGGGTTAGCTCCTTCTCCGCTAGAGGACACTGCCTTGACAACTTGCAAATCCTTTACGGGTAGGAACACTGCTGGTACCATTCTGGTGCGGGACTGCTGGCACTCATCGAGTGCGGGATACTGCTGCAAACCCCTTATAGGGTAGGATCAGCCGGCACCGTTCTGGTGCGGGATTGGTGGCACTCTGGAGAACTCCTGAGTGCGGGATACAGAGTCCATTGGCCTCTGGTGATCATGCAGGGGCACCTGTCCCCTGCTACTTTAACTCCCACCCCCAGATCCCTATTTTCACCTCACAAAGAGCGGACTGCTCCTTAACTTCAGTCCGTCCTCCTTTCCCTCTTTCTGTTCCTTCTAACTCGTACTCCTGCTCTGTTTTCCTCCCCCCCCCACTTTTTTATTTTTTATTATTTTTTTTTTTATTTTTTTTTATATATATATTTTTTTTAATTTTTTATTATTATTTTTATTTATTATTATTATTTTTTATTTATTTATTTATTTATTTATTATTTTATTTTTTATTTTTTATTATTATTATTATTATTATTATTTTTATTTTTTTATTTTATTTTATTTATTTTTTTTTTTGTTCACTTGACCTTTGTCAGGAAGCTTAGGCAACCCTGGCAAAGGCCAGCCAGAGTATAATGGGCAGCCTGGCTCACCTCCCAGTGGTGGTGGCGGGCAACGTGGGGTCCCACTAGGGGCTCTGCGGCCAAGCAGCCAGAGACACAACAACAAAACATAACACTACTCTGACAGAAACCAGACATTACACTTTTTCTGGCTTTTACAGAGATTCTGTATTTCTTCACAAAGTACCATGGTGCAGATGTGGGAAACCACAGGTGGCGCCTTTCACAAAACACTATGCCACTATGCCACTATGTTATGGAATATGATCTGTCCTAGGACAGAGCCATGCGGGCACCCCCCTGTGGATTTTTCTGGTTAACTTCCTATACGGTGCATATACTTCGATCGCTCTCTGTGTTAGGTAAGGTGTAAGGTGTAAGGTATATTGATGTCATGCGGCACCGGGGGTTTCCCCCATCTCCGCGTTGCTTTCATTGTGGGTGTACCAGTTTGCTAGGAATGGCAGAGATTTAAAAGTGTGTGGGTATTGTACATGTGTAATGTCAAGTACCGCTGTTCATCTGGTCATTTAGCCGCTGGACCCCTGCTGGTGCCCAACATTGCCCCACCTTCGCCCCGTGGAGGCAGACCAGGAACCCAGTAGACTTAGTTACTCTGGCAGGTCCTGCCGCTTAGTTTTCTGAGATTTCGGCGGCTAGGACCTATATAAAAAAAAAATCATAATATGTATGTGTATATACACATGTATATACTCATTTCACTTGTCTGCATACACCATACGTTGTATGCCTATACACACCGCTGGGGGGTTTGATATTACGTAAATGGATAGGCCGAGACTGGGCGAAGATTATTTTGAGTGTTAAATTTAGTGTGTGGGGCGTTCGCGTTGTATATAGATAGAGTAGGAGGGGAGACAGAAGACTGGGGGGTAAAGATAGAAATATGGGAGCGATAGAGGAGATGCTCCCAGTTGGTCAGTGAAGCATGCCCATGCCTCTCCAGAGAGGAAAGGGGAGGGGGTTCGGCGAGGGGAGACAAGGAGTCTCCGCCCCGGAGTGGTAGGGTTGGAAAGGAATCGAGTCAGGTGCTCGATTCTGGTCCCCAACGAGTCTTGATGGCAGCGAAGCTGCATAGTTGAGGTCCGTGTGGCCCCTTTGCAGATTCAGGGTTCAGTCAGTCGCAGAGTTGTAGACCATGTCCTTTTATTCTCGTTGGAGGTATGTAATTTATTGTGGGAATAGTAGCTTGTCCCATTTAGTTTCCGGGTGTGTTGTTATTTGCTTGTTGGGCCAGTGTGGCTCGGCGTCTGTTAAACAGTTTCTGTGCAAATTCGGTGAATGCCAAATATGGTCCTTTATCGTCCAGAATAAATTGCTCTTGGTCCTTGGGTGAATGTTGTAGTTTTGTCACCAGCTGGCAGCGGATGTCGTCGTATTGGTGGCAGTCATGCATTAGGTGCGACCGAGTTTCTGGAACGCCACAAGTGCAATTTGGATTTTCAATTATTCCCAGAGTTGTTAGTTTGGCATTTAAGGCAGCATGTCCTGTGAGTAGGTACGTCACAAACAGACCAGGTGCGTACCAGGTTGGTAATTTAGGTTGGAATCTATATACATGTGGAAAGAATTTATTTGTTATCCGACCTTTGATGGAGACATCCCATCGTGCCTGCCACGCCTGCAGCAAGTGGGTCTGGAGTCTTCTTCTGTGTTAGGTAACTCATGATTGTATTATACAGGTTTAGAGGCACTCTAGCCCACCTAAGTCTCGCGAGGACGCTCGGCCACCAGATGGCGTGAAACGCCCCCGCGAAGTCATACTGATAACAAGAAAATATTTGGTAGTACAGGCTTCTACTTTATCCAGCAGTGTCGTGAGAGCTTCGATCGTAGATAGGCCAGGTTTGGATACAAATTGCATTGTATTTATTAATTTTGCCCCTTCGTAATAGTGGAGGAGCCTCTTGTGCAGCATTCTCTCGAATAGTTTGCTTACAACTGGGACTAAGGCGATCGGACGGTAAGACTGGTTTTTCTGGCGCTTTGATGGATTTTTCAATTTAAGTTTAATGTTGGCAATTTTTCACTCATTAGGAAAGATTTTTCTTGGAGGTAGGTGTTATATAGCGTGAGTAACAGATCCGGGTGTATTCCACCATTTTCTTCAAAATTTCCGGTTCAAATAGGTCTGGGCCAGGGCAAATTTTTTGCTTCGGATTTGCATGGCTGCCGCATGCAGCTCCCCAGGCGTCAGCGTTCCCTGCTGTGGAAACAAGATTTTCCCAAGTTTTGCGCTTGGTATCCTTTATTAATTTTGTGTATCGATTCCTTGCGTCTTTATACCTGTCCCTGATGGCCGCGACCTCAGCGGCCGTCCAAGATCGCCTGGCCGTTGGAAGTCCTTTTCTTCGTCTCAATACTTATCTTCTCAGGTTTTCAATGTCGGGGGTCCACCAGGGCATGGCGGCTGGCTTTGGGATTTTCCTTTTCATTGCCTGTTCGCTGGCTTTTGTAATGATTTCAGTTACTGTTCTTTGTAGGTCATTTGCCTCTCTGGGTCGGCTCCCCAACCTCAGCAGAGAGTTTTTCCTTGAAAGTTTCCCAATTTGGCGTATTAACTGCGAAGCGGTTTAGTGATGTTTTTGTCATCGGGATTCTACTGAGTTGGTTCTGTATCTGGTATGTAATCACTCTGTGGTCGAACGTGGTCCAGGAGTCTTGGACCATCCAGTGTTTAATGTGTCGGACGACGTTCGCAGTTGCGATGATACATCTATTGTGGCCTCCCACAGAGCGTTACAGAAATTTGGCAGTTGGTGTGGCAAGTTGAGGATCTCAAATGTAGTGTTTGCCAAGTGATCTTCCAGGTTCTGGCCATTTCTTACGGCTCTCATGTCTGGGGTCATGCTGTACCAGGCCGGGGAGCGGCAGTTAACATCTGCCTCTGTGATGATTCTCTGATTAGGCAATGTGCCTAGGAGGATCTGGAGATATGTAGTTGCGAGCGTTATATCCTCCCCTGGCCTGGGGTACAGGGATACCACAAAGAAAGCGCCCAATGGGGAGATAATATGGGCACAAACAGCCCATGCCGTGCATAGTGGCGCCTCCGTAGCCAGGTGAGAAGGAGCAGCAGTGCGTAGCACACGCTTCTTGATTAGACCGGGGTTCGAGCCCGTCACAACCAAATATGGAGGATGCGGAAAGGTCAGGGAATGACCACCGCATATTCCCGGAGCAATATGGCCTTAGTTCCTAATGCTCCTGAAAACCAAATAACAACAACAACAACAACTGTGCATAGTTGAGATATTCGCATTACTGTAATGGCTGGATTTCGGAAATGATGGCCGCCCAGGGGGTTTCTTCGTGAGTTTGGACGATCTTGTAATTGGCTGGATAACCTCGTACTTTTTTAACATGCGTGTATGGTTCCTGAAGCATCATATGTCTGTATTTTCCTCGTCGGCTTTCTTTCGGAGTTGCTTGACCACTGCTCGAGCTCGTTGTGCATTGACTTGCATGATTTTTAGCAGGGCTGTATTGTAATGTTTCGACCTAGTCCCCATAATTTATTCTTTGTTGAAAAAGACTCTGTTTTAAGGTAGGTAGGGCATTTGGGGTCTCTGATTGAATGGTTATGCTCCAGCTTGAGTGTTTTGTAGTTTACGCAGGTCGGTGGTTCAGCCCTGTTCGGACAGTTGTTATATTTATGCAATTTTTCTGAGCAGTGGCCACAGATGGCAGCAACCTGGGTGCATGTATGGGAGGTGTCGCCATACCGACAGCATCTATAGCATTTGGGCACGGCCACGCGCTCCTGGAAGCTATGACTTCCCCATTCTATGTAGATCCTGGATTGATGTTTCAGTGTCTGCCAGGCGGCCGGCGCAATCTCGACAACCCAGTTTTTGTTAGTACTGGTCTTCGATTTCGTTGAGTTGGTCAGCCTGGGGTTCCTGATCTGGCAATGCTCCTGACAGGTTCCTGGTATACAGGGTGTCTCAAAAATATTGGTACAAACGTTTAGGGGAGGTAGGTAACATCTAAAGGAATGTGAATCGCATAGGAACCCACAACCGGAAACGTCACCGTAAGTCGGTACACGGTGCTGTTCATCAGTTCGCGACAGAGAAAATTTCTATTTTACTCATTCAAGCAGTAGTCGCTGCACGAAGAGCATGCATCGATATACGAACTGTGAGCTGGCAGACATGCACCTAGTGTATGGATTAGCGGAAGGCCCACACGGCGTGCGCCCCCATGAGGCACAACATCGCTTCGCAATAAATGTGTGGGCAGGTATGGTCGGTGACTGCTTAGTCGGCCCATACCTGTTACATTCCCGCATGAACTCCGCTAAATATGGGATCTTTCTTGAACAAGTTCTACCAGGGTTACTTGACGATGTTCCAGCAAATGTGAGACGCAACATTTGGTTTCAACATGATGGGGCGCCTGCCCATTATGGAGGGTGTGTTCGTGACCATTTGAACAGGCGTTTTGGGCGTCGATGGATTGGCCGTGGTGGACCCGTTGCCTGGCCCCCAAGCTCACCTGATTTATGGAGTCTTGATTTCTTTTTGTGGGGAGGGTCTCAAATCTATCGTGTATGAATCGCCTGTGGATGGGAATTAGATCTCGTGGCGAGACTCGTCTGTGCTGCTGCTACTGTCAAAGAAACTCCAGGTGTGTTCGACCATGTCCTCCAATCCATGCTGCGTCGCTGTCAAGCATGCAATGCGTCTCATAGTTTCTATTTTACTCACTCAGTAGTCGCCGCACGAAGAGCATGCATCGATATACGAACTGTGAGCTGGCAGACCTTGGAACATCTGTTGTAACATCATGAAATGCATTCATCTCGTACTCCATTGTTAATATTATGTCAAATAAATGTTTGCCACTAATTACTTCTTGTGTCATTTCTGCTTCTTGTGCCTCTGCTACTACTTTCCCGTGACGTTCCCGGTTATGGGTTCCTATGCGATTAACATTCCTTTAGATGTTACCTACCTCCTCTAAACGTTTGTACCAATATTATTGAGACACCCTGTATATTTCCTGTATTAGGATTTGTGGGGTGACTTCTTTTTCTACATTAAAGATAATAATTGATGGTCCTTTTCGCTTTGGTGGCTCTGCAGTCAGACCCATGGTAGTTATCTTGGTGTTGGTTAAATCTCCGTTTCTATGACAATACCTACGTTTCTTGTCTTTCTTATTGCCTTAATCTTGATGGTTTTGAAGTCATCTTTGAGGTTCGACATAACTTTGTTTTTCAGCTCTTCGCTGGTCATGGTTTCGGTGGTCTCTGTAGGTCTTATCACTACAACATTTGGGGGTTTTATCAGTGAGGGTTTCCTTGGTTGGGCACTCATGGTTGTAGTATTTGCAGTGTTTGAATTCCTTGGCGTATGTGGGAGCACCCTGTAGCATTTGGTTTGCCCCACATTCTAGGTATGCCTCCAGTTTTCTCGAAGCTTTTTCCCTTGCCTTGTCAATCTGGAGGAGCATGGTCTCCATTTTTGTCCAGAGGGCCACTATCTGCCCCCCGACGCCAGTTGTGACCCTGTTCGATTGGTCTTTGAAAATATCTTCCAGAGCAGTTCTAAGTATCAGAGTTTTTTCCAGGACAGTGCCCTCGGGGAGAGTCGGATCCAGGGGTTTGTCTTGTTGCTTTGGGTCCTCGCTTTGGTGGGGTTGCACGCTATTTCCTACCTGTTACAGGCTGTTTCCATCCTGCCCATCCCTGAATCCAGTTTGGCTCCTAGTCTCTATATTGAACTTCGGCACCGTTTTCTTGTTCTTTTTCTGAATAATTGGTGTAACTTCCAACCTGCTCGGTCTGCCTTCGCTCATTCGGCTCGGCCGTGATTTCGATTTGTTTTCCACTCATTGTCAATATCATCATCATCATCATCAGCCATTTTCAATCCACTGCAGGATGAAGGTCTCTCCAGCAACTTTTCAGTTCCTTCTGTTTTGAGCACTGGCCATCCATTTACTACTCAGAAACTCATGAATTTCATCTATCCATCTCCGCCTTTGTCTTCCAGGTTTTCTTCTAGCTCCTCTTGGGTACCATTCTGTTATTTTCTTAGTCCATCTGTCATCATGTCTTCGAGCTATGTGTCCTGCCCAAGACCATTTTAGTTCTTTAGTTTTGATAAGAATGTCCTTTACTTGAGTTTGCTGCCTAATCCATGTGTTTCTCTTCTTATCTAATAGTCTGATTCCCAATATAATTCGTTCCATTGTTCGCTGTGTAGTTCTTAGCTTCTTTTCCATTCTTTTTGTGAGTGCCCAAGTTTCACTTCCATAAGTCATGGTGGGGAGTATACATTGATTCATTATTTTACGTTTCAGACAAACTGGGATATTGCTCTTCAGTATGTGACTATATTTCCTGAATGCTATCCATCCAAAATTAATTCTTCTCTTGACTTCCAGCCATTTATCATTATTACAGCTAATAACTTGTCCCAGATAAGTATATGACTCCACCTTTTCAATTACTGCTCCTTCAATCATTATTTCCCTTTCCGTGGCATACTTGTTCATCATTACTTTTGTTTTAGCCATATTCATCTTTAGTACAAAATCCTTACTAACTGTGCATAACTGATTAAGAATTTCCTCTAATTCTTTGGGATCGTGGCTTATGACCACAATGTCATCTGCAAATCGTAAATGGTTTAGGTACTCTCCGTTCACATTGACTCCTTTCTGCGACCAGTCTAATCTTCTGAAAGCTTCCTCAAGGGCAGCAGTAAACAGCATCGGAGATATTGTGTCTCCTTGTCGAACTCCTTTTTCGATTTTAAATTTGCTACTGTCTTGTCTAGTCTAATAAAGGATGTAGCACTCTCATATATTTTCTTCAAAATCATAATATATGGAGTATCTATGCCTTGTCTTTCCAGTGCCCGAAACATTGCCTTATGCTGTATGGAGTCAAATGCCTTTTCATAATCCACAAATGCCAGGCATAATGGTGTTTTATATTCATTTGCTTTCTCCATTAGCTGTGATATTACGTGAAGGTGATCCATAGTTGAGAATCCTGTGCTAAAGCCAGCTTGCTCTTTCGGTTGATTCTCATCAAGTATTCTTTCTAATCTGTTAGTAATGACCCTTGTGAACAACTTGTAGATATGGGATAACAAGCTAATTGGTCTATAATTTCCAATTTCTGATTTATCTCCTTTCTTATGCAGCAAAACTATGATTGCATTATTCCACTGCATAGGCATCGCACCTTTTCTAATGCACTTTGTGAAGAGCCTTGCCAGTTTTTGTGTTATGTCTCTTCCTCCCAATTTTAACAACTCTACAGTAACTTCATCTTCCCCCGGAGCTTTCCGATTCTTCATTTTCTTCAATGCATCTTCTACCTCATCAGGAAGAATATCGGGTATGTCGTATGTGTTGCTACTTTGCAATCCATCTTCCCCACTGCTGGTATCATTCCCTCGCTCCTTGTATAATTCTCTAAAGAAGTCTTCTGCTATTTGAATTATGCCTTCTCTGCTGTTTATAAGTACACCATCGCTATTCTTCAGTTTCAGTATCATTTGTCTTTCTGTATTACTGCTCATGGCTGCTGATTTAAATCCTTTGTTTTCCCTTAATGCTTGTTCTACTTTTCTTGTGTTAAATCTTCTTATGTCCTCTCTGAGTCTCTTTCTAATGGCTTTGCATAACTCAGTATACTCAATTTTCTCCCTGTCAGTGTTTTTCTTGCTCTTCATTTGTCGTCTTTGGTTCATCATGACAAGTGTTTCTTGACTAATTTTTTCTTCTTTGGATTTCTGTTTCCCTATAGGTTTCTTGGGCTTTATCACTTTCAGAAAGTTGTAATATTCCTTGTCGATATCTTGGTCCTGAGCAGTCTGCAGAAGCTCAAACTTGTTCTTAAGTTCCAGTACATACGGTTTTTGCTCCTCCTCTGTTATTTCAAAGACCTTTGTATTATTTACTCGAGTCAGTTTTTTCCTTTCCTTTCCTACATCTATATCAAGAGTACATCTTACCATTCTGTGATCACTTCCAATATTTACCTTATTCAGGACGGTAACATCATTCACAATATATCTTCTGTTAGTGAGGATGAAGTCGATTTCATTAGTTGTTAATCCATTTGGACTCTTCTGTCCACTTTCTGTTCACCCTTTTCTTGAAAAAAGTGTTCATTACTGACAGTCCTTGAGATTCTGCAAATTCCACAAGTCTTTCACCTTTTTTATTTCTTTCACCAATTCCAAAATTTCCTATAGTTCCTCTTTCTGCGCTGTTTTGCCTTTTTCCAACCTTAGCATTGAAGTCCCCCATAATAATAGTGTAGTGGTTTTCTGCTCATCTGGAAGACTCTCAATTTCAGTGTACATTTCTTCAACCTCTTCATCATCATGGCTCGATATTGGTGCATAAATCATTATAATCTTTAGCTTGTACCTCTTAGAAATCTTGAGTATTAGTCTTGATATTAGTCTTGATTGTCAATATAGATGGTAGTATCCACGAAGTTCGTAGAATTCCGGATTACCTAGGTGAAACGGTTAATCGATGCTTTCAACACAGTGGGTTAGGGGCAGTGAAATTTGGCGCCAAAAGATGCCAACCACAAGTCTGTGGTGTAATTTGGTGCCTATCAGCAGGCTGGCAAAGTTTTGGGCTTAACCGCTTAGTCACGTGAGAGGGAGGGCGCCCAAGTGGAAAATGCTTGTAGGAAGGCGGGGCTACTTTCCCCTTAGGTTTTCAGGGGCGCTGGATTCGATGGTGAGGTCGAAATTTCAGGAAGATCCATCGGAGAAAGGTTTGTATCTTACCATGTAAAGTTTATGGTGGAGGGGGGAAGAGCACGTGGAACATAGTTTAGAAGAAGAACTCTTTATTGTATACAGAAAGCACATTGCTGTATACAACTCCCTTCACGGCTACAAGCCAGGGGTTTACATAAAAGAAATCACACAACATAATAAACTCAAAAAAAAAAAAAACATTATGACTCCTGAAAAGTTTGAACACTGGGATGATGGATTCAAGGCAGTGATGAACAGTGATGATCTAATGTCCTCTGATGTGGTCCTGGGAAGGAAGTCGACCGAGTACTTTTTGCCTATGTTCCTTGTTGACTACGAATTTGCAGAGGTCGCCGTCCAAGGACTGTATGTCTTGCAGCATTTGCACGGGTAAGAACCGATCAGTTAGCTTTCACAGTTTGGAATCGCCTGTAGGACTGGATTAGCCCTAAGGCTTGGGACCGGATCCTCCATCCGCAGTTAGCCCAGAAATCTGGTACTGAAATAATGCCAACCATCATTTTGATGGCAAAGATGAGTCATCTCTCGTGAATAATGGCAGGAAGACGTCTGATGTTGAGAGCTGCTGTAATCTGGGTTGTCCTTGGTGTAGGGGGAAGCCGAAATTTCCATATGGTCCACTTCAGTAGCCAGAAATCCCCCGCGAAAATCCGTCTAAAATGGGTCGTAGCAGTTGAAGTCCAGACTTCGGCAACATAGAGTATGACCGGATAAACACATGTCTTAATATATCTGCATCCAACAGCCTGGTCATGGACGTGCATTAGTTGTTGTTTAATCATCCACCGGAGTCGACAGAACTTTATTTGCAAGTGGTCTATGTGCGGTAGAAAGGAGAGCTTTTGATCAAAAATAACGCCCAGATCTGTGTGTTGTTGAACGGAAGAAATCGGGGATCCTCTTAAAATGGGCTGTACTATTGTTGGGCTCCGTTTGATAGAGAAAGTCAACTGTTTTGACTTCTCAGGATTGATTTGAAGTCCGAAACCGGAGAGGAAGGCCTCAAGATTCCGGATATTCTGAAGGATTAAGGTATTGATGTATTCAGCAGTGTCTCCAGGGCTGATGGGAGTAAACAGTTTTATGTCATCGGCAAAGGTGAAGATATCAGTTCGGCCTGTCACAAATGACATGAGAACAGCTGAGAACAAGATTTCGGACAGGACCCCGCCTTGTGGGACTCCAGCTGTAATAGTCCTGGTATAGCGCAGATCGCCATCGCGAACAATATTGGTCCTATTCTCCAGCATTGTCTGAATAAACCACAGCACGTCTCCACCAATGAGGTACTCACGTAGTAGCCTTGCCAATGCGTGAACGGATACGGAATCAAATGCTGCCTGGACGTTGATATACGTAACGGTGATTTCCGAACGGTGCTCAAATGCCTCGAGGATATTGGTAGTGGTGGTGACTAGATTTGTAGCAGTGGATCTTGACCGGGTAGAATAGCGGATCTGCGGTAGTTGTTGTGGCATAATTTGGATGGCTAATGTTCTTAGAAGAGATTTCTCAAAGAGCTTTAATAGGCATGATGCAGAGGAAATTGGACGGAAATGACTGGGCTGAGAAGCAGAGCGGCAGCGGTCTTACTAGATAGACATGCCACATAGGAGGAAAAAAATTGATTATGGATCTTGTTAAGTAACGACAGGATAGGATCAACAACAACAAATGTACTGAGGCATTTCAGCATAAACTGGGGAATCCCGTTAGCACCGGATGCGGCTGTGGGTGCTAAGTTATTCATTGCGTCGATCAGCTGGTATTTGGTGAGGTGAACTGAATTTAAGGGGTTTGTCGAAATCGGATTGATTGGGACAGTGGATTCTGGCTGAGCAGCGAACCTAGTTATATGGTCGAGCCAATTGCTCATATTGAGTGAGTCAATGGCGTCCTCTGATTCTCCTTATTTATGATATCCTCTAGATGAAGTTCTTTCGCCTCCCTCTTGTTCCTAATAAAAGGCGCCCTAACTCGGGAATAGGCAATTCTGTCCGAGGGTGAGCCGGAGTTTTTCCACTTTTTGTGCAAATTCTGTTTAACGTGGAAACTTTCAGAGACTTTTGGATTCGACTAGGCCTTTAAATGCTCTGTGATGGTTAGTTTCTTCGTTGCAGCACAGAGAGAAACAGTGACTATCCATCTTGTCATCAGGTCAATCCCGCGTTCGGGATCGCATTCCTCAAGGACATCCCATGGGATTGCTTGAGCCACATAAACACTCCTTTCAGGATTAGGGTATTTGGGCGCTGTAATTGTTTTGGTTGTGGCTTTCTTTCTTCCAGAAGTGATGGGTATTTCTATTTGCACAGAGAGAATGATTAGGTTATGATCAGACTGTATGTTGCTTTTGATTAGCCACACAATTTGCTAACATGAACGCATGGTCTAATGTGCTTTTGCCCATCGTGGGTGGTGTGCTAACAAGTTTGAGACCTACTATACGTAGACGCTGACTCAGTCTCCTCTTGAGGTTTCCCTTTGTATTCGGGAAATTGAAATCCCCACACACGACGTGTTTCAGTGATGAATGGAGATGGTTAAGCAGCCAATTGAGAAGTTCATTAACTACTTGTGCGTCTGGGACCGGTGGGATATACACTGCGACAATGTCGAGAGAATTGTTCTGGCTGTTATCGTTTTTAGGTTTTAGCGTAACTAGAACTGTCTCGAAAGAGTCAGATTGGCTAGATACTGAGTGGAGGATAGAAAATACCTGCTCATTGAAAAAAATTGCAACTCCTCCTCCCCTCCGGTTTTCTCTAGACGTGCACACCGTCTGATACCTTGCAGGCAAAGTAGAGGAAAGTGTTTCTTTATTGGGGCAAGCCAGGTTTCTGCGAAGCAAACCACGTCCATTGAACTGGACAGCAACAGCTCCTCAACTTCATTCAGTTTATGCCCCTGGATCGCACATTTTTGAACAGGAGTTGGAATGAAGCTATTCTCTTTATCGTGGCGAGGGATGTACGCGGCCTGATCCGTCTGTGATGCGTCGTTGGTCTTCGATAGGTTGAAACCATGACAGCGATCGCAAAATTCGGGGAGAGAGATGACAGAGATTTTGGATAATTTTCAATCTCATCATTTTCAATGACCGTTGGGAGCCCCTTTTCCGTGGGTATGTTAAGGGCGAAGCATGGATTTACCTTGTTTTTCCTACAGCTGTTCCCATGCGGAACAGTTGGGTTGTTAGTGGAGAATATAGATACATCGTATAGACAGAGTCTGAACTGTTGTGGACACATCTCACGACCGTTTATGGATATCACTTATTTTCTACTTCGTGCTTCATAAAATGGCCTGATGATGGTGCCGAGGGGGCATTTGTTGCACGTTCCAATCATTTCAAACTGACTTCTATCACAATAGATGTGAAAAGAAGCATAAGCTGTGCTTCGAGTGTTCAATCTCTGAATCATTAAGTCTAATTGCAGTTCCTCAATCAGTACATCTGTTACGAGTTTTACTGACGTGTCTGGGGCCAAACGTGAGACAAACAAACTGCTGGGGGGGGGGAGTCTGGGTGATTAACCATCCCGTTTGAAAGGCCAAAGCTTCGAGACTAGTGCGGTGCCCGTCCCAAGTGGCTTTCTTCCTGTTCAAACTGTTTCTACTGGCCGTCTTGCACTTGGTAGTCTGGTTATTTCCAGGTTCGGCACCCATCATCAAGTTGGTCGCAGGCCTGGCCTGGCAGTGGTTCGGTCTTGTTTAGGCCTAGCTGACGAGTGACTTCCTGGGTGCAGTTCAAGGGCGTTTAATGTGGCATTTTTATTTATGTACTGATCGTAGCTAACTTCGTCGGGTGGCACATCACCACCTATTGTTTCCTTGGGCAGGTTTAGTTTGACCGCATTTAGATATGATTTATTTCTCTCAGAAGAGTGTTAAATGAAATCTTCTGCTCATAGAGAGTAATGTGTTAAATGAAATCTTATGCTCCTAGAGAGTAATGGGCGGCGTGTTCACCACTGCGTGTTTTGGTCGGTTATCAGCATTAACGCGAGATCTAGTCGTCGAAAAGGATGCACGGTCAACACAACCTTTTTCAAATTGAGAAGATACGGTATCCAGATTTCTGCAAGCTGATTTTGAGGTCTGAGGACCCTGCAGAGTTGTTGTTGTTATTTGGTTTTTAGGAGCATTAGCAACTAAGGCCATATATTGCTCCGGGATATGCGGTGGTCATTCCCTGACCTTTCCGCATCCTCTGTATTTGGTGGTAGGGGGCTCGAACTCCGGTCTAATCAAGAAGCGTGTGCTACAGGCACTGCTGCTCCTTCCCACCTGGCTACGGAGGCGCACCCCGCAGAGACGATTAATATGTGGATCTCTCCGATAGCATAATATTGCTCTTCAGGTCTATCATCTGTTTTTTCAAAAAGCTCATTTCCTTTTTAATTTCCTCATTCTGTGCATGAAGTTCTTAGTTTATACTGAGTACAGCAGAGAAACATTCAAAAATGTTTGGAAATTTCTCCTCTAAATTGTGCATATACCCTTCAGCCTGCATAGGAACAGGGTAAACAAATTGTGTAAATGCTTCCTCTATTATGCTGCTAAGGCTATTAGTGAGGTTGCTGAGATGTGGGGCGTATGACTGTCCACTCATGGAGCTGCGACGAATGTCAGTTTGGCAGTTGTCAGGAGAGATACAACACGATTTGTTTTCATTGATTATATCGGGCTACGTTTGTTTCCGTTAACATCGTTTGGTGGGTCATTTTCCCAGTCTCGCTCATATTCCAAATGATGTGTAACTTCCTTATCAAAATTGCTTTATTTATTCTCCAAGTCATTGTTTTGCGTATCTGTGCAGTGGTGAGGGGTTACGGAATTGCCCTCTTCCAAAGTATGAAGTGCTTCTACTAATGCATTTACTTCTTTTCGTGGAGCGGGGGTATCACCTTTCATAATCGCCGTTGCTGTGGTGCCTATTTGTTTACTCTTTAGACAACATTTCCGCAAGAACCCTTTCCTTTTGCTCAGTGACAAGCGAGAGAGGCTTGAATACCCCGAGCATAACTGGCATATTCTGTGCTTTGACTTGCTACAGGTTAAGGTTTCGTCTGCCGAGGTGTGGCAAAGGTCGCATGTCCCAGCAGTTACTGCGAGTGCTGTGTTCTTAGTCTGAGTCATTATTGCCGTTAGCAAGCGACTTTGTATTTTTGCTGAATTAAGAGATTAGAGTTCCAAGAGGTCGGGCAGCGGCCGATTTCGACTCCTGAGGCTATCCAGTCAAATGGAGATTAACAATCATGGAGATTATGGAGAATAATGGAGATTAACAATCACCTTGAAACGAGGTCAGGCGGTATTATGGCCTCCCAATTTTAACAACTCTACAGTAACTTCATCTTCCCCCGGGGCTTTCTGATTCTTCATTTTCTTCAATGCATGTTCTACCTCAATAGTTCAATTACTATTAATAAAAATATTAATAAATAATTACCTGATTAGCACACAGGTCAAAGATGAATGTCACCATGTACCTGGTATCCTAAGGATCATGTAGATACCATACATGGAACAGTTCATAGGGAATATCATTCACTATTAAACGTACACACGGAGCACATAGAATTTGCTTCCGCACTGACGCAGGGCAGACAACTTATCTAGATGCAGGAAAAATGTTACTCGTTTGAGAATAGTGAGAAGATGGAATGCGGTGAGAAGCAGGTGGTCGCGGGCCGGCAATTGATGCCTGAGGCGGTATAATGCGACAAAACAGCGTTCACTAAGGGAGACTTAAACTGCAAGTGACCTTCAGCTATAATTGTACTCACACAGGGGGTTACCCTCCCCAGTCAATAGTGTAGTTCAGCCGTGGTAGCAACAGAAATAAGTGTTTTCCACATTCTCCAATTCTAGAACAATGCCGCCAACGGGCTGACACATTGTAACTAGTGTTAGATAAAAACGAGTTGAAATGCACGAAAAAGGCCAAGAAAATCAAGAAACTGATCTCACCACTGAGTTCCTCTTCCTTAAAAACCCTTGTATGGCAATAATCCAAAAGCTGGCACTATTTTAAACTGATGAAACCTATCGATATTCACGGAACGATTTGCAGCATGTGTTATCAAGAAGGCAGCCATGTATGGATTAGGTAAGTGTGAGTGTAAGTGTTTTTAGGTTAAAGCGGCACCAGGGATTTCCCCCATCTCCGCGTAGTTTACGTTGTGTAGTTTACGTTGTGTACGTGTAGTTTACGTACACTGTAAATGCCAGAAATTTAAAAGTGTATGAATCTTGGATCGTGTAATGTCGTGTACCGTTGTTCTTCTGGCCATTTAGCTGCTGGGCCCCTGTTGGGATCCAACATTGCCCCACTTACGCCCCGTGGAGGCAGGCCAGGAACTCAGTAGACTTAGTTTACTCTGGAAATACCTGCCGCTTAGTTTCCTGAGATTTCGGCGGCTAGGACCGAAAAAAAAAAAAAAAGAAAAGAAAAATAATAAAATAAAATAAAGTGCTTTTTATTATTTGCGTTGACGTGGGGATATTATCGCTTTAATTTGTTAGGCCGAATGCTAGGCGTATGGCGGTTTTGATGTATTAATTTTGATGTGTGGGACTTTTGCTAGCGTGAAGACAGAGAAGGAGGGGAGACAGAAGACTGGGGGAAAGGCAGAAGTATGGAGCCAATAGAGAAGGTGACCCCAATTTCAGTGGGGCGGGCCCATGCCCCACCAGAGAGGAAACGGGGGATGGCGATAAGGGGGACCGTGTGGCCGTCCCCTCCTCTTGGGCATTTAGGAATTATAGGTGAATGGGACTAGAGTGCCCTCTTCAGGTCTCCAATATTTCTCTTCATTGTCACTCATGGGGCAAGCCCCATCCTTGTGTTCCTCTTTCTTTGATTCAGCATCCTTCTTTGATTGTGTGGTAGCTTTTTTTATTATTATTATTTTTTTTTGTTTACTTCCCTATCAGGTGGGTTCTGCTATCTGAAATGGATGGCGTTCCGTTCTGAACTTTGGGTGACATTCCGATGGTCATCAATCATTGGTCGATATCCCTGTCCTTAATTTCTCGTATTCCTTAGTGTCCATATTTGGTTTCATTACTCCTGTTGGCCTTGGTGGATGGCTATTTGTAGTTTTCTTCTGGAGAAGACGACCTGGGAAAAGCGACTAAAGGCCGCAAATTCTTCTGGGGTATCCAGGAGATGGTGTTCCTGGGTGTTAGGAATGTGGACATGTGGACATGTGTTTTTTGTAATGGGCGGCTCCTAGAACGTTAGTTCAACTCCGCCTCGTATCTCTGTGAAGAACAGTATCACTACAAATGGGCCAGATATGTGTGTGACGTCGGTTTGTGTGTATTATGTGTGTGTTCTGTTGTTCTGTTCTGGCCACTTGGCTACCCAGAAGCATCAGTCACCTGGACAGATGATTCTGGGTACTCGTCCACACCACGGGAAGGTGGGCCAGTCTCAGCTAATCACGTACTGTCTCAATACGAGACTCTGATCCACCTGATGTTGCCAAAAGGTGGGCCAGATTCCTCTAGGGGCCCACTCCAGAGGACAGAAAAAAAAAAAAAAAAAAAAAAAAAACATATATATTTATTTAGATTTTCCCGTGGTGCAAAAGAAAAGAAAAAAAAAAAAAATAAATAAATAAAAAAAAATAATATCACTGTAGAACGCAAAAAAAAAAAAAAAAAAAAAAAGTGACAGCAACCCTGAAAACGCAAAAAAAAAAAAAAAAAAAAAACCAACCATGTGACTGATTGTAGAACGCGAAGAGAAAGGAAAAAATAAATAAATAAAATAATTAAAGAAATAAAATAAATTAAATAAATAAAAAATAATAATAATAATTAAAAAAAAATAAATTAAATTAAATAAATAAATAAAAAAAAAACAGCCATGGACTGATTGTAGAATGCAAGAAAAAAAAAAAAAAAAAAAAAAAATATATATATATATATATACATATATATCTATAAAAAAAAAAGGGGGGGGAAGAGAAAGAGAGAGAGAGAGATGTTTTCCTTCCTGAACACAGGCCGCAGAAACAAGCTCCACAGCCCATGCAGCAGGATGGGGGAGGGGGGGAAATACATGGTCCGTTTCAGTCCACTGCTGGGTCATCGATGTTTGCCACTGGTGGTCTGTTAATCCTTCTTCTGCGCCTAAAGACTTCAGCTGTGTAGGTTTGCAGTGCAGGGAGGTTGTTTTGGTTCTGTAGGAAGAGCTCTAGATGCTTGCCAGAGATCTGTGTACAGCTGACAAGGTTGTGTCTCAGATCAGCATACGCAATGCACTCGAATAGTACATGCCACCAGTTCTCTTTGGCTCCACAATGGCAGAGATCTGTTGGGTGGAGACCCAGATGGTGTAATTTTTCATTCATGGATCCGTGTCCGGTAATTAGGTATGATGTTTCTAGTGAAGGGGTGAACCAAGACTGTACAGATTTAGTAGCAGTGTAGGTTACATCAGGTAGGAATCTTTTTGTGACAATGCCCTTTGTTGAATTATGCCATCGAGTTTGCCAAATGTTGAAGAGCTCGTTGTAGCAACATGTCATCTCAGCCTTGGGGTCAGCATCCAGATTAACCTCAATGTCAAGGATCCTTGTTGGGATATTTTTCTTAATTCGGAAGCACAACCCTCGGAAGGTGACATGTAGATCGAGCGGAAGTGCTCCCGCAATGACCTGAATGGCAGGAGTGGAGACCGTTCTACACACTCGGCAGATTGCCATTAACATTGACCTCTGGATGGTTCCAAGCTTGTCTCGCATCTTTACAAGAGTTACCCGATGGAACCAGGCTCCAGCTGCATAGGTCACAATTGGTAAAAATACTGCGTTGTAATACAACCGCAGGGACCTTTTGGAGAGTCCCCAATCATTCTTAGAGATGCGTATGATGGTTCCTGAGAATCTCTTAACTTTGTTTCTTAAATTAACAAGATGTGGAAGAAAGCTGAGTTTGTGGTCAATAATCACTCCAAGTACTTTGGTTTCGGTGACGATTGGCAGTTGAACATATCTTTACCTGCGGTGGGCGGCTGAGATCCAGTCTATTCTTGAATAGCATCATTTTGGTTTTTGTTGGGTTGATATGCAACTTATTAAGTGCGGCCCAAGTTGAGAGATTGTCGAGGACCTGGTTTGCATTTTCTTCAATGGCCTTCCATGAATGCCCTGACACCACAACTGTGAGATCATTGGCAAAGGCCACAATTTTTGTATTCCTGAAGGTGCGGGAGAGCCAGTCTTGGAGGACTATGTTCCAAATGAGGGGTCCCAGGACTGACCCTTGGGGACAACCTCGATTTACTGATCTTGTGACTTGCTGGAATTTTGACTTGAGAATAACTGCTCGGTCGGAAAAATAGTTCTGGAAGAGGCTGTATAATTGCTGGGGGCAAGCGGCAGTTCGAAGGCGTGCCAAGGCACTATCCCACCAGACGGTATCGAAGGCTCCCTCGAAGTCTATGAAGATGGCCAATTCGAATTTTTCTTCAGAACTTTCAATATGTAAAACCAAATCGAACAGAGCTTCTTCACACGACCTTCCACGGGTGAAGCCATACTGGCATGGCGAGACCAAATCGTGCATTTGTAGCATGGAGACAACCCTGAGAGCCATGAGTCGCTCAAGGACCTTACCAAGGTTAGCCAGCAGGGCAATAGGCCGGAAGCTGCGGGGGTCTGTTGGTGGTTTGTGAGGCTTCTTGATGAGGCGAATGAGGGCAAACTTCCATTCTTTTGGGAAGCATCCTTCTTCCAAGCATTTATTGAAGAGAAGGAGTAGATGGTGCGGCCGCAGTGTGTGAAAGCGGATGATGAAGATGTATTCTATTAGGTCAAGGCCTGGACACTTTTTGGCATTAATGTTTTTAAGGACTGCTCCCAGTTCTTCTAGTGTGAATGGGTTCGCTTGCTCTTTTGCCATGTAATTGCTGTTGGCAGCTCTAATTGCTGAGTGTTCTGGATGATCCTCAGAGATGTCATCAGGTGGAAACAGTTTGTCTAGAATAAGGTTGGCAGAATCTTGCCAACACTTAGTTTCCTGAGCGTCTACTGAAACAGTGTTGAATATTTCTGGGGAGAAAGTTTTCTCTCTCAAAATCTTATATGCCAGGCCCCATGGATTTGTACGGTTGGTTTCTTTAACGAAATTTGCCCAAGTTTCTCTCTTTCTGGCTGCAATTGCCTTGGTATACTCATTCTTTTTGGCGATATAATCCCTATGAAGGCGTTCGACATCAGGAGCTGGCCAATCACGGTGTCGCTGGTAGTTCCTGCGCGCAGAGTGGACTGCCTTACGAAGGATGGTAAGTTCCCGGGTCCACCATGGGCAGATTGCTGGGCGGAACACCTTCTTCCTTGAGGACCTGTATGAGGCTCTGAGTATGGAGTGCTGGATAAAGGTGGTCAAGTCCTGTGCATTTAGCGAATCCATCTGTGATGGGTCTGGATTTGGAAAGTCCAGTTCTATGGAGCTGTCATATGCTTCCCAATTGACGTTTCTCGAAGAGAATCTAATGAAGTCAGTTGGCCTTGGGTGTTAGGAATGTATTTAATTCTCGTGATCATTTGACATCTGATGTCTTCGTATATTTGACACTGGTGCATAACGTGATGCCATGTTTCTAGTTCGCCGCAGAGACAGTGTGATTCTTCGATTATGCCCAAGGCATTTAATTTGGCCTTGAAAGACCCGTGGCTGGTGAGTAGAAAGTAGTGTTTAGGCGCGGGGAGAGCCATACGGGCGGCTTGGGATACAGCTTGGTTACTTGGGGAATCATTTTTTTTTGTTGTCGCTCCTTTTTCCACGTCTGTCCATCTTCTCTGCCAAATTTATATGAGGTGGTCCACTATTTTTTGTTTCTCGTTTTTCTTGTTATTGGTGATATCAATGGTAAGACTCTTGTAGGTGGTTTGGGTTCCTTTGGCTAGAAGATACATGAGTCTGCAGCAGATTACCTCTAAATTCAAGGGTAGGTACCCGCAAGGACCTGTAAGGCACTCGTACTAACGTGTTACATGCCCTTGTTATTGTTAATAATATCTTGCATTGAATGATGTCCAGTATCCTTTTATTCACTGCTGTTCCTGCTTTCTTGTACCATTTGGGAGATCCATATGTGATTATCGGGATGAAGATGGCATTATAATACAGGGACAGAGTTCTCCTGTTTAGCCCCCCAGTCCCTGCCTGCAACTCTGGCAACGAGCGCTGTGTATTTCCGCAGTTTCTCTTTTAGATAGATTAGGTGTGGTTTAAATGTTAAGTTCTGATCGATGATCAGAACTTATATTTAAATTTTGATCATCGATCAGATATTTAATTTGCGTTGATAGTTTGATCGTTTGTCCTGCCAGCTTGATTTGTGGTGGTCTTCTAAGGTGTAACCTCCCTGTGAGTAGTACTGAGTCCGTATTCGTTGGCGTGATTGTTAAGGTGTGTAGTTTTGCCCAGTCCTGCAAGGTTTCAAGGGCTTGGTTTGCAAGCGTTTCAAGGTTCTGTCTGGAATCCGCCGGACGAGGTCGTCTGCGAAGGCCTGGGCCTCCACCTCGCCCAGGTCCATGGTGAGGAACTCGTCAAACACCATATTCCACAGGAGCGGCCCTAGGACATATTCCCGCAGGTAGCCTCTGCTGACCGGTCAAGTCAACTTCTTGTAGGGCGTTATTACTTGGACGTTTCTGTCCGAGAGATAAGTTTTGATGCTCCTGTACAAATTGTTTGGTGTTCTCGCTGCCCTGAGCCTGCCAAGGACGCTCGACCACCAGAGGGTATCGAACGCCCCGGCAAAGTCGACGCCTATGACCAGGAAATATTTCTTGGTACACTGCATCGCTTTGGCGATTAGGTCTTGGATGGCATCTATGGTCGATGATCCCGATTTGAAGCCGTATTGCTTGGGTGAGTCAGGTTTGCCTTATTATAGTGGGTGTGGATCCTTTTATGTAATAATCTTTCGTAAAGCTTGCTGAGTGTCGACAATAAGGCTGTGGGTCTATATGAATTGGGATTTTCCTGGTGTCTGTTTCGATTTTTGAGGATTAGTTTTAGATTGGCCGTCCTCCAGCTGGTTGGGAACTGGCCCTCTTTGATACAGATGTTGTACAGTCGGAAGGAGGTCATAACCTCTGCTGCTTTCTTGACCATTTCGGGCTCGATGAGATCGGGGCCAGAGCACTTTTTGTTCCCGGTTTGTGATACCACTTCTTGTAGTTCACTGGCTGTGAAAGGTGGGTCTATTTGTTGGGTCTCATATTCTTCGTTTGCTTGGCAGATGGCTTTCTGGTCCTCTGTTATTATGCCTGGTGGGTCTTGGATTAGATTGCTGAGTATGTTCTTTATTGAGTCCTGCCATGTTGCAGTGAGTGTACCTTGCGCCGTCTTTGTTGCGGTTATCACTTCGCCTCTGGGGTGTTTGTTTGTGGTGATTTTATACACCACTCCCCAGGGTTCAGTATTTCCCGTTACTTAGACAAGTCGTTTCCAGGATGTTTTCTTGTTTTTCTTAATGGTTTCTGTATAAAAGTTTCGGATCTGTCTGTATTGTTGTCTCAATTACGCGACTTCCGCCTGGGGCCATGTTCTTCGTGCACTTTGATGCTGCTTTCTTTTATCCTGTACTTGTCTTCTCATTCTTTGCAGTTCTGCCGCCCACCATGGCAGGCTCTCGTCATCGGAGATTTCCTTTTCATGGCCGCTTCCGCTGCATTGGTGATTATGCAGGTTATATCTTGTGCGAACTGGCTGGGGTCTATCATTTCGCCTTCGGTCTCCCGTCTGTCCAAGTCATTCGTGTACTGTCTCCCTTGGGTGGATAAGAAATTGCAGTAGGCGTCCCCATTTGCTTTCCAGATTGTGAATCTCTTTGACAGGAATTTTGTGGCGACTGTTCTAGCCTGATTCCTTTATATGCTGTAAGTGATGGTTCGGTGGTCAGACGTAGTCCACGCGTTTTGTACAGCCCAGTGGGTAACGTTTGTATCTATATTTCTGGACGTTAAAGTTATTTCGATCGTTTCTTTCCATAGCATGTTACAATACGTAGGGAGGCAGAACGGCTGGTTTATGACTGTAAAAATTGAATTTGCTAGGAAGTCTTCTAGTTTCCATCCTTTTGAGGTTCCCCTGCGGTCCGGTGTGGCACTGAGCCAGACATGTGATCGGCAGTTAACATCCGCTCCAATCAAGATTTTATGCCCTGCCAGGATTGTCTGTACTGATTGTAGATATGTTGTGGCAAAGTCGATTTCTACTCTAGGCCTACAGTAGAGGGCTATTATGTAGTAGCTGCCTATGGAGCATATTATATGGGCACAGGCTGTCCAGGCCGTGCAAAGTTGCGAAGAAGAAGAAGAAGAAGAACTCTTTATTGCATACAAAAGGCACATGCCGTACACAATACCCGTCACGGCTACAAGCCAGAGGTTTACAGTAAAGACTAATACAATGTAATAAACAAGGATGAGATAGGAGAAAAAAAAAACAATATTATTGCTAATTATACAAGTGTAGGTTTAAACACTGTAAAAAAATTGAAAAATTTACATATGAAAATATTTATACAACAACATGTTATCAAGTTAAATTATTCTCCAGGGAGCAGTCCTTTTACAGTGCTGGAGTCATCTGAGCAGGTGCAGAAAGTTGGAACATTGTGGTGATGGATCCATGGCAGTGATGGACAGGTCCTTGGGAGCAGGTTCTAATGTCATGTGACGTGGTCCTGAGAAGGAAGTCGATGGAGTAAGTTCTGCCTGTATTTTTTATCCAATGCGAACTTGTAGAGGTCGCCATTCAAGGAGTGTATGTACTGCAGCATTTGCACGGGTAAGAACCGATAGGAAAACTTTAACCGGTTTGGGGTGGCCTGAAGGACTAGATTAGCCAGAAGGCTTGGTACTGGGTTTCTCCACCCGCAATTATCCCAGAAGTCTGGTTTCGAAATAATGCCAACCATCATTTTTACAGCAAGGACGAGTCGTCTCTCATGGATAATGGCAGGAAGAGGTCTGATGTTTAGAGCTGCCGCCATCTGGGTGGTTCTTGGTGCAGGGGAAAGCCGAAATTTCCATATATAGCCCACTTCAATAGCCAAAATTTGCCCGCAAAAATCCGTCTCAGATGCGTTGTGGCAGTTGAGGTCCAGACCTCTGCGCCATAAATTATGACCGGATAGACACATGTCTTAATATATCTGCATCCAACGGCCCAAATGCTGCCTGGACGTCGATAGAAGTAACGGTGATTTCCGAACCATGCTCAAATGCCTCGAGGATCTTGGTAGTGATGGTGACTAGATTTGTAGCTGTGGATCTTGAACGCGTTGGATAGTGGATCTGCGGTGGCTGATGTGGCATTATTTGGGTGGTTAACGTTTTCAGAAGAGATTTCTCAAATAGCTTTAATAGGCTTGAAGCAGAAGAAATAGGACGGAAGTGACTAGGCTGAGAAGCAGAGCGCATTTTTGGCAGCGGTCTTACTAGATAGACATGCCACATAGGAGAGAAGAATTTTTGATGAAGGTTTTTTGTTGAATAACGACAGAATGGGATCAACAATAAGCTCATCTGTGTAAGCTGAAAAAGTAAAGAAATTGCTTACAACAGTTTAGGTAGTGTCCATCTAGTTACTGTGGTATTCTTATTTAATGTTTATAGTACACATATACAAAAATAGCGATTACAGTATAAGCAACAAAAACCTTAAAAGCATCATTCAGCTGCACCACAGAAGATAATAAGATACTATTCCAGATCATCTTGTAGGGTCTGCACAGTGTTATCATCGCCGTTTTCCCCCACCGGGTGGTAAAGGCCCGGGTTCGAATCCGTCGTTACGCGAGGAACATTAGTAGGCTTTTTTCACTCAGTGGCTGAGTTAGTCGGTCTCATGCGTTGATAGCAAGGTTTTCCCCCCAGAAACTCGAGTTTTTCATCTGGCAAATCGACCAGAGAACACACGCAATTTACAGACACGAATACGGGTTAATGTAATCACGCAATTTACAATTTAAGAATAGGTTAATGTAATCATTTACGGGAAACCCTAATAATAATAATAATAATAATAATAATAATAATATACTTGTTGTAGGCTTCACTACTTTTCTTCGCTCTGTAAATGTCCAATGCTACCTTATTCTGCTCTATTTGACCAGCCAGCTTCACATTCATCCATTTCGGCATCCTCTTCCTGCAATATTTTGTTCAATGCATTCCATAATTCAAATGTATTTGCCATCCCTCGGCAGTCCTTTCAGTGGGCATCCCTAGAACAGCCTGGTTCGGCTAGAAGGGTGTAAAGTATGGGGGGTGGTGATTTGAACCGATTTTACCATTAGGGGCGGTCTGTTTCTCGCCCTGCCCATCCCCACCCCGCCGCTAGAGGGCGAAGCTGTCGAAGCACATTGACCCGGTTTTAATTGGGACAGGGGCCGTGAGGTGGCGCCACCGTCGCATCTGGAAAGATTGGTCCGGGTGTGAAGACGCCATCAATCACTCTCCTTTCCCATAATCCTTTGCGCGGATTTCTCCCATGATGCTTTGCGCGCGCAAAACTTCGATATCTATTTATTTTATTCTGGTGCTGGATGGCGCCGCATATTTATTTTCATAAAAATAATTTCGTTTGGATTCGAACAGCGGTCAAACTCTTTCAAATGCAAGTGCCTTAACCAATAGGCCACTCAAACATTTACTTATAACGTTGCAAACACATTAGAATGCAACTTGAACTTATTTTTTTTAAATTAGAACTATTATTTAGCCAATAAATTAACTAGTATTATTTTGAAATCAATGTGTAGTTTTAATTCTTTTTTATTTATTTTTAAAGTGTTCATGAGAAATTAATTTGTAATTAATTAATCAAAAGCATTATTTGTACATAATTATTTTTAAAGTATTCATGAGTAATATTTTTAATCAATGGTATTTTGTCAACTGAAAGTGATTTTAAATTTATTTTTAATGAAGATACAGATTTTAATGAATGAGGTCTTTTACTGAATACTGAGCTGCAGTTGCTTTTGAATAAAATTGAATAAGTTTGTACCTCTAAATCCTCGAGTGAATATCGTTGTTTGCCCTACAACGAACATTCAGAAACACATTTATGTACGCCGACCGGGCTAGTCGAGTGGGTAAAGTACCTGCCCGGCAACCCAAAAGTCGCGGGTTCGATTCCCGCCTCGGGCTGGGATCAAAGTACTGCAAAAATTCTGGGAGGTGCAATATGACCACAGAAGCCGATACGCCAACAACTACCAAATCAAAAAAAAAAAAAAAAAAACATTTATGTACACAGCTGGCAAGATTTCCCTAATTCTCTTTATTTCGAACACAATTTTAAATTAATTAGTGTTAGTTTTGAACACAATTAATGTATTTTTTCATAATTATAAAGTTTGAAATTTATTGAAAAGGGTTGAATTTTAAATTTTAAGGAGAAATTGAAAAGTTAAAGGAAATTTTGCCAAAAGTTTGAAACCCATGTGTGAAAATTATAAGGTAAACATTGTAACTGCCAAGCTATATAACGTTCTTATTATTATGATTAAAATTCTATAATCTTCATTAAAGACACGGTTTTAACGAATAAAAGACTCTTATATTCATTCTAAAGTGACAATATCAATGTGCACAGGCCTTTGCTATTAATGAAGATTTTAATTCAGATAGCATATCATTATGAGCACAGTCGATTCTATTTTTTCCATATGTAATGTTCATGTACAGTTTTGGAAAGTGTTCACCGCTTGTTTGCAGTATGGAAAAATTTTCGAATTCCACAAAAAAATAATCGTGAAAATATAATCGTGAAATCATCTAGGTGATTTTAAGTATAAGTAATTAATGGTAGAATTTTTAAAGTATTAGTATTAGCATTAGTAGTGGTATACGTTGCAAGAAAGCAAGCTTGCTTTTTGCATCGTAAAAAAACAAACGCTCCCCTTTCACCCCCACCTTCGTTCTAAATGTGGACATGTGTATATGTAAGGGCGGCACCTAGAACGTTTGTTCAACTCCGCCTCGTATCTCTGTTAAGAACAGTATCACTACAAATGGGCCAGGTGTGTGTGTGTGACGTAGGTGTATTCTGTTGTTGTGTCTGGCCGCATGGCTACCCAGAAGCATCAGTCACCTGGACAGATGGTTCTGGGTATTCGTCCACACCACGGGACGGTGGGCCAGTCCCAGTAAAACACGTACCCTCTCGAAAGAGACTCTCACCCGCCTGGTGTTGTCAGCATGTGGGCCAGGAACCTCTGGAGGCCCTTCCAGAAGGAAGAGAGGAGGGAAAAAAAGAACTACCTGTGGTGCAGGTTGTAAAAAAGTAATAATAAATAAATAAAATAAAAAAAATTAAAACAAAAAATATAATAATAATAAAATAAAATAAATAAAAATAGAATAAAAAATAATAATAAAAGCTAGTGAGCATGCAGGTAATATATTATGATAAAGGTAATACATTATAATATATTATAATAATAAAGTAATATATTTTTATATGAAAAATAAAAATAAATATAAAATAAGATAAAAATTGATAGTATGGCAAATTTAGCAAAAAAAAACGAACTAAAAAATGATGATAATAATATTAATAATAAAATTAAATAATAAAAATTAAAATAAAAATAAATAAAATAAAAAATAAAAAAATATATATATAAAAAAAATGAATTAGCCTTCCCCTGCACAAGTGTGAAACTAGGCTGTAGTTTGTTTGTCTGGTTTTGGCATACAAGGTCGTTCACAGGGTAAAAATGCCACATACAAAGGCCTGCAGAGAGGAAAGTTTGTCTGGAGTCTGGATTAGTTGATCCACATTGTTTGGGGAGAAGTTCAGAATGTCTCTCCGAAGTTGATCTCTGAGATCCTCGTACCCGTGGCCGGTCACCAAGAAGGACGTTTCAAGGCTGAGAGAGAACCAGGATCTTGCAGTTTTGGACATGGCAAACTTTACCTCGGGGGAGGAATCTTTTGGTTACTGTGCCTTGTGGCGACGTGTTCCACTTGGTTTGCCAGATGTTGACCAGTTCACTGTAACGTCTTGTTTTTTCACTCTTATCATCTGCAGTGAGATTAAGCTCAATATACAGAATACAGGTTGGTATTTTTTTTCTGATTCTCAAGCAGAGCCCACGGAAGATTGTAAACAAATCAAGCGGGAGATTTCCCGCAATTACATGAATAGCTGCCGTGGAGACAGTCCTGCATATACGGTGGGTGGCCAGGATCATTCCTCTTTGAATGGAGTTCAGTTTGTTTCTCATTTTTATAATAACTGCACGGTGGAACCACACACCGGCGGCATAGGTTACAATTGGTAGGAATATTGCTTTGCAGTATAGAGATAACGTTCTCTTATATAAACCCCAATCACTTTGAGAGACTCTGAGGATGGAGGCAGAAAAACCTTTAACTTTGGTGTGAGGTGTTGGGGTGTGGGCAGAGTTTGAGGTCTATAGTGACCCCTAAAACCCTTGCTTGCGTAACTAAAGGCAGTTGCACGCCAGAGATCTTGATTTGCTAGGATCTCCGCAGGTCAAGTTTGTTCTTGAAGATCATCATTTTGGATTTAGCTGGATTTATGTGGAGTTTGTTTAACCTGGTCCAGATGTAGAGATTGGACAAAGCATACTGAGCATTAGCTTCCAGAGCAGAGCGTGGGTTTCCAGACACGACGATGGTGAGATCGTCCGCAAATGCTACAATTTTTGTGTTGTCAAAGGAGTTAACAAGCCCATTTTGGAGAACCATGTTCATCTGCCCAGCTCATCCTTAAATTTATTTAGGCTATCAACTTCCGCAGCAAAAGATGGTAGTCTGTTCCACTAATCAATTAAAGCTGAATAAAGCAAACTTCCGCACATCTATCCTAAAACTGTCTTTCCTCAATTTGAATTTATGCCCTCTCAGGTGATTATTCTGAGCAACAGGAAGAATCCCATCAGCATTGAGCATGCTCAAACCATTCAAGCCTTTATACACCTCAATCAGATCACCTCGCGGGTGCCTAGTCCACAAACACTGTAATCTGCAAAACTTAAGCCTTTCTTCGTAAGAGCAACCCTTCATTCCATTCACTAATCTTGTCACCCTTCTCTGTACTCGTTCCAACAGCTCTACATCCTTCTTAAAATGAGTCCTCCAGAACTGTATACAGTATTCAAGGTGTGGCCTGACATTTGTCTTATACAAGGGGATAATTACCTCAATATCCCTGCTGGAAAAATTCCTGTATATCATTGACAAGACACCATGAGCTACTCTTGCAGACGGTCTGCACTGCTAAAACTTCATATCTGCCTGCACAATTACTCTCAGGTCCTTTTCATTCTCTACCACTGTCACTGTAGTACCACAGAGTTGATACGTTACTCTGGGGTTACTGATTCCCATATATAGCACTTCACATTTGTCAATATTAAACTTCATTGCCACCTCTCCGCCCATCTGCTCAACTTTTCTAGATCCTGTTGCAGCACCGTACTGTCATTAGTGTCCTTAACAACCCAGCCAACCTTCGTATGGTCTTCAAACTTTGACATTAAGCCTGATATACCCATATCAATATCATTTATAAATACAGAAAACAAAAAGGGACCCAACACTGAACCCTGAGGGACTCCACTAATAACATTAGTCCACGAGGAGCAGTGTCCATTGATTACCACTCTCTATCTTCTCCCATTCAACCATCCCTTTATCCATAATGGGATGGTCGAATGGGAAAATGGAATGGGTATTCATGAGCAAAGCAATAGTTTTAATCAAGAAATTAATTAATCAAGGTGATTAAAGTATTAAAATATCAAATTATTTTTAAACTGCTTAAATATGAGTTTTTATCTGAGTATATTTATTTTTAACAGTGCTTGATCAACATGTTAATTAACAATGCTTAATAAATGAACAAGGTAATATTTCCATGAAAATATTTTTTTTTTTCAATTATTCATGAGTTATGAACAAAGCAATATACAGGATGATTCACTACCAGTGCGACAAACTTGCAGGAGGTGTAGGGGGCACAAAGACGAATCGGAATCACATAGCATTGCAGGGTCCGAAATGACTTCGTCATGCGGTAGAGGACGTTGAACGGAAGGTCGCGTGAACAGCGATCCCGCTGGAAGTCAGCATTTGCGAACCGTTTCTGTTGAAGAAACCAAGAAGCAAAAGTCCTCCGGAGTGGATAATCCGCAGGCTCCAATGATTCGACGCGTTGCAGATGGTATGAACTCATTTGGTTTGTTGACAGTATCCTCCATACAGTGGATTTGGAAATACCCAATCGTTGGCCTATCGCTCGAGTACTCGTACTCGGATTGCCTTCTGCAAGACGTAGGATATTCTCCTCATTGTCTGGCGTCCTCGTCGTTCGCTCTCGATTCATGGTACCTCTCGTGAAACAACCAGTCTCACGTAACCTTCTCTGCACACGTGCGAAAATCGTATGATGAGGAGCATGCCTGTGCGGGAAACGTTCCTGGTACAAGCGCAGAGCGGCGCGCCCGTTACAGTCCGCAGCTCCATACGCGAGGTGCATGTCGGCCAGTTCAACGTTTGAATATTCGTCCATCCTACTGCCTCGGGAACCAGTTCGCAAATGCTGACTTCCAGCGGGATCGCTGTTCACGCGACCTCCCGTTCAACGTCCTCTACCGCATGACGAAGGCGTTTCGGACCCTGCAATGCTATGTGATTCCGATTCGTCTTTGTGCCCCCTACACCTCCTGCAAGTTTGTCGTACTGGTAGTGAACCACCCTGTATATATATTTTTTAATTTCTCATCTAAACTAAATAACTGAAGCATAGATTTTAATTAACGAAACTGCTTTATTGACTGTTATATACAAATTTACTTGTTCACAAAAAAAATTGTCAACCACCTGTGGTACTCCAAGAGCAACAGGAAGAATGGCACAGTGACAAAACTCACCGTTGCGAAATGATATGTGAAATCCGCAGCCCTCTTTACCGGCAACATACATTTGAAGATCTCAAAACTTAGGGCGTCTGAAGACCTCTAAATTTAAACATGGTATTCTTAGGTTTTGTAAAAAATCAAGCCCTATGTGACCACCCTTATAAGCCACCATACATTTACCTGTCGAACTGTAAGCATTGTACATTTTTGTACAACCTCTTCTTCACCACCACGCTTTATTGGTTCACGTTATGTGGGGTATAAAGTGAGTCTGTGAATAAACGATTTCACGTAATTCATATTCCTCCAATCATCTTTTGTTATTTCTTCCTTTTCCACATCGATCTTAAACCTGTAGTTACAGGGTTTTGCAATATCACAAGACTTAATTACACGAAGCTCCCGAGAATGGAAACTGCTTTTGAAGCCCCCACATTTCAGCATAAAATCGTCCATATCGATAATCATACAGATGTTTGAAACATCGCCAACAGCACATTCAATCCCCTAAAAAGAAAGCGAATGGTTATTAATAAAAATTGTAATTTTCTTACAGTCATAATAATTTATTACAAATATAACATAAAAAAATGACCACACTGAACTTTTAAATTTCACGTGTACAACTAAGAACATAAAAAAAAAAAGGAAAAAACAAACCACTGTTGAAAGAATAAGATTACCATATTCACAGACTGTTTAACTTGTCGGAAAGGAAAATATATATCACGAATGTTCGTTGTCCCCCAGTCAAACCTTTACACATCCCTATTTTTATTCCGATTTGATGTAAATTATACAAACTATTCTGTAAAAGATTACAGTACGATTGGACAGTTAAAGCTTATCGATAAACAATTACATCGTTGTGTTCTCAAAACCATATTGTTCCGTTAAAAAAACAAAAAAGCGCATTTCTTTTTCTTTTTTTTTTTATGAAAACTCCAAACACGAGAAGTAGTAGAACCTATAGTACTTAGCACCGTGCTTGGTTTGGAGGTTGAGAAGACGAGAGAAGATATTTGTTGGCATTAGTCTTGAATGGAGAGGCTCTGCTAGAGATGAGTCATAAATTAACCTAACTGCCCTCTTCTCAATGGAATCAAGAAGCCTGAGAGAGGTTTTGGGGGCACTGCCCCAGATGTGGGAACAATATTCCATGGTAGGACGGAATTGCGATTTGTACTGAGTGAACAGCTGTTTCGAAGAAAAGTAACGCCGAGAGTGAAAGAGAAAACCAAGTTTTTTAGATGCAGAGGAAGCAATATCTGTAATGTGCTTGTGTCAAGAGAGATTAGAAGTCAGGGTAATCCCCAAAAGAGATATATCATTTTTCCTAGTAATCGGAGTGTCACAAAAGATATGCATAGGAGCAGTAGAATCCTTTTTGCGAGATACAAGACAAGAATCAGTTTTAGAAGGATTAAAATCAAGTAAGTTGTCTTTGCCCCACTGGAGAATTACCAGGAGATAGGCTTTTAAGGAACTGGTAGCGAATATTGGACAAGTTGAAGCTGATTGAGCAGGACAAGGTTTCTCAAAATCGAAAATGGAATGCAATGTGCTATCATCGGCAAAACTATGAAAAGGATTTCCAGTCAATGCTTCCATTTACTTGAAATCCTATCCATGCAAAGGTCATTAATATACAAGGGGAAAAGATTGGAGGAAAGAACTGAACCTTGGGGGACACCAGCATTAGTGGAGAAATTATAAGACGGAGAACCATCTACCATCACTCTCAGTGAGCGATCAGACAGAAAACTGGATAAACAATTACAAAAAAAAAAAAAAAAAAAAAATAGCAAACCATAAGATGGAAGCTTGTTTAGAAGACCTTTATGCCAAACACGATCGAAAGTCTTTGAGATGTCAAGAGCAACTGCTCGTGTTTCACCGAACTTTTCCATTGAATCGGTCCATAAATGGGTTTGTTATGTTATTTGGTTTTTAGGAGCATTAGCAACTAAGGCATTATTGCTCCGGGAATATGCGGTGGTCATTCCCTTGACCTTTCCGCATCCTCCGTATTTGGTGGTGACGGGCTCGAACCCCGGTCTAATCAAGAAGCGTGTGCTACGCACTGCTGCTCCTTCCCACCTGGCTACGGAGGCGCCCCATAAATGGGTAACATACGCCAGAATATCACCAGTGGATCGACATTGACTGAATCCGTACTGGCGATCGTTGATCAGACGGAAGGTTTCTAGGTAGTTTAAGAGTTGGCGGTTAATTGATTTTTCCATTACTTGAGAAAGAGTAGAAGTAATTACAATGGGACGATATTTGGATGGGAAGGATTTGTCACTTTTTTTCAGGAACTGGCTGGATATGTGCAACTTTCCAAGCAGAAGGAAAAACACCTTTGGAATATGAAAGTGAAAAAAGGCGGCAAAGAACAGAAGTAAGTTCAAGAGCACAAGTTTTGAGAAGAAGTGGAAAAAATACCATCAGGACCTGGAGCTTTCTTACCATCAAGATTCGTCATTATCCTTCTGACATCCTTTTAACGGAATGCCACAAGAGGCATTAAATGGAGCGTGTTGGGAATGGTGGGAGGTGTTTTACCAAGATCATTAATGCATGGAAGAAAAATGGGATGCTATCAGGTCAGCTTTATCGTTGGCCAAAGTGACAACAGAATAATCTGGTTGTGACAGAGGTGGGAGCAGAGATGGGCAAAAGTTACGGCCAATAGCTTTGGCAAGAGAGCAGAATGCTTGGCAACCAGTAAGGCCAGAAGTAAGTTTTCGTCTCTTAGCCTGTTCAAAATCTAGTTTGGATTGATTAATAACTGCTTTACAATTGTTGCAAACTTTGGTATAGGCAGAAAATGAAACTGAAGAATTGGAAACAAGCCAATTACGATATGCAACATTCTTCTCCTGAACGGCATTAGCACATTTATTGGAAAATCAAGGCTTAGATAAAGGGCGAGATTTTAAAGTGGGGTGTGGGATAAAGGATACAAGAATAATTTCGCTCGCACGATCTGATCAAACTTTGACATCAGAAGTTTTGAAACTGTAGTCCGACCAAGGAAAATAAGAAAAGAAATCTTAAAGGTCATCCCATTTTGCATTCTTGTAATGCCAAACAATACGAGGTTGGGAATAGCCATGAGATAAACGCTCCATTGGAGAAGAGACAATCACTAAGTTGTGATCTGAGGTGCCTAAAGGACCACTCACTTCAATCGTGTATTTAGAAGGATTGTTTGTGAGAAAAAAGATCAAGCGTGTTAGCTGTATGGTTAGGATTGTCCGGTATTTTTGTAGGTAAATGAACAATCTGTGCAAGGTCATTAGTAATCGCAAAAGCCTCAGCATCTCGACCAGTTGGGTCGGTGTGACTAGAACACGGAAGCCAGCTGGAGTTGTGAACATTAAAATCACGAAGGAAAATTACCTGACTGTTAGGAAAGTTGGATGTAGTAAGTCAAGTTGCAAAGAGAGGAAGTCGAAGAGCTCCAAGTGATTGGTGGAGTTTGGAGAACGGTAGAGACAACAGATGAATTTGACGCAATGAGTTAGAGAGATTTTAAGCCAGAGAAGATCAAAGTAAAGAGAGGAGATTCCAAATTGCCAAATCTCTGACAGGGAATATCAGAACGGACATATGCACAAGTACCAACTTTGAGGCGAAAGGAATCATACAGCGAATAATTTGGGCAACTGAGATGAGCAAGTAGTTGAATGAACCGATAAATGGGATTCTGTCAGAAAAATTACATGGGGTTTAGCAGACTGCAAGTGGAAAAAAACATCGTTGAGATTAGAATTGAGACCAAGTAAAGTTGTGATATGAACTAGGAAGTGTTTGGGAGGTTTAGATATTTTCGCAGATAAGCTTACTCTATTAGTTTGAAAATTGATGGTATATTCAATAGTAAGAAAAAGTGCTGTATGAAGTAATGAAATTTTTGGCAAGGCGTACACATGATAAGAATATACCCAGATCCTTGACATAACGCGGCCTTCACAATCTTCCCTGCATACACATTACTCGGTATACCTCCAGTCACTATCTGGCAGAGTAGAGGTAGCAAGATTACACTAGTTGATCCGGAAGCTTCCTAAAGAGTTACCAATATGTTCGGTCCGGTGTACTAACTAGCGACCGGCCTGCGAACACCGTTTTAGATCTGCACCTCGAAATGTAAGGAACATTGGATCTGACTATGATGTTCATCATAACCTCAAAAGTCATCAGTCATACTGCATAATGGAAGAGATGTGGAAGTGTTGACTGGGACTTAGCTCTGGAGACTAAACATAGGTTCCACCACTTCAAGCCTCAAATAAGCAAAGTGGTGGTATTGCCCCGGTTGATGAGAGTCATCTACCACCTAGCATTTCCTGCTAAAACAGAGGGGCGGCATTCCTCCATGTGGTGTGGGCGGCACACCTCGAACCCTGCTTACGTTGGTTCACACCCCCACAGTGTGCTTGTGCTTGGGGGTTATACCCAAGTTTACTAACAGTCCCACCATCGCGAAGGTGCAAGCAGAGGATTTGACTGTCAGAGACCGTCCGGAATTCGACGAAATTGTGTCCACTTAATTTGAGTGTCATCCGAATATCAGTTCCATCAGCGTTTTAGACTCCCAAGTAGCAAGTACAGCTTGTCTGGAATATCTGAGACAATGTCTGTGAAAACCTGAAGGACCATTTCAACTTATTTCGACTATAACTATTATTAGTTGAAAAAAATTAATAATGTTCTGTAAAAAGTTTTTCACATGCACTTCAATTACGAAAAAACTAAAATCCAACCTGAAAACGATGAAACATAAAGATCGTTTATTTATTAAAATATCAGCAAAAATTTCAAAATCAACAAATTTAATTTCTTATTACAAGCTTCTCGAAGATATCAAAAAATGATATCTCGAGATATCATTACATTAACTGTTCGAATACTAAAGAATGAGGAATTTATAATAAAAACTTATCGAAGAACAATTACATCGTTGTGTTTTCAAAACCGTATTGTTACCATGGTAAAAATAGCAACAGAAAGCATTCCACCTTATTTCTACTCTATCATTAGTTGAAAAAAAAAAAAAAACAATGTTCTGAAAAATGAATTTTCATTAACTGGTAAACTAAAGTTAAAAAATTCAAATATTATAAATAATACTTACAGTGTTGCATTCCATATCACCAATTACAACTGATATCAACCAAATTACATATTTAACAGCAAAAATTATGAAACCGCAGCAAAAAAAGTGTTCATCTACAAGAACCATTACATTTATATAGGCTTTGTAATCACGTGAAATAAAATTCACATTATTCCTGAGAGATCCATTTCCAAGAAAGCCACATCTACGAAAAATTTACGATAAAGGCAATTGAAATGGAAATTATTTAATAAAAGAAGTTGTGTTTAGATGGAAAAAAATTTCCGATAAAGACAATTGAAATGGAAATTATTTAATAAAAGAAACTGTGTTTAGATGGAAAAATATTTATTCAACGTAACACACGTCCCCGAATGTGTATAGCGTAAAACACTGCCAAATACAGCCAAACGTTGGAAAATATAAGAAAAATGATGTAAAAATATCTTAATAAAATGTTTTTCAACATTTATTTAAGATTGAGATCCCCCACCTCCCAACCCCCATTGGTTCCTCAAAAGGATTACAGTGTTACAGCTCTTTAACACCCCTGAGTCAAAATTATATAGTGCGTTATTTCCAGCTTATGGCCTCCGTAGCCGAGTGGTCAGGTGCGGGAGTGCAGTAGCACACGCTCCTTGAGTAGACTGTGGTTCAAGCCCCTGACTGTTAAAAACGGTCGATCTGCCAACCCGCACTAGACCAGCGTGGCAGATTATGGTTCGTTTCCTTCAACATTAATTGCTGTGCAGGCTTCCATCCTCCAGAGGGTTGATAATGGCTGCAGTTTACTTTTACTTTTTCCTCAGCTTAAGTGGATTTACATGATTATACAGTTTTTGGGTTTTTCCTCAGAATTATAATAAGCTTACGCATTAACATTGAAAAAAAAAACTTGAAACTGTGTACATGGAGCCTTTAAAATTAGAGAAAATTGTCAGCAAGTGAGAAAATAGTCAGTTTTTCAAATAAGAACTCTTTTTGACTTGTAGCCAACGGATGTGTGACACCAGGTTTGTGACTTTTGAAAGTTAAGTTTCAAATATTTTTAATATTCGAAAGTACTAAGCATTTGAAACAATACTAAAATATCTTATTTTTTATGGTTTTTTACTAGAAAAAATGACGACAGCACACGGATTTCATGAATATAAGAAAAAAAAATCTTTGTAGTTTTTCTTGAACTGAATCTCAGTGCGAGTTATAATAGGAAAAGCCAGCAGTGTGTTATAATAGGAAAAGCCAGCAGTGTGTTACAATAGGAAAATTCACCACAAATATATGTAATTTCGAATCAAAGAGCAAACAAGAGTTCTGAAACCGTGGCAGTGTACATCTCCAGTAATATTTACCGCTGTTACAATCAAATCCTTATTGATGTATCAACGGATGCCAAGTTGAATATATAATTCGTTATTTCCCAATGTATTCGACGCAAAACACATGAAAAATAAAGATTAATTTTAACTGGAAAACGTATACGTTTGAAACGGCACCACTTTTAATTTTAGTTTTTCGACTGAAAATAGCCGATATCTGCAGCATAAATAATATCCTCCGAAGGCTGTTAGACTAAGACATATACATTGTGCATGCTCTTTTCACATTGCCACTGGAATAAAAGCGACATTTTACTAATATTACAGACCACGCTTACACAATCGTTTTTAATATTACTGCTTTTACATGGCGAGTGTACCTGTTATTTTCAAAATACTGCGAACAGTTGAAATTGTTTTTACCAAATTTTTTCAACTGGAATCGTCAAACTTTTACAAGAATTTTCCACATTTCCAAGACACTGTTAAATTCTTGCTCCATTATATCGGCAAAAAGGGGGGAAAAAAGATTCCTAACGTGAATGTTTTACAAATAAAACAGATGTACCAGTTATTCACTTGTAAAACTTTTGAACAATCGTCAGTATGTCTGATATATGTTGATTTTACACAGTAAAAACATGAAAATTTCAATGGTTTAGCAAAATAACGGGAAAATGACTAAATTTTTCAAGGCGATGTAAGGCCACATTCGGCTTGATTTATCACAGAAGATGGGACAAAACAGCACCGCGAAACTTATAAACCCTATTGCTATGCTCCAAACACAACGTTGTACTGGAAAATGAAGAATTTTACTACAGTCCCATAGCTGAAGTTCACAAGTGTATCAAAATAAACCTCTGAACAATAAAATAACACTTACAGGTGGCTATTTTACACTCAATAAGACACCCATTGAAAATGCTTCGTTGCACGAAAACTTAAAAGAATTTTCGTTTTAATCCAGATAGCATGAGATTACTAGGGGACTAAAACAAACCCGGACCAAAAAATTAGCTCGTCGCAAAGCATTTTATTTTATTTTAATAAAATAGTTCGGTGGCTATTTTGTGGTTCAAATTTTGTTTTAACCCCACAGCGATCTCATGCTATCTGGATTAAAATGAAAATTTTAAAGTTTTCGTGCAAAGAAGCAGGGCGAATTGGTTATTTCCTCGTTTTCAGGCTGTTGCTTATGCATCCCCTTTTCCACTAAATCAAACGTTTTGACTCAGGTTGGTGCTGTTTAGAATTATTGAGTGTAAAATAGCCGCCGATCTGTGACGGTTATTTTATTGCTCGGGTTTATTTTGGCTCCACCCTGTGAACTTGGGTTGTGCGACTGTAGGAAAGTTCTTCATTTTCCAGTACAAAGTTGTGTTTCGAGCATAGCAACAAGGTTCGTAAGTTTCGCAGTGCTGTTTGGTCCCACCCTCTTTGCTAAATCAAGTCGAATGTGTCCTTGCAGGTCAATTTCCCGTTATTTTCCTAAACTATTGAAAATTTCATTTTTTTCTGCGTAAAGTCAGTATATATCAGACATACTGACGATTGTTCAAAGGTTTTTACAAGTGAATAACTGGTACATCTGTCTTATTTGCAAAACATTCATGATAAGAATAATTTTTTTCTTATATTATACTAATATGATGAAGCGAGAATTTAACAGTGTCTGGGGAGATGTGAAAAATTCTTGTAAAAGTTTGACGATTCCAGTTGCAAAAATTTGGTAAAAGCAATTTCAACTGATAGCAGTATTTTGAAAATAACAGGTACAATCACCATGTAAAAGGCAGTAATATTAAAAACGATTGTGTAAGCGTGTTAGTAGTAGTAGTAGTAGCAGTGGCATTTGATGCAAGAAAGCAAGTGTATGAGCTTATGCAGCATCAGCCAAAAAAAAAAAAAAAAAAAATCACACCATTCCCTCCAAATGCCTGTCCAGTTCCTCCTTAAATTTATTCAACCTATCAACTTCCACAACGACAGATGGAAGTTTGTTCCAGCAATTAACCACCCGCTGGCTAAAGGCAAATTTCCGCACATCTAATCTACATCTGTCTTTTCTTAATTTGAATTTATGCCCCCTTAGGTTCGTAATCTGAACAAGTGGAAAGATCCCATTAGAATTCAGCGTGCTCAACCCATTCAAGGCCTTATACACCTCAATCAGATCACCGCGCAGGTGCCTAGTCTCCAGCCACTGCAATTTGCAGAACTTAAGCCTCTCTTGGTAAGAGGATCCCTTCATTCTCCTCACCAATCTTGTTGCCCTTCTCTGTACACGCTCAAGTAAATCTACATCCTTCCTAAACTGAGGCCTCCAGACCTGTACACAGTATTCAAGGCGTGGCCTGACCATTGCCTTATACAGAGGGATAATCACCTCCTTTTCCCTGCTAGCAAAATTCCTATATATCATTGACAAAACCCCATGACCTGCCATGGCAGCCTGTCTGCATTGCTCAGAAAACTTCATATCTGACTGCACAATTACTCCCAGGTCTTTTTCATTTTCTACCACCTTAAATGTAGTACCACACAGTTGGTACGTTTCTCTGGGGTTACTTCTACCCATATGCAGTACTTTGCATTTGCACTTCTTAGCCCATCTGCCCAAATTATCTAGATCCCGTTGCAGTACCACACTGCCATTACTGTCACTAACAACCCTGCCAACCTTTGTATCATCTGCAAACTTCGACATTAAGCCTGATATACCTTCATCAATATCATTGATAAATATACAGAACAACAGTGGACCTAACACCGAACCCTGTGGGACTCCACTAATAACATTAGTCCAAGAAGAGCAGCACCCATTGATTACCACCCCCTGTCTTCTCCCACTTAACCATCCTTTTATCCATTGTAGCAACTTACCCTTAATACCACTCTGCTCCAATTTGTACAATAGTCTTCCATGCGCAACAGTCTCAAAAACTTTCCTGAAATCCAAATATATGATATCAAAATTATTTTTTGCATCCAGTTCCTTTGTAACCACATCATAATATCCTATCAAATTTGTCAGACAAGACTTTCCCTTAACAAACCCATGCTGTGTCTGAATTATTGCTGGAGTCCTGTCTAGATAATCCTGCAATGCATCTTTAACCAGTGACTCCATTATTTTACCCGGAACAGAAGTTAAACTAACTGGTCTGTAATGATAATCCTGCAATGCCACTTTAACCAGTGACTCCATTATTTTACCCGGAACAGAAGTTAAACTAACTGGTCTGTAATGATAATCCTGCAATGCATCTTTAACCAGTGACTCCATTATTTTACCCGGAACAGAAGTTAAACTAACTGGTCTGTAATTACTCGTGTCACCCTTCGATCCCCCTTTGTGAATTGGGGATACATTTGCACATCTCCAGTCCTCCCCTGAGTCCAAGGACGCTCTCATAATTATGGCTAAGGGTTTGCTTAGTTGCTTTGCCGCCTCCTTTAATATAACTAGATAGATCCCATCCACCCCAGGTGGATGTTTGTTTAACTTCAACAATTTCTCTTCCACTTTGCTTAATGATCTTATTACAAGATCATTAAGCACCCTGCTACAATTTGATAACCTTCTGCCATTTTCAAACCTTAATAATTCCTCACGTGTGAACGTAGATGCAAAATACTCATTCAGTTTGTTTGCTATTTGAGCAGGATCATCAACAGTCGAACCCTCGATGTCAAGTGGACCAATCAGATTCATCCCCTTCCTTTTAGAGTTTATATAAGTAAAAAAAATCCTTGCTGTTTTTCTTAGCATCTTTTGCCAACGATTTCTCGTAATCTGCCTTCGCCTGCCTAACCTCCTTTGTCACCTGATTACAGACTAGCCTATATCTGCCATAGGCTTCTGAGTCGCTTGATAATTTATATGCATCCCATGCATTTTTCTTCTCTATTACGAGTCTCATTAGTTCATTAGATAACCATTTAGGCCTAAACCTTGAACAATATTTCTTAATAGGTATGAAACTTTAGTAGCTTCCACGATTAATTCCTTGAATGCTTCCCACTTAGAATTTACTGTTGGTAACATCGTCAGTTTATCCCACTGTACAGAATTTAAAAACTGTCGGAGACCACTGTACTCACATTTACGGAAGCAAAAACCTGTTCCATTAAAGATTTAATGGAAAGATTTAATTTAATGGTAATTAAATCTTTAAGTAAATCCCACATCAGTACACTGTGATCACTGCCACCTAGTGGTTCCTTTATCTGCAAATTCTTAATACACGAATGATCACTGCTGATAACCAGGTCAAAAGTATTACCCTCTTTGGTTGCCTCTCGAACATGCTGCTGCAGAAAACAATCATCCAATAAATCCACAAAAGTCTGACTAGTGTGTGAGTGACCAATCCACAAGTTCCAGTCAATATCCGGGAAGTTAAAATTCCCCATTATAAGACATTCCGATTTACTAGCTCACTCTATTTCTCCGTACAATTGTTCATTGTACTCATTCGAGTCAGGCCTAAAACACACTCCTACTCTTATTTTTGCTTTCGCAGTGCTTATGTCACACCAAACTGACTCAACAGTGCACTGTTCATCTATATCAACTGGATGCACTTCTTTTGATTTTAAGTTATATTCTGTAATATTAGTAAAATTCCGCTTTCATTCCAGTGACAATGTGAAAAAAGCATACAAAATGTGTGTGTGTGTTGCTCTACCAGCCTTCGGGGGGTACTACTTCTGCAGATATCGACTATTTTCAGTCGAAATACTGAAATTAAATGTGGTGACGCTCTTCAAATATATATACATGTTTCCCGTTAAACGTTATCTTTAATTTTCATGTGTTTGCTTCGAAATTTTCCTTTTTTAAAGTATAAAACCAAGGTGATACTTTGGGAAATGACGAATTATACAAACTAGTCATCTGTTGATACATCAATGAGCATTTTATTGTAATAGCGATAATTATTACTGCAGATGTACACTACCATAGTTTCAAAACTCTTCTTTGCTCTGTGGTTCGAAATTACATATGATTATGGAAAATTATGTGGTGAATTTCCTATTGTAACACACTGCTGGCTTTTCCTATTATGACACGCACTGCGATTCAGTTCAAGAAAAACTACAAAGGTTTTTTTCCTTATATTCATGAAATCTATGTACTGTCGTCATTTTTCCGAGTAAAAACCATCAAAAAGTAAAACATTTTAGTATTGTTTCAAATGTTTAGTAGTTTTGAATACTAAAAAGATTTGAAACTTAACATTTTAAAAATCGCAACAACGTGTCACACTTTTTGCCTTGTACCCCTTGGGTACAAGGCAAAAAGCGTTTTTATTTGAAAAAGCCGATTATTTTCTCTTTCTGACAATTTTCTCTAATTTTACAGGCTCCATTAATTCCATGTGCACAGTTTCAGATTTTTGTCATGTTAATGCGTAATCTTATTGGATTTCTGAGAAAAAAACCCAAACACGTTATAATCATGTGAATCCAGTTAACCTGAAGTTAACACTCTATATATTTTGAATCAGGGGTGTTAAGAGCTGTAACACCGTAATCCTTTTGAAGGAAAAATGGGGGGGGGGGGGTCTCAATCTTAAATAAATGTTGAAAAACATTTATTTAAGATTGAGATCGTTTAACATCGTTTTTCTTAGATTTTCCAACGTTTGGCTGTATTTGGTAGAGTTTTACGCTATACACATTTGGGGACGTGTTACGCTGTTGAATAAATTTTTTTCCATCAAAACACAGTTTCTTTTATAAAATAATTTCCATTCCAATTGTCTTTATCGGAAATTTTTCGTGGATGTGGCTTTCTTGGAAATGGATCTCTCAGGAATATGTGAGTTTTATATCATGCACATTTATATAGGCCTTTTACAAGGCCTATATAAATGTGATGGTTCTTGGAGACGAACACTTTTTCTTGCTGCTGTTACATGATTTGTGCTGTTATTTGGTTGATATCAGCTGTAATTGGTGATATGGAATGCAACACTGTAAATATTATTTATAATAATTGAATTTTTTTAACTTTAATTTACCAGTTTAATGAAAATCCATTTTTCAGAACATTCATTTTTTTTTTTTTTTTCAACTGATGATAGTTAGAGTAGAAAGAAGGTGGAATGCTTTCTGTTGCTATTGTTTCCATGGTAACAATACCGTTCTGAAAACAACGATGTAATTGTTCTTTGATAAGTTTTTATTACAAATTCCTCATTCTTTAGCATTCGAACAGTTAATGTAATGATATCTCGAGATATCATTTTTTGATATCTTCGAGAACATTGTAATAAGAAATTAAATTTGTTGATTTTGTAATTTTTGCTGATATTTTAATAAATAAAAGATCTTTATGTTTCATCGTTTTTAGGTTGGATTTTAGTTTTTTCGTAATTGAAGTGCATTGTGAAAAACGTTTTTCAGAACATTCTTAATTTTTTTCAACTAATAATAGTTATAGTCGAAATAAGTTGGAATGGTCCTTCAGGTTGTGACAGACATTGTCTCAGATATGTCAGACAAGCTGTACTTGCTACCATGGAGTCTAAAATGCTGATGGAACTGATATTCGGGTGACACTCAAATCAAGTGGATACAATTTCGTCGAATTCCGGACGGTCTCTGACAGCCAAATCCTCTGCTTGCACCTTCTCAGCAGCGATTCTGGACGAGCTAATCTCGCGAGATTTGGCACATCGTATCATCCTGCAAACATCACTGAAAGGGATCGATATGGCGTCCGAGGTGTTCTCGTCTGGGGAGGCGTTCTCTTCGATGGACGTACACAACTTCAGATACTGGAATGCGGTACTGTAACCGGTGCACGCTACTATACTTTGGTAATCCTTTCCCATGCGCGTCTGTTCCGAGGTGCCATTGGCCCCAAGTTCTTGTTTATGGATGATAGCCCTACACTCAATCGCAGTGCAGCTGTTGATATGCTTTTGGAAAGTGAGAACATTGTTCGTATGGATTGGCCTGCCCGTTCCATCGATCTTAACCCATCAAACACATGTGGGAAGCTCTGGGGAAATGCCTAGCGGCACGTCCACAACCACAAGAAAATGTTCACCGGCTGAAGATGGCGCTGGCAGAGGAACGGACGATGCTACGCGACGAATGGCCTACATCAACATTAGGGATGGCCATATCTCCTACTGAGGACCACCTTTGTTGCTTCCTTCATAATTTCTGTACCTCAGGAGGTTCCTTTGGTATGCTTTTCCCATACCCAGGCCACTCCTGTAAGAAGCTTCAGGTGAAAATATGACTGGTCCTTAAGTTTTGCACACCAGTGTAGTTCTAGTCGAAATAAGTTGGAATGCTTGCTATTGCTATTTTTTTCCATCGCAACAATATGGTTTTGAAAACACAACGATGCAATTGTTTATCGATAAGCTTTAGCTGTCCAATCGTTAATGTAACCTTTTAAAGAATATTGTGTATAATGTCCACCAAATAGGAACAAAAATAGGAATGCGTAAAGGTTTGACTGCGGGACAATGAACATTCGTGATATATATTTTTCTTTGCGAAAAATTAAACAATGTGTTAATATGGTAATCTTATTCTTTCAGCAGTTTTTTTTTTTTTTTTTTTTCATATTCTTAGTTGTGAAATTTAAAATTTAAAAATTGTGAAATTTAAAAATTCGGTGTCGTTATCTTTTATGTTATACTTTGTAATAAATTACTATGATTGAAAGAAAACTACAATTGTTATTAATAACCATTCTCTTTCTTTTTAGGGAATTGAATGTGCTGTTGGCGATGTTACAAAAATCTGTATGATTATCGATATGGACAGTTTTATGCTGAAATGTGGGGCCCGTACTGTCGGGAGCTTGGTGTAATTAAGGTTTGCGCTGTTGCAAAACCCTGTAGTTAAAGGTTTAAGATCAATGTGGAAAAAGAAGAAATAACAAAAGCTGATTGGAGGAATGTGAATTATGTGAAATCGTTTATTCACGGACTCACTTTAAACCCCACATATCGTGAATCAATGGAGCGTGGTAGTGAAGAACAGGTGGTAAAAAAAAATACAATGCTTACAGCTCAACAGATGACTTATAAGGGCGGTCACATATATGGTGACTTATAAGGGTGGTCACATAGGGCGTGATTTGTTACAAAAGCTGAGAATACCATGTTTAAATTTAGGGGTGTTTAGATGTCCTAAGTTTTCAGACCTTCAAATGTATGTTGTGGGTAGAGAAGGCTACGGATTTCGCATACCACTTCGCAATGGCAAGTTTTGTCGGTGTGCCATGTTGGAGGTCTTGGCGTACCACAGGTGGTTGACAATTTATTTTGTGAACAAGTAAATTTGTATATAACAGTCAATAAAGCAGTTTCTTTATTTAAAATCTATGCTTCAGTTACTTAGTTTAGATGTGAAATTAAATATATATATATATATATTGCTTTGTTCATAATTCATGAATAATTGAATACAATACATGCTATATTTTCAGGGAAATATTACCTTGTTCATTAAGCAGTGTAAATTAACATGTTGATTTAAACACTGTTAAAAATCAATATATTCAGATAATCCGTCATATTTAAGCAGTTTAAAAATAATTTGATGTTTGAATAGTTTAAACACCTTGATTAATTACTTTCCTGTTAAAACTATTACTTTTTCTCATGAATACTCTGAAAATTCTGCCATTAATTACTTAAACTTAACATCACCATATAATTTCACGATTAATTTTTTGTGGAATTCAAAAATTGTTCCATACTGCAAACAAGTGGCGAACACTTTCCCGGACTGTACATAAATACTATATAGGAAAAAATAATAAAATAACCGACTGAGCTCATAATGATATGCTATCTCAATTAAGATCTTTATTAGTAGCAAAAGGCCTGTGCACATTGATATTCTCTTTTTAATGCATATAAGAGTCTTTAATGAAGATTTTAGAATTTTAATCATAATAATAAGAACGTTATATAGCTTGACAGTTACAACGTTTACCTTATAATTTTCACACATGGGTTTCAAACTTTTGGGAAATTTCCTTGAACTTTTCACTCCTTAAAATTTAAAATTCGACCGTTTTAAATAAATTTCAAACTTTATAATTATGAAAAAAACACATTAATTGTGTTCAAAAAATAACTAATAAATTTAAAATTGTGTTCGAAATAAAGAGAATTAGTGAAATCTTGCCAGATGTGTGCATGAATCTATTTCTGACTGTGCGTTGTATGGCAAACAACGATATTCACTTGAGGATTTTCAGGTACAAACTTAATCAAATCTATTTAAAATCAACTGCAGCTCAGTATTCAATAAAAGACCTCATTCATTGAAACTGTATTTTCATTAAATATAAATTTAAAATCACTTTCAGTTAACAAAATACCATTGATTAAAAATATTGCTCATGAATACTTTAAAAATAATTAAAGTATTCTTAAAATTAAAGTAAATTAAATTAAAGTATCCTTTAATTAATTAATTACAAATATGGCTTTGTACATGAACACTTTAAAAATAAATAAAATTAAAACCACACATTGATTTCAAAATAATACTAATTAATTTATTAGCGAAATAATAGTTCTAATTTAAAAAATATCAGTTCAAGTTGCATTCTAATACGTTTTCAACGTTATAAGTAAATGTTTGAGTGGCCAATTTGTTAAGGCACTTGCATTTGAAAGAGTTTGACCCCTGTCCGAATCCCAAACAAAATTATTTTTTATGAAAATAAACATGCGGCGCCATCCAGCAGCAAAATAAAATAAATAAGTATCGAAGATTTGCGCAAAGGATGAGAGGAGCACGTGTATGAGACGTCATCACCTTCGTTCAATCTTTCTAGGTGCGACGGTGTCGCCTCCTAACCGAACCTGCCCCAATTAAAATAGGCTCAAACATCTTCTCCCCTAATCGCGTACATTATGGGAAATGCAGCTGATTATATTGATTGGAATTGCAACAAATCAAAACAGATTGAAAATACTCAACAGAATAAAAATAAATAAATAAATTATAACAAATAATATAAATAAAATAATAACAAATAATATAAATAAAATTATAACAAATAAAATAAATAAACAATAAAAAACACAACGGCGGATCCAGGGAAGCCTTGGAAGGGAATCCTTTTTATATAATGCACTTTTCAATTGTTCATGTTTATAGAGTTCTTTCACTATGTCCTGTCTATAGCGCATCGAGCTGCAGAAAGATGAGGCATCAATTCCCACAGAGTTATACATTCCTAAAGTATTCGCCGGAAACACTGACCGTTTATTGCGCGTTTTGCACGTACTGCACTGGGTTCGTTCTGAGGTTCGAGATTTTGTAGAAACATCCCAGATGTCATTTGGCCATTTGGCCGCATAGAATTTGTGCCAAGGTGTGCAGATTCCTCTTTGAGGATGGTTTCCCAGGGTGGTTTCATGACAAGGTTTACATAGAGCACACCTAGAGATGGTGAAACGCTGTTTAACCCCCTCAGGAGCCAATATTCAACCCCAAGAAATCTCTTCAGTTGAGTAGAGGAGCTTCCTGACCAGAGTACCGAAGCGTAGAGCTGTACGGGTGTCAAATTCCTTCGGACATATACTTTGGTATCAATTTACTTTAAATATAATTTGGTATCAATTTACTTTAAATATACTTTGGTATCAATTTACTTTAAATATACTTTGGTATCAATTTACTTTAAATATTCTTTGGTATCAATTTCTTTTTAGTCAGTTTTAGTCCTCGACGATTCCTTTTGGAACCGTCGAGGCCTAAAACCAGCCAACTCTTGTCGGATTGCCCAGAGTGGTGCAAGCGTTTTTAGCCTGGCCATCTTGAGGTGGTCTTTGAAAGTAAGCCCGTCATCCCGTGTGGGAGTGTACCTTTTTAAAGGCGGTCCCATTTATTGTGAGCATAACTTCAATAATAGTCCTCCTTTTTGTGAAGGTCATCTGAGCTGTTTTCTGGGGATTCCGTTTTTTCACTTAGGAAGTCCCAGACGTCCTAGATAATCCTGGAGTTAAAACAGTACTATTTGATTTTCATTGGTGACTGTCGCAGCCTTTGCTGGATCGTCGGATGTGACCAGTATCTTAAGATCTTCAGCATATGAAATGAAGTTTGGGTGCTTCGCAAAGAAGGGATCAAGTGCTGCGGCAAAAAACCATGATGAAAGAATTCCCCCTTGTGCAATGCCGACAGAGGTCGTGGTGGCCCTCTCCAATCTATGATCATATTTAATAACGATCTGCCTGTTGCTGAGGTTTTTATGGAGGAGAGGAAGAAAGTTACCTTTGATTCTGAAATAACGATCCAAAATTTTAACTAGTTCTGTTGTATTGAGTGTGTGGTAAGCTGCTTGTATGCCCAGGAATAAGATTTCAAGTTGTTTCTTAGAGTTTAGGGTTTTTTGGATTTTCCAGCTGGTCATTAATACATTTAACAGCGTAGAGCTCCAAGGAATAACAGTATGAAGATGCTGTGGACGCGCGTTGAAGCAATGATCGACTAAAATGTACTGTATCGTTTTTAAAACACTTTCAGTAGTCCACAGGAAATAGTGATTGTTCTGTAGCTTCTGGGATCTTTTGGTTTATTAATTTTTGAAACTGGTAAAGCGTGGTAGACATTCCAAATTGTCGGTGTGATACCGGTCTCGAGGATACGGTTGAAGATATGACGTAAAAGGTCAATCACATAGACACTGCATATTTTAAGAATCAAGCGGGGAAATCCGTCACGTCCTACTGTAGATTTATTGGAAAGGCTTTCATAATCATTTCCCTAGATATCTTAATATGCCCAAGCTCGGTGCTGGCCTTATCTGCGAACGTCGTACAGGGAGAGGCGGATGTTTTTCCTGGTCAAGATGGAAGATTGGCTGTGTCCACAGTTTTATCGTTTCTTCATCCATTTCTACCTGACGACCACGTGTGGAAACAATACGCTTGGAATGCATAAGCCTTCTCTGGATATACTTGCTGAGTGCCTTCTTCCGAACAAGCAAGAAATTCGCTCTTTTTTGTTGTAAGCGATGTGATCCAGCATGGAGCCAGACTTTTCCAGGTTCTGTAGGCGTTTTGCTTTAGCTTAAAAGCCTGGTTCGTTTCGGAGTTGAACCACCGCTTGGTGTTTGAGGAGACTTTAATTGTCTTCGATGCACCTATAAAAGCAATGTGTCTCAATTCATTAGAAATGGCATTAATTGCCTCTTTCACTGGTTTGAAGCAGAGATTATTCCATTTAAACGCTTTAAGTTCATTTGGCCTGACCATGTCGGTTGAAAACGTAGTTATTGTATGGACCAGGTCCACAGATTTGATTGTGGTGACTGAGAGGTGTCTGTGCAATTTCAAGCACTATTGGGAGGTGGTCCGACACGAATTTGGAGTTATAGGGAATGATTTATATCTGTCCCAAATTGTGGTAGACACTGTCCAGGACTTGATTTCCTCTGGTCGGTGGTGTATTCAGTGGGGCGAGCCCCCAGGTTCACATGGTATCTTCCATATCCTGCCTTTCATTATTGTACCTTGGCAGGGGCGAGTTGAAATGTCCTAAAATAGTTATTTGGATATCGGAGCGTAGATGAGCAAATATCCATGAGATAAGTTCTTCTCTGATTGATGGGATGTGTCATGGTGAGATACACAAGGCAGATTTCGATCCTTTTTTTTTCATTTTTGGTGAAAATTGCAGTGATTGTTTCATAGTTTGGTGTTTTACTGCTGTAGATATGTATCTGCCTGAAAGAGGTCTTGTAGAATATGACAACACCACCTCCTCTCTTATCCTCCTTGGAGTTTGCGATATATGGATAATGAGTGGACAAGAGGAGCAATCCAAGTTGTTTCCCCCTCATCAACCCATGTTTCCGAGATGCAAATGAAGTCAATGTCTTTCTCGAGGAGCAGAGCTTGCAAGGTATGTAGCTTGTTAGCAAGACTTCTAACATTTTGAAGAAAAATGTTGCTGTCATTTGGGTTACATCCATTTGCCTCTAGTCAATTGATTGCTATTGGTGTACACTAGGGGCTTGTGGTTGTTACCTTTTTTTTTTGTTTCAATGAATGGCTTAATTAAGCCATTCATTGAAACATACCGCTAGATTGAGCACCTCGTGTAGATGTGCCCGAAGTCAAGACAGAACAAACGAGGAATATGATGGGTATTTGTTTTTGATGGCTATAACATCTACCTTTATGCCAAGCTCTATGTCCAGGAAGCTTTTGATAGCAGTGGCCTGGGTAGTAGGCGCCAACTAGTGTTGAAAACTTGGCACGGGAAGTCACTGCTGTAATGTTGTAAGTTTCACAAACTTGCCTGAGCCGGAGAGTTTCAATGGAAGTTTCGGTCCGCTAAGTACGCTTAGTGGTTGAATTAAGGGTGTTCGTTCCGTCAGGATTTGACATGGAGCTTTTATAACGACACAACGAATTTGTTGTCTGCAGCAAAATCTGAAACAAACCTTACCAAATGAGAATAAGACATTTACAATGATACTTAAGTATGGTTGCGATGGTAGTTCAGGGAAAATGACTGCTCAGTTTATATAATTTCATTTCCTTCAGCTGTGCTGTATGGTGTCATCTAGAGAACAAAAAGTAAAATTAGTCTGGCAAAATCCGGTTCCATCGTCAAGATTTTGCAGAGCAAACGTTTATTTTCATTAAAGGATCCGAAGCAATTGCATCAATTCAGAAATAAATATCTGAACTCAATCTGACTAGAGTAAGCGAATATATTATTCTAAATTGTGAACTGTTACTTACCATAGTAGATGTAAAAATCTGCAATGCCATGATAAATACGCGTTCAACACAAACCTGCTATACATGTATTTGTCAGGCGACGCCGATAGAAATTAATTATTTAGACAGGGTATCAGCAAGGACACCACAACCCAGAATTACAATGAATTACAATTTTAGAACTATTAGAATGTTGTTTACATATCAGCTACCGGCTGGACATTAAGACTTATCAAGCAATCTAGTGATTATGTGGAATCATTTAAAAATGCATATAAGGAGAGAAGAAAGGCTTTTCATAAGGCTATTGCTAAGAGCAAGAGAACGTGTTGGTAAAATTTGATTCATGAAGATCCCTGGGGTCTCGTGTATAAAATTTCTCGTAATAAGACCTATTAGAATGTTGTTTACATATCAGCTACCGGCTGGACATTAAGACTTATCAAGCAATCTAGTGATTATGTGGAATAATTTAAAAATGCATATAAGGAGAGAAGAAAGGCTTTTCATAAGGCTATTGCTAAGAGCAAGAGAAGGTGTTGGTAAAATTTGATTCATGAAGATCCCTGGGGTCTCGTGTATAAAATTTCGCGTAATAAATTGCTTTGTGGAGAAATATACAACACTGTATTGAACAATAATGATGAGACATCGGATTGGTTTTCTACTGTGGAAACAATTTTTATTTAGGCTATTTCCTCAGGATCTTCCTCAAGATGGTTCACCTGAACAAGCGGAGATACGCCCGATTAACTCTGAGTTTACATGAGTAGGTGACTGTGATGCTGAACTGTTCAGTTTGGTAGAGATGGGTGCAGCTGTAGCTAAATTGAACGTTAAGAAAAGTCCGAGTTTTGACTTAATTGAAAATCAAGTAATCATTTAGTTTTATGATTATTTTCCTCAAATAATGTTAAATTTATTTAATAAATGTTTCATTGAGGGTACTTTTCCAAGACTGTGGAAGCTGGCACTGCTAAAGATATTGCATAAGCCTGGTAAGCCTAGGACTGATCCGAGAGCATACAGACCAATTTCTCTCTTGGCGAACATGGGTAAGGTTTATGAATAGTTACTTGCTCCCAGAATTTTAGCGATGTTAGAGGATAAGCATATATGCATCTCTCTAAATAGGCCGACAAGGCTGGGACAATTCATGTTGATGATTGAGCTTCACACCAGCCAGAAGATAAATAAATCCAATACTGTAACTAAAAACACTTTATTTACAATAAATATACTTATTTTATACTTATTTTATTGTAAATAAAGTGTTTTTAGTTACAGTATTGGATTTATTTATCTTCTGGCTGGTGTGAAGCTTAATCATCAACATCTAAGCATCCGTGTTCTGCTGATCAGCATGGATTTAAGAAGGGGCACTCTACAGAGGACGCCAAAATATCTCTTTTAAACTACATCAAGGATTCTTCTGATAAATATGTTCTTATGGTCTTTATAGACTTTGAAGGAGCATTTAATTCTGTATGGTGGGAAAGTGCCCTCGATCACGTGTCCTTTATACAGTGTAATAATTACATTACTATAAGGTCGTATTTGCAGAACAGATTTATTACTGTGCGTGCACATTATGTGTCATATAGTGCCGGTGTCTCGAGAGGTTGTCTTCAAGGTTCGGTTTTGGGAGGTCTCTTTAGTAATACAGGTTTGGATCAGTGGCTTGTTAAGGAGTTTGTTAAGATAGCCTATGCTGATAACCTTGTGATGAAGGTTTCTATGTTGATGAAGGTTTCTGGGCGCTCCAGATTTATATTGGAAGGAAAAATACAGTCAGTTTTAGATGAACTAATGCAGAGGGCCGATTATTTGAATAAATTGAAGATGTCTGCAAGTAAGACCTGTTTTATGGTTTTTAAGAAACAATTTGATTACGGCAGACCTCCAAGAGTTCTTTTAGGTGGAGTTCCGATTCCTTATGTGGCGAAAACTAAATATTTCGGATTAATCATAGATGACAAACTTTCCTTTTTGCCACATGTTTCCCATCTGAATGTAAAAGTAAGACACTTTACAGCCTCCATTGCTAGGATTTCTCGCAAGGGGTGGGCTTTGAATAAGAGGGTATTGTCATTGTATTATAAGACTATTTTTCTACAGATAGTGGCATATGCGGCTGTTGCTTGGTTTTTTGTGGTAACTCAAACTAGGATTCAATCGAAATTTTTATCGTATCAGCTTTGTTATGTTATTAACTTCACTGAAAGTATCTAGAACAGCGTCTGCAAACGCCCTACAGGTAATTGCTGGTACCATGCCATTGGACTTTTTTATTGTCTACAGAGGTTTTTTGTAAAAATTGAAAAATGGTATGTTGTTAACGTTTTTGGATATCACAATCGATTTGGAGAATAATATTAAAGAAGAAAAACAACGAATATGGAATAAATTAAAGGATTTATGGCAGACCAGATAGCAGGAAAGTGGTGGTGGTGTTGGAGCTGTGACGAGGAAATATATTCCCCACGTGAACTATGCATTGTCAGAAACCGTGGCAACTTGGTTTGCGTTGACTATGTATATTTCTTTTTGTTAACAGGACATGGCTCACTTAAGGCCAAATTATATGAAAGAGGATTGGAGACAGATCCTTTCTGTTGATGTGGCGGCAGGAGACTTGAGGGCATGTAATTTTTTTATGTCGGGAGTATGAAGACCAAAGGCAGACTTGATGGCACATATTCTTGGCATATCGTGTGATACGGTACATTTACTTATTGCAAATCGTGACTGATTTAATTCATTTTAGATGTTTTCAGCTGCTGTTTTTGCAAGAAGAACTATTCTTAGAGCTTTTCTTTGAGGAGCAAACCTGGTAACTGGATTATCTTCTTGGAATTTCTTGTTGGACCCGATTCCTTGTGTCGGTTCTGTGATTTTGGAGAACATTGCGTTCAACTATTTGTTTCTACCTCTGGCTAGCAGCTGGAGTGCTGGACCTGATTCATGGTGTTAGGTCTGGTGCTCTGGTTAGTTGTCTTTTGTGCTGTGATCATGAATACTTCCTTCTGGATTCTGGGGTGTTAGATCTAATTCATTTCGTCGAGTCTGGTGCTACAATGGTTCTATTTTCCATGGCGGATAGTTGGACTTTTGCTGGACAGTATCTTTATTGGGTTTGAGCTGGATTACTGGCACTCACTGGTATTGCACTACCCCCAGTGGATGCGCGATTTTATACTATTTGCAAGATTTCATACTTTTTGCAATTTCATTACTTTTACAGGCCTGCTTTGTAGAGACTACATATTCACAAGTTCTCAAGGTAGAGTAGGGCTTATGCCTGGGAGCTACCCTGATTAAAGAACACTCATGAGTGTTTAATGATAGTTACAGAGCATCTAATTATATGTAAATATATCTTGTATATAAATCATGTATTAGTAAAATAATAAGAGGAGTTTACCTCAATATAGTACGTGGAACACTTCCGTATGATACCCTCCACAGCATAAAATCGACAACTTACCGGTACATTAGTGTAAAATATAAATAATTAAATAATCAATTTAACACAATTCAAATCAATTTAAAACAATTAAAAATCAAATTAACGCAATTAAAAGAATCTAACGAAAATATTCAAAACGATTTTCCTTCCTGAAGCTGCCAACGCTTTTCGACCGTACGTCGTGATCACAAGAATGAAAATTACCGAATCGGGTTAAACCTGATACTTAAATAGAGATTATTTGTCTTCGCGCATGCGCGTAAAGGTCCACGCATCGGAGATCAAATATAGCCGCGAACATTAACAGAATTCTCGTGTAATTTAATTTCAACGGTTTCTGCAATTAATAGTCGCGTATAATTACGTTGAACGTTAAGTATTTTGGCCTCGTTAAATAAAAAAGTATGTTTTTCGTTAATGGCATGAAAGGCTGACGCTGCTGAACGAGAAGCACGAACTGAGGCTTCATGTTAATTTACACGAATATTAAGAGAAAATCGGGTCGAACCTTGGTAAGATGAATCGCAATCACCGCATGATATGTTGTATACCAGATCATTAATTTGTGTTGCGAACGCTGAAAGAACCGAGCGATTGTTTAGTATAGCGTGTAACTTACGTATTGGCCTAGCTACAATTTTAAATTCGGTATCTTTAAAGAATCTGTTAAGCTGTTTGTGCCACTGTTCAACATATGGGACAGAAAAAAGTATTTTTTGATATTACTATTGTTGATTAGTGTAGTGTTTTGTATCCTATCCTTAGCTTGTACCCTAATTCGGTTTATTGTGGTAATGGAATAACCCCTGTTTAAGAATCTGCTAGTTAATGTTTGTATTTCTGAGTCCAAAGCAGATTCCGTCGTTGAATATTTATAGGCATTAAGAAATTGATTAAAGATAATCAATTTTGTAGGTGAACGGGTGATAGCTATTATAATGTAGAAGCATACCGGTGTTTGTAGGTTTTCGATAGATGCTAAATTGTATTTTATTCGAGTCCCGGGTAAGCGTGAAATTTAGAAAGTTTAATGACTTTGTATCCGTATCCTCCCTTTCCAATGTAAATTTGAGTCTAGAATGAATATTATTAAACGAATGTAAAATGTCTTGGATAGTACTACTATCGGTAATAACTAGAACATCGACTAAATAGCTCCCATAGTATGTGATACTGGTTCGAAAAGGTGTCAAATGTATCTGCTCAATCGTTGAGAGATAGATCTCTGACATTAAGCCACTCAGGCTCAAACCCATTGGTAATATAAAAATTTGTTTGTACACCTTGTCTCGAAAGGTGATGTAGTTAGCCTCAACTAACAGTTTAATTAAGTGAAAAATTTCCTTAATAGGTAGCTTCGTATAATTAATCGGTGTCGAGTTTTTATTTAACATATCCCAAATAATATCTAATGTGTATTCAACGTTTACATTCGTATATAATGAGGTAACATCTAGTGAGAATAAATTGTCATTGTCGCCGAGTCTACAGTCTTTAAGCTTATTAAATAATGTATCGTAGTTCTTAATAACAAATTGTATTACCTGTCTAAAAGGTTTTATAATGTTATATACATGTGTGGCTAAGGATGAAAATGCCGAGTTCCTGTAGGAAACAATAGGTCGAATAGGAAACCCAGTCTTGTGTAATTTTACCTGACCGAAAAGTGCAGGAATATTGTATGTCTTAAAAAGAAGCTTCCTATATCAAAAATAAAGGTAAGCCCTGTTGATTCATAGTAATTAATAAATGAATAAATGAATGAATGTAGACACTCGGTTTGGGTGATCCTTGAAAATATTTTCCAAGGCAATCTTATGAAATAGGGTTTGCTCATGTAGGATACCCTGGGGAGGGTAGGATCCAATGGCTGGTCCTGTTGCTTTTCGTCGCTGGGGGTCTTTCATATGGGATACGGTGATGTCCTGCAGTTCCTCTGTTTCAGTCTGTAAACCAGTTTCCTTCTCTGACAGAGGAATCGTCCGCTTTCGGTTTTTCTGCATACACCTTGTCTCGAAAGGGGGGGGGGGACCCAGTCTGGGGGGGGACCCAGTCAGGCGCTCTCCACCTCATCCATTTGGTCGGCAATGATGGGGTCGTCATTTTGACACTGGGTCGGGGGATCGTTATTTTCGATATAATCCGGATAACTGGAACAGTTCGGTTTATCGGGAACAAGAATGCTATGTGCGAAAAGGTTGTTTGGACTGAGGCAAATGATGCCAACCACAGTGAGTGACTTAATTAGGAGGCTCACAATCAGTTCTGCAATTTTGGGCTAGTGTCCCTATGTCACTTTGGGGGAGACAGCCGAGTATAAAAATTCCCCTAAGAGAATTTTTATACTCGGCAACGAAAACAGTAGTGACATCAGAAATGCTGTACGTTGGATAAGTATCTCTATAATATCGGTGTAAATACACCATAGTTAACACATAGATTTGAGCTACGATTGTAGCGTAGAAGGCATCGTTTTAATTGTATCTCATAATGTGGTTGCCTTCACAACAAGATAGCTACTATTGAATTACTTCAAATAAATAACGCTTCTCTAGTAGAGAAGGCTACTGTTATTTATTTTCAGCGTTGGATAAGTATGGAGATGTGTCTTTCCCATGGGCAGTTTATGGTAGGAGTGGGGAATACAAAATTCATGTTTTTAAGACAAAGTCAGCAATAATTTGGCACAAAATGATGGAGCACTCTTGCAACTCGAGCTTGGCACAGTCAAGAGCTGGATTCAAACGGGGTGGCCAGTAACTTTACGATCACTCTCTCTATTTCCTTGTCTCCAGCAGCATGGTGGCGAATGTGGTCTGACGAAAAATGGAACAGATAATAAACGCTTGTAATTCAGCCTAATATCCCAAATAAACAAACGTTTCTCACCCAGAGAATCCACTGATGTTTGCGAACCTGTTGTTACACTTTTGCTGTAATAGAAACACTTTAAACCACATATTTTAATCCCAAATCGTGAACAACGTGTCCACTCATAACGGCAGTCATATTTGCGAATAATGATGTACAGGAATTATTTTTTTAAAATTTTTATTAAAAATAAGGGCTGCACCCAGAACATAAGTTCAAATCCGCCTAACAACCTTCAGCTGAGTATCTTACATCTTTCATACAATAAATAAATAAATAAAACATTGTAAAAACATAAAATACAGTATATAAATTAATTAAAAAATATATAAATTAATTTAAAAAAAAAACAATGCATAACATTTACACTAGCAACTCATCTTAGTATTAGTATTAGTATTAGTATTAGTAACGGCCGCATGGTGCAAGAAAGCCTATGGCTTATGCTGCACCAGCCAAAAAAAAAAAAAAATCCGAACAAAACAATCATAAAAACAAAAAAAAAAATAATAATAAAAATAAAATAAAATGAATAACTAAATAATAATAATTAATAAAAAAAAAACAAAAAAAAGGAAATTAAACCTATCATCCTATGCGCTTTCCTTACCCGAAAGTACTATCCAGATGACCTTTGAATTTCCCCAAACTGTCGGCCTCTACCACCCATGAAGGCAACTTATTCCAGTAATTTATAACTCGCTGGCTAAAATAAAACTTCCTGCAGTCCAATCTAAACATTTCCCCCCGTAACTTGAATTTATGTCCCCTAGTTCTAGGGGACATAAATTCATCATTTATAATCTTGAAAATTTTGTCCTCATTCATTTTACTGATGCCTCTCAGAGCCTTAAACACCTCAATCAAATCTCCTCTAAGGTGTCTAGATCTTAAACAATTGTGGCTATCAGGAACTCACATAAAAAACAGAATTTTAAACTCTAAGTATTGTCCATATCTTCTTGGTGAAACGAATCTTATTGTCTAATTTTAACTTCAGACTTGATTGATCTGGGGCAGAACCGGGTTCGCCCCCAGAATGAGCCTCTTCCTTCGAGAAAAAGCTTCTTTTGCAAATGTCTGTAGTGCTGCAAGATTACTTGCTATTTGAATTAGCTGTTCCATTGCAGTTGAGGAGGATCCCTGGACGTTATTCTTCAGCTTTTCTTAGGACTCATTATATATTGCACAGTCGAAGAGTATGTGGGACCAGCTCTCCTTCGCTCCAAAGAAACAAAGGTCTGACTCTGAAAGTCTAAATTGAAACAATTTTTCATTGAGGGCCCATATGTGGGACCAGTTCTCCTTCGCTCCAAAGAAACAAAGGTCTGACTCTGAAAGTCTAAATTGAAACAATTTCTCATTGAGGGCTCCATGTTCTGTGGCTAGATAGGAGGTTTCCATCGTGAGAATAAACCATATCGTAAAAGATTTTGCTATTGCAAAGGTAACATCCGGTACGAACGTTTTCGTGACTAGTTCCTTGTTGGTTGCGTCCCATCACATCTGCTATATTCATATATAGCTCACATATATTCATATATAGTTCATACTAGCTCATTATAGCAGCCCAGCTTCTCTCTTTTTACGTCCGTGTCTAAGTTAAGTTGGATGCCTAGGATTGCTGCAGGAATCTACCTCCGTATTCTGTAGCATAGTCCCCTATAAATTACAAAGAGGTCCAGTGGAAGAACACCTGCAATAACGTGTTGCCGTTGTGGAGACTGTTCTGCAGATCCGATGGGTGGCCAGGAGAAGTCTCCGTTGGACAGAGTTCAGCTTCCCTTTAATTTTACACTTAATTTCCCAGTGAAACCATGCCCCTGCAGCGAACGTTACTATGGGGAGGAACACCGCCTTGTAGTAAAGGAGTATTGTTCGCTTGGAGAGTCCCTGGTCACTCCCGGAGATCCTGACTATTGAGGCTGAGAACATTCTTACTTTTATGTTGAGATTCTGAAGATGAGGGAGGAAAGTAAATCTATGGTCAATGATGACCCCTAGGACTCACAAGAGGGTTTGGATCACAAGAGATAACTGCATACCTTGGATTTTAACCTGGGAAGGCCTTCGAAGGTTGAGTTTGGCTCCAAAAATCATCATATTGGTTTTTCTTGAATGGATTCGGAGCTTATTGGTTTCAGTCCAGTCGGCAAGGTCGTCAAACACGCGGTTTGCAGTGTTCTCAACGGCTCGCCGAGAATGGCCCGAGAAGATGATGGTGAGATCGTCTGCGAATGCAATGATCTTGGTAGTGTCGAAACTACGGCAAAGCCAGTCCTGAAGAACCAGGTTCCAGATTAAGCGGCCCAATACGGAGACCTGTGGGCATCCTCTGTAAATTGGTCGTGTTAGTTGCCTATGTCTTGCCTGTACTGTAAAGATTCTGACGGTGAAGTAGTTTGTGATTAACCGGTAGAATTGTGGTGGGCAATCATCAGGCGCCCTCCCACCATACCCGATCAAAGACCACCTTAAAATCTATAAAGACGGCCAGTTCGTACTAGGCCTTGGAGGTTTTCAGATGGAGTATTATTTCTGAGAGTGCATCCTCACAGGAGCGACCTTGTGTGAATCCATATTGCGAAGGAGAGATAAGTCTTTTGTCTTGAAATATGCTTACAATTTTTATCGCTATGAGTCGTTCCAGAATTTTACCAAGGTGGGGTAAGAGAGCAATGGTGCCCGAGGTTCTGTTGATGGTTTGTTAAGCTTCGGAATGAGTCAGAGAAGAACAACTTTCCAGGGCTCAGGGAAGAAAGATTCTCTAAGGCAGCGGTTAAAAAGGAGAAATAGGTGCTCTGGTTTCAGTTTGAACACCCTTTGTATGAATGCATACTCAATAAGATCAATGCCAGAACATTTATTGGGGTTGGTTCTGTTCATTGCTGTTTCCAGTTCTTTGGATGTAAAAGGTTCATCAAGTGAGGTTGATGTGTAGAGTGAATTTCTTCTTCTGATATCTGCATGTTCAGGTTGGCCTTCCATTGGATCATCTATGGGGAAAAGTTCATCAATTATGGCACTGATCGAATCGTGCCAGGTTATGGTTTCCTGTTTGCGAAGCTGTACCGAGCCAAAGACATCTGGGCTGTATGTCTTCCCCTTGAATATTTTATAAAGGAGTCCCCATGGGTTAGAATTTCCTGAGTCCTTGACGAAGTCAATCCAGGTTTGTCTTTTCCTGTTGGCTTTGATAAAGGTGTGTTCTTTTTATCGAGTTAGATGGCATGCAGTTATTCAACGTCTTGGGGCGGTCAATTTCTGTGATGTTGGTACTCCTTATGCGCTCTGTGTACCTCTTTCTTTAGTACAATTAGCTCGGTGTTCCACCAGGCACAAGTTTTAGGCTTTATGGTCTTTTTCTTCGCCAAGCGATATGCAGCTAATTGGAGTGAGCTCTGGTACCGATCCTTCAGATCCGCTGCACTTTTATCGGATAGCGAGGGTAGGTCTGGAAAATCTCTCTGTATGGAAGAGTCAAAAGCTGCCCAGTCAGCGGTCTTAGTCGAGAACCTGAACCACCCAGTGGGGGCAATACTTGGTTAAGTGTGTACATGCTGATGTCGAAACATATCACTCTATGATCGCTTAGGGTTCAATCCGGAATGATGGTCCAGCCGGAAATCAGGTTTCTTAGGTGTGGTGGTGGCTGTGATGTCGATGCTGGATTTCCGTGTAGCGCTGCAGTAGGTGGTGTTTTGACCAATGCGGTTATCATCACCTCAGATTTACATCGGAGGTGATGGTAACCACATTGGATCCGAAGGAGTTCAGGGCGAGATCTAGTTAGTTCAGTGATGCCTCAATGTCATGTGATGGCAGGCAGTATAAAGAGATGAGATAAAATGAAAATGAGGAAACATTACCTGAATACAAGTTGCATACTTCGTGCACAGGCTATGGATCACTGGATTGTCCAGCACTTTACTCATTACTATAATGCAGATTTTTGGGTTATCCAGGGTGGGTTGGATGACCCGATGGTGAAAAAGAAGCCCATAATCCTTGAAGTGTTTCCCGTCTGAAGTCTTTAAACATATGTATCCAGTATAGAGATGATGTTTATGGAGTTTTTCTCTGCTGCACGTCTAATTTCATATGCCCTAGACCAGTGTCCATTTATTTGCATGACCGTTAACTGACTAGTAGAGGTATAGCGATGCCTGCAGGATACAAGGGAAGTTGAAGGCTGGGGCTGGAGTTTCTATTTGTGGGATTGCGAAACTGGAAGGAGGCTTTTTGGTGTTTATTCAACAGCAGTCCTTAGTCTTGCTGGGCCCAAAGCTCGTTGATATTAATGAGATGCACTGTCCCTCACAGAATGGCTGTGTTTCCTTTTCCTCCTTTTGCAGTTAGCACAACTAGATGCCTCACCACATTGGGGCATTCAGTATGAACATGGTCACTGCGAGCGTAGTATCCGCAGGTGGGAGATTTGTGGGAGCAATACTGGGCAGTGTGTCCTAAGCAGAGGAAGCATTTGGTCAACACTCTGAATGATCTGAACCGGTGTGCACTGCCCCCAGATAGATCGGTTTCAAAGACATTACCGTCTTGAAGAGATTTGGGATGAGTGTGATTAACTGATGCTAAGCAGAGACGGAGTTGGCTTTAGAGGTAAATCTCATGTATTTTGCTTTTTAACTTCTTCAAAAGAGAATCCGTGTCCCATGAGGTTCTTGTGGAATAGGTCATCCAGGAAGTCCTCGTTAGTAGTATTTTTTTTGGACATCGTATATTTGGATGGAGAGGTTAGTCTGTACTCTCCAAAATGCTGTTACTCCTGTATTTTGGAGAGTTGGGGAAATTGATATAGATTTCAGATCGCCCTTGGAGGCCGTTTCAAGTAAAACTCCTGTATTGCGTATTGTTCTTAATGACTTGACTCTAACCGTCTTGAAATCATTTTTAAGTGTATTTTGCACCAATTCCTTGACCTCTCCACTTGTCTTGAGATCGGACGCCTCATCTGTTTCTCTCAATAAAAGGATGTTCTGCTCCTACTGGAGGTTAGACTCAGCTGGCAGTAGCCAGGAAAAGAAAGAGGTGGTAGGAAGAGGAGGACCATCCCCACTGAGGACATTAGCATATGATCTAGGAATAGATTTGTAAGGTCTTTCAGCTTGTTGATATTCTGCTCTGGAGATGTGTGGTGTAGCAGGTACTAGGATGTACTAGGATGCACCAGGAGCCCAAATCTCGTACTAGGATACTAGGATACTAGTACGAGATTTGGGCTCCTGATTGGCCGTCTTCAACATTTCATTATCAATGAGGAGAGCTGTGGTAATTGTTTCCAAACTGTCCCACAACTCCTGGTTGTAGTTTGCAGTGGATCTGGTGAACCTACTGGACTCCCGGTTCAGAAATGCAGCGAGGCACTTATGATAAATGGTGACAGCTTGATGTGGTGAGGTTGCATTTGAGACATCAGGTACAGAAGATGTATACAAATCGGAACGGCAAGTCTTCTTGAGGCTGAAAGACCCACCTCAACTGTTTTTTCCAAGGCTGAGGGTAGGTTTGAAGCATTGGATGCTGCAGTTGAGGCAGAAGGGGTGGTTAGAACCAATGGGGGTAGGAACAAGAGCATCTGCTGGTGGAGCTGACCCAGAGTATAACACTTGGCCAAAGAGGCTAGCCTGGTGAGGTAACATAGAACTGGGAGCACATGGGATTGACCCTGGTTGTTAGCCTTAGCATTAGTAGAGGCATATGATGCAAGAAAGCAAGCTTATGCAGAATCAGCCAAAAATAAAAAAAAATAAATAACCATTCCCATTTAACCCCTCCGTTCGTTCGAATACCTGTCCAGCTGAGCCTTAAATTTATTTAGGCTGTCGACTTCCACAACAAGGGATGGAAGTCTGTTCCACCAACCAACTACCCGCTGGCTAAAGGCAAATTTCCGCACATCTATCCTACATCTGTCTTTCCTCAATTTGAATTTATGCCATCTCAGGTGATTATTCTGAGCAAGAGGAAGAATCCCATCGGCATTGAGCATGCTCAAACCATTCAAGGCTTTATACACCTCTATCATATCACCTGGCCGGTGCCAAGTCGCCAGACACAGTAATTTGCAAAATTCAAGCCTTTCTTCGTAAGAGCAACCCTTTGTTCCATTCACTAATCTTGTTGCCCTTCTCTGTACTCGTTCCAGCAGCTCTACATCCTTCTTGAAATGATCTTACTGTATACAGTACTCAAGGTGTGGCCTGACCATTGCCTTATACAAGGGAATAATCACCTCCTTATCTCTGCTAGAAAAATTCCTGTATATCATTGACAAGACACCATGAGCTACCCTTGCAGACCGTCTGCCACTGTTCAGAGAACTTTAAATCTGTCTGCACAATTACCCCCAGGTCCTTTTCATTCTCTACCACTGTCAGTGCAGTACCACAGAGTTGATACGTTGCTCTAGGGTTACTGTTTCCCATATGTCGTACTTTACATTTGTCAATGTTAAACTTCATTTGCCACCTCTCAGCCCATCTGCTCAACCTTTACAGATCCTGTTGCGGCAGCATAGCATCAGTAGTGTCCTTAACAATCTTGCCAAACTTTGTAAAACTGAAAACTTGGACATTAGCTTGATATACCATCATCAATATTATTTATAAATACAGAAAACAATAATGGACCCAACATTGAACCCTGAGGGACTCCACTAATAATATTAGTCCACGAAGAGCAGTGTACATTGATTACCACTCGCTGTCTTCTCCCCCTCAACCCCCTCAACCATCCCTTTAGTAATTTGCTAAAGGGAAGGTTGAGGGGGAGAAGCAGCAATTTGCCTCCAATGCCACACTGCTCCAATTTGTCCAGCAGTCTTCCCTGTGCAACAGTATCAAAAACCTTTATAAGATCCAAATATAACATCAAAGTTATTCCCTGCATCCAGTTCTTTTGTGACTGCATCATAGTATCCAATCAAATGGGTCAGGCAAGACTTTCCCATGCTGTGTCCGAGCTATAACTGAAGTCTTGTCTAGATGTTCCTGCAGTGTTTCTTTAACCAGTGCCTCCATTAATTTTCCTGGAACAGAAGATAAACTCACAGGTCTATAATTACTTGTGCCAGCCTTCGATCCTCCTTTGTGAATTGGGGTCACATTTGCACATCTCCAGACTATGGGTACTTCCCCTGAGTCCAAAAAACCTGTCATAATTATGGCTAAGGGTTTGCTTACTTCCTTTGCTGCCTCCTTTAATATAACTGGATAGATCCCATCCACCCCAGGTGGCTTTTTTATGTTTACCCTTAACAATTTCTCCTCCACTTTCCTCTCAGTTATTACAAAATCATCTAGCTCACTGCCACAGTTTACTTCACCTCTGGCATTCCCCTTCCTGAATAACTCCTCATGTTGAATGTAGATGCAAAATACTCGTTTAGTTTGTTAGCCACTGAGCAGGATCCTCAACTTTTGAACCATCAATATCCAGTGGACCAATCTGATTCATCCCTTTCCTTCTAGAGTTTACATAGGTAAAGAATTCTTTTCTGTTTTTCTTTGCATCCTTTGCCAAGGATTTCTCAATCTTCCTTTGCTGGCCTAATCTGCCTTTGCCTGCCTAATCTCCTTTGTTACTTGGTTACAGACCAGCTTATATCTATCATAGGCTTTTATATCACCCATTAATTTATATGTATCCCATGCATTTTTCTTCTCTGCCATATGTCTCATTAGTTCATCTGACATGTATTTAGGCCTAAACCTTGAACAATATTTCTTAGTTGGTATTTAAAGCCTAGTAGCTTCCAAGGTAAGTTCTTTGAATGCTTCCCATTTTGAATTTGCTGTTAGTAACATCATCAGTTGGTCCCACTGTATAGAATTTAAATACTGTCACAGGCCATCATAGTCGCCTTAACGAAAGCAAAAACCCTTCCCTTTACCCCTGATGGTAGTTACCTCTTTGAGTAAATCCCACTTCAACACACTGTAATCACTGCCACCTAGTGGTTCCTCTGTTTGGAAGATGGGAGCTGCAAAGTTAGAATCAGAGGTGTACAAGTTGGAGTTGGGTTAGGAAGAGCTGAAGGAGCCATTGAAAGAGACACCAGGATGGATGCCGCCCCTGGAGTGGAGATCCTGAATTCAAGTTTACCTGGAACAGAAAGATTTGGGTCAGCAAAAAGGATTCTGTTGTTATCATCATTTGGCGATGGATTGTTAGAGAAGGATAGGGGATAAGGCCGAGACCTTTTCTTGGTCTTCTTCTTTTTCCTCCTTGGTTTCCCTACAGATTTCGGGCGGTAACAGCTCAGAATCGTACGGCTGCTCAGATGAGGAGCTCGATTCATCTCGAGAACTCATGTTAACCTCTTTGTCTAGTTGGGATAAAAACTAGCTAAATCGTCTACCGGATTTCTTGAAATCGTCTACTCAGAAAAACAATCTCCTGAAAATCAAGTTTCGCTGAACTGCCATCAGGGGTCGCTGTGGGCAGCGAAGGAAATAAATGCTAGTGGGCCAGTGGGCTAAGTGACTTGTAGTTGCAAGGCACGATTATGCCCACATATGAGTGTATCACACATTAATAAAATTCAGTATAGCTCAATTTAAATCAATTAAGTAATATCACTATATTTGATATAGTTGGTGACGCCGTCATCATCAATAACTCATATTATTTTTTTTTTTTATAATAATTACTGAATTAATCGAAATCAACTATCTAGATAGGCAAGTTCGTACGTTAGCCAACAGGCGCCTCCGTAACCAGGTGCGCAGGAGCAGCAGTGCGTAGCACACGCTTCTTGATTAGACAGGGGTTCGAGCCCGTGACCACCAAATACGGAGGATGCGGAAAGGTCAGGGAATGACCACCGCATATCTCCGGAGCAATATGGCCTTAATTGCTAATGCTCCTAAAAATGAAAATAGCAACAACAACACCAGCTAACAGGCAGCCAATCAGATCGCATTCACGTGGTGAAGTAGTTCAAAGGCCTTTGATCCCGTAAGTGGGGGAGAAGCAACAGCTACTATTGTTAAAGTTATTTTCCGTCGATGTTACTGCCACGTGCTGTTACTTGTAGCGGAGTGACATTTGGTTTAGAGCAAGACATATAATGGAGACACAATGTACTCAGTTAATTTCCCATAGTTTATAACTAATAATCAAGCATGATAGAGAGCAAAAATTACATAAAATAAAACTATAACACTGCACAGCGGCCAGGGCTATATATAGAAGTCATGCTGTGGCCAGCCAAAATGAAACTCAGCAATCTAGAATTTTAGGTATAAACGTATCTTTTCGAATCTTTACGGATCAGAACGAAAATTATATCAGTCAATTCACCAACACCTGGGAAATCTGGGACACATAAATTTAATCCAAAAGTATCAATTTGAATAACTGAATACTGAATAACGCGACCACACTAGCGACAACAACAAAGCAAGGTGTAAGTTGTGTTGAGGGTCTAACGGCTCGCGTACGTTCTATGTTTCGGGCAAGTCTGAGAGAATTTGAAAAAAGTGTATGGTTCATGTGCTATTTGGTGTGTTGTGCCCTTTGTTCATCTGGTCTATTAGCCGCCAGGCCCCTAGTGGGACCTGACCTTTCCACACCTTGCCATGGGAAGGCTGGCCGAATGTAGCCAGTGAGGCTATTTTACTCTGGCAGGTCCTGCCACTTACTTTCCTGAAATTTCAGTGGCTAGGACCTAAAAAAAAATCGAGAAATCGAGAGCGTAGTTTAGTTAAAGTTTTTTAAACATCGTTTGGGGTTTACACTGAAAGTCTGTAACTCCGAAAAGGTAGGCATAAATTTTGGTTTGTCTTAAATTTTAATTTTGGGCTAATCGCTATGTAAGATAGCAGTTTTAGGTGGGGAGACAGAATACTGGGGGGTAGTAGGAAGTAAAGGGGTCGATAGAAACATGTACACATGTATAGTATATTATGTAGGAAGGCACCTGAACGTCAATTCATCTCCGCCTTTGTACACTGTGATGATTACAGAAAGAACTGTAAAAGGCCAGAAATGTGTGTAATATTATGTTCGTGAAGTGTGTGTGTGCGTTGTTGTGTTGTTTAGTTGTTTCTGGCCGTTTTGTCACCAGGCAGGCGATCACCTGGAAAGCCTGCCCAGTGTCCGTCTACGCCACTGGAAGGTAGGCCACAACTACACATTTATCGGCGCCTCCGTAGCCAGTTGGGCAGGAGCAGCAGTGCGTAGCACACGCTTCTTGATTAAACTGGGGTTCGAGCCCGTGACCACCAAATACGGAGGATGCGGAAAGGTAAAGGAATGACCACCGCATATACCCGGAGCAATATGGCCTTAGTTGTTAATGCTCCTAAAAACCCAAATAACAACATCATCAACAACGCATGTATCGCGACCGCCCTGCTCTCCGAACGCTCTGGTTTACCAGCTCTTACTGCCCTAATATTAGAGCAAAAAAATAATAGTAATAATAATAAAAAAAAAAAAAAAATATATATATATATATATATATATATATATGTAAGAAAATAATAAAAACTAGATAATAAAATCCTGTCTATCGGGCAGCCCAATCCCAATTTACTTATTTATTTTCGGTGGTTCCCAGGGAACCAGCGAAAATAAATAAGTAAATAAATACAAATGAAAAGTGAAGATGAAAAAAAAAAAAAAAAAAAGAAAAAAAAAAGAAAAAGAAAAAAAAAGAAATTAAAAAAAATAATAATGAAATAAAATAAAATAAAATAAAAAAAAGACAAAATTTTAAAAATAAAAATAAACAAATAAAATATAAAATAAAAAAAAATAAAAAGAGAAAAAAATAGAAAAAAGAGGGGGGGGGAATATATATATCTGATCTCGCACTGGCCAAAGGTCAGTGCCAGCAGGGTCTCCACTAGGAAGGCTAGGAGGTATTCCGTAGTTGAGTGAGAAGGCGTCTCCGGCAATCAAAAGCATGACGAACAAATTCTTGCAGAGACTGGAAATTTTCTCTGGTGCTCAGGAAGTCCGGCTCATTTCCGGGGCACAGTGATACAGAAGAAGAAGGTTCTGTCGAAGATCTAGGTATTGATGGCAGTGGTATAAAATATGTTCCCAGTCTTCTGGGTCACCACAAGAACAGAGAGGTGATTCAGCAAGGTTGAGAGTTGCAAGTTTGGCATTAAGGGAGCCATGACCAGAGAGTAAGTAGAGAGTGTACAGACCAGGATGAAATCATTTCTGAATGGACTCTAACGTGGCAAAGGTGACGTTAGGGATGAACTTTAAAGTACCAAGACCCTCAGAGGTAGCAGACCATCTGTCTTGCCAGCTCTGCATCAAAATATTCCAACAGCGTCTTTTCTCTGCCTTGGGATCCACAGTGACATCGAATGTAATGCCAAGAAAGGTGACAGGGACAGCGTGCCTAATGTAGAAGCACAGGCCTCGGTACATAAGAAAGAGATCGAGGGGCAGACAGCCGTTAAGGACCTACAAAGCAGGAGTAGACACAGTCCTACAGGCTCTGCACATTGCTAAAAGCATTTTACGTTGAATGCTGTGAAGTGTAGTCTGTACTGAAACCTTCTTAACATGCCAAAACCAGGCGGCCGCGCCATAGGAACAAATTGGTAGAAGCACAGCTTTGTAATATAACCGTAGAGAACGAGAATTAAGACCCCAAGATTGTTTAGAGAGACGCAGAACTGAGAAGGTAAGTTTTTTGACTTTCTATCAGAGATCTTCCAAGTGTTTAGTAAACGTAAGTTTACTATCAATGATCAGACCAAGAAATTTTAGAGAAGAAACCATGGAAAGTGATTTGTTTTGAAGTTTTACAACAGGTGGCCGTGAAATATTAAACGAACCCTTAACCAGCATCATTTTAGTTTTCGTGGAGGATATGGATAATTTATTTATGGTGGACCATTGAGAGAGATCTGACATGACGTGGAATCTCTTTTTATTGCTCATTTAAATTTTATCCTTTTCTGCATTAACCCTTTTTTACACAGGAACACTTAACAATGAGTATACATGTATATATATATATATATATATACAAAGTGCAAAGTGTGTTAAGTGTCTAACGGCACCAGGGGTTCCCCCCATCTCCGCGTTGCTTTCATTGTGAGTGTACCAATTCACTGGGAAGGCCAGAGATTTAAAAGTGTATGGATCATGTGAGTGTGTTGTGTTATGTACCGTTGTTCTTCTGGCCATTTAGCCGCTGGACCCCAGCTGAGGCCCAACGTTTCCGCACTTCGCCCCGTGGAGGCAGACCAGGTAACCACTAGTTTAAATTTGCGCTCTGGCAGGTCCTGCCACCTAGTTTCCTGGGATTTCAGTGGCTAGGACCATAAAAAAAAAAAAAAAAAAATTTTTTTTTTTTTGCATGGGAATATTGCCCTAGAATTAGAAAAGCCAAAATGGTGGGCGAACAGCGTAATTTAGACACGGTTATTTTTGGCGTGTGGGACATTCGCTTGCATACAGATAGAGTTGGGTAGGGAGAATGAAGACTGGAGGGATAAAGACAGAAGAATGGGGTCAATAGGGGAGACGACCCCAGGTAGAATCAGTGGGGCATACCCATACCCCACCAGAGGGAACATCATCATCATATAATCTATTTGTGTTCCTTGAGCAAAAGCTCATCAACACATTTAACTAAAAGATAACAGATTATTCTTTACATATATGCTCTCGGACCACTTGGCCCCCTCCACCAGCTAACGCAGTTAGCTTTTGTGATAGGGGTTTCCGCCCCTACCGCGTGGAGGTGGGTCCTCTACTATCTATTTTAAAATAGAAAACTTCCATAGTATATTTTACCATAAAACATACCTTAAAACCATACTTCCTTAAAAACATACTAAAAACTCTCCCTATATACAAATTAGGCTTGCCTGAAGCAATCATATATTGTTCTATCACTATAAAACATCACATCTCTATGTACACAACATTAGCTACTTAAACATCTCTTATTCTAAAAATTTCATCAATGTAACACAAAAAAGCCTTATAAAAACCTAGGTCCTCGAAGATCTCATGCAGATCAACTACACCTCCGATCCTTTGCCGGAATCGATTTCTGGGCCCATCATATCTTGGGCAATACCACATAATATGCTCACTATCTTCAGCTAGCCCACAGGCACACTTATCTTGCTGAATTAGTCCAAACTGTTTCAAACGAACCACAAGCCCATGTCCAGTCACCACCATTGTCTGGTGCAATCCCAGATGTGGCCACCTTTCTTGCAGCCTTCGAGTCTCTACCGAAGGAATAAATTTATGCGTCACTCTGCCTACTTCCGAATTTGTCCAGCGAGCTTGCCAGATCTGGGTCAATTCGCTTAGCAATCGTTTCTCCTCTCTCCTTACATCAAGGACTCCATAAATACGTCCCTGCTCAGGACAAGAACTTAGCCCAAAAAGTTCTACCCGTCGGTTCCTTTTGGTATTGAACAACAGGAACCGCTTAGCTACAACCAGATCTATGGGAAGCTTCCCAGATAACACCTGCAACGCTTCACTGGACACCGTTCGACAGGCCCTCGTCAAAGACAGCACCGCTAATCTCTGTGCAGCACTTAAGTGCCTTCGCACGAAACAGTGGTTAACAGCCTCGCCCCATGCTCCACAGCCATAAGTAATAATTGGCTCAAAGACACAGTGGTAAAGTAGTCTGAGAGCTTTACCTCTCAGACCCCACTCGTGGCGAACTAACCTCCGAATCCTGCCGGAGATCTTCTTCACTTTTTCGCGCACGTATTTTGCATGGGGCACGAAGCTAAGCCTTTCGCCCATCATAATTCCAAGATATTTCACCTGGCACTGGTACCTCAGAGGACACCCCCTCAATCTCACCGTGGGATTTCTATTGGCACTCAGTTTTCCTTTAAGCAACATAATCATCGACTTATCTGCCGATATCGCTAATTTGTTTGTAACTGCCCACAAATCCAGCCTCTGTATTGCTTGTTCAGCCTCCTGCTCAATCACTAACCTTGAGTTCCCTTGAACTAGCAATAACACATCATCTGCATAGGCAAATATCTCAGCATTTCCCCAATCATCATTAAGAGCTTCGTCAAGGACAATGTTCCACACTGCAGGGCCCAAAATCGAGCCCTGAGGTGCTCCCCTTTCAATCCTCCGAACTACGGAGGTGAACTTATTCCTGACTATGATCTTTCTGTCTGAAAAATAGCTTCGCATCAGTTTATAGAGGTTATGCGGGCAGTTCATAACCCTCAATCTTGCCAATATACTCTCCCACCAGAGAGAATCAAAGGCACCTCTGAAGTCAACAAATATGCCTAACACATACCTGCTATCACTGACTCGCACGCATCGCATGGCTTCTGATAGGGCATCCTCAATAGACTTCCCTCGTCTGAAGCCGTACTGCCTTGCCAAGCCTAGCCCTTTAGCTTCATATTTCACTAAGACTCTAGTCAACATCAGGCGCTCCAAAACCTTTCCTAGCACCGAAAGAAGTGCTATCGGTCTATATGACCTGGGGTTCGATGTGTCCTTATCGCCATTCTTTAGCAGGATTCTTAGCAAGGCAGACTTCCAACAAGCCGGAAAAACTGCCTCCGCCAGACACCCATTGTAAACTTCCAACAAGGAAGAAGCATAAAACCTCTCAAAAAACTTTTTAAGTGTCTCAGCAAAGATTTCATCTGCACCTGGGGCTTTTTTATTCTTTGTTTCCTTCAGTGCCTCTTGCAGCTCCTCCATTTTAAAGGGGCCTTCTATACCTTGCCCAAGATATTCGGCATTTGTTCTCCTGATGCAAGCCTGGTTCGGTGTGTCCTCTTGTGCACTATCAGGAATAAAGAGGGCATCCAACACTGCCTCAATCGACTCTTCCCATGTTCTTGTTTCAGAACCTGCAGTACGAATCGAGAAGGTAACTGTCTCCATCTTTAGCCGTTCCATAACTAATTTATACGGGAAACCCCAAGGGTCCCGATTTCCTTCTATGTGTACAAAGTCCTCCCAGGATTTTTGCTTTGCTTTCCTTATTTCATGTACATACCTGTTCCTAAGATCTTTGTACATTCTGTGATAAACAGCCACCAATTCCGGCCTACCATCTCGCACCCTCTTCCACCTTCGTCTGGCACAGTTAACTTGCCTTCGCAGTCATCTGAGGCCCACACTCCACCAGGGCACCGATCTAGCTCGTCTTGGTCCCCTAACCATTGATCTGCATGAAGATCCTCTTAGAGCTCTAGTCAAAAAGTTCGCTTTAAAATCCGCATTGTTAGCAATAAAATCAGCTTTCCCTTCCTGCATTCGCTTGTGGATACAAGTCCAGAATACTTGCCAGTTCACAGACTTCCTAACAAGCCTACTTGGCACTTCCTCCCCCAGACTCTGTGTTCTGCTTATTATATCAAACGTTATAGCCCGGTGGTCGCTTGTCGACCACCCCTCCCGTACACACCAATTCTGCACCACATCTATGGCTGATACACTACATAGTGTTACATCAATATTCGATTCGCCATTAGCAGTCGAAAAGGTGCTCAGGTTGTGGGGCCGATTCGCAACCTCCAGGCCATTACTAACCAGGCAATCCTCAAAGAGGGTGCCCCTAGCATCGGTCTCATTACTGTACCACAGTACAGAGTCTGCATTGGAGTCCACGCCAAGTATTATCCGCTTCCCTGAAAGCGCTCTACACACTGCATCTATGTACCTCAGGTACAACTCAGGGGTCTCTTGGAACTGGCAGTACAAACTCACTAAGTATATCCGCCCAATCGGGCCAATAACTTCTACACGTATTCCATGTGAGAATGAAAGACTTTGTATCTGAGTAACTGCAAGGTCGGGGTTGCATATAACAACAGCAGCCTGGCAATTCTCATGCTGCGCAATCCTATAACTTACCGGATATCCTTTTATTCCATCTTTTACCCTATAGGGCTCCTGTACAAGGAGGAGATCACAATCCTCTTCTCGTGTCTTCTGCGCCAACTGCGACGCTACTTGGGAGGAACGCTGACCATTAATTTGAATAACTTTTAATTTTGCAACTGCTTTATTTTTAGTTGTACTATCCATTTAACGGTTTCCTTTTGATAGATTCAATATATTTCTTGTATTCTGGACAATCTTTGCTCCGAATACTATGGTCAGCCCCCAATCCCTTTCGCTTACAGTTCGCACAGCTCGGCGGGTCTTTTTTCCGAGAACAGTCCTTGAAGAGGTGACCCTCTCCCGCACAATGCCCACAGGTTAGCTTGGCTTTGCAATTTCTGGAAACGTGCCCAAATGCTAGACACCTAAAACACTTCGTTAAGAATGCGATATCTCGCACTCTATGTGAGCTCCAATGGACGTAAAAACGACCCCTCTCCACCAAAAATTTTCTCACTGGCTCTGCAACCTCGAGGATCCAATTTTTCGCCTCTGAATCATAGACCCTGGCAACAGATCTTACTACAGTCTCACTCAAAAATTTTTCTTTCTAAATCCCAGCTTCTTGCACATTCTTTATATAGACTTGCTCCAGGAATTCATCTTTTTCTAAGCTTCCATCCACATCGTAAATAATTATTCTATTTCCTTGTTTCCTTGGGATCTCACACTTCATCCCACAATTCTTTATCTCAGCACAGTTCGTGACCTTGGCTAGGTCCTCCCTTGAGTCAAGTTCCAGCACAACACCTTTATCGCGAATCGTGCGGAAACTTTTTACTTTCATTTCCTTTAACTGAGGTCTCACTGACTTAAGGACTTCGCTTCTCACGTCCTCGCTTGTTTTGTACTTTTCGTGGTCCGCCTTAATAAAAACCACATGTCTTTCCTTTTCCTTTTGAGGTGTTACACCACCTCCTCTCTTTACTACCTCTGTAAATGATTCCTGGACCTGTCCCACAACATCACGTTCTTGCAAACGAACCCTAAGTAACTTATTGGACTCATTCACCTTAAGCGCCTTTGACTCCAAAACGTCCCACATGTCCAGAATCGCATTAATTACCGCACGACTCACTTTGTTACTGTCCTTGAAAAGGAACTCTTGCAACTGTTTCCTTGTATGCTTAATATCGTCAAATGACAAGGCCCCCTCAACTTCTATCTTCTCACCACTATCAACCCTTATCCTTTTTAAACCTGTGCGTTGTGCCGTGTCCATACGTGCATCTGCATCACTAGAATCATCCATGGAGGTCTCTGGATCCTCCATTCTTTCGAGACGAACTGCCAATGGTCTCAACCTAGGCGGAGACGAGGTCAAGTCCAGCTCTGTTACATTCTGTTCATCACTTCCAGAAGTGCCAGGCTTCCCTTCAGGACGCGCAGCCATGAGAAGCCAATACAACCAAAATTAATTCAATAAATAACACAGAGTATACAGCAATCGCAGATTGCCAAACAAAATAACAAATATACTTACTCCACAGGAGCAATAACAATTCTCGTCGCAATAAAGCAACAAGTTCTTTAGCCAAAACACCAGTTACCGCAACCCAAAAGGGCACGGAATACTCGGATTAATGTTTCCAATATCCCACACTACACTGACAATTTAACTGTTAATCAACAGTTAGGCTCTTCTTAGCCGTCCAGGCCAAGCCTGGGCGCCCACCCCGCACAACGCGGATGTGAGAGCCTCTGAGCAGTCACTGCTGTCCACAAAATAAAAAAAGGAAGTCTTGAGTTAGTATTGTCTCTAGCTCAAAATAAGCACTATAGAAATCACTTTTAATACACTGTGCACCCGGGCAGTCTTCTTGCTCGCGGGGCCACCAGAGGGAACAGTGGGGTCGGCAAGGAGGGGAGAAGACAGGAAAGCCGTCAACTTCCCCTGCCGGGGTAAGGGAGAAGAAAGGGCCGAACAAGGGAGCCGGCTCAGATCACTAACATGGTGTGTATGTAGCAAAGCTGTGGCTTCGTCAGGTCCATGACAGTGTACAGTCCATTTGTTGGTCAGTGTTGGGATAGGATCCCATCCACTGCTGTTCCAATAATCAGGGTGTCAGTGTGGGATGGTGTCACTAAGGGGATATAGGTCTCCTCCAGTTAAGTCCTAGTCATTGTTGTCCGTTTCAGTTGTCAGAGTTCCAGTGTCGAGTTTAGGGAAGTTGTGGTAATGCTCGTAGTCTGCTGAACAGTTCGTGCGCAAATTTCGAGAGGGCTCTATAGTACTCCTCTTCCGACAGTACAAGGTGTTCCCGATCCTTCGGGTTGAAACATATTTTTGTTATAAAGTGACATCTTATATCATCAAAGAGGGGGCATTCATGCATCAGATGTGTCCATGTCTGATTTTCACCGCAGTGGCATAGTGGTGATTCTTTTATTCCGAAGGTCGAAAGTTTGGCATTAAAGGAACCATGTCCCGTTAGAAGGAAGGTGGTGTAGAGCCCCGGTGAGAACCAGGCCGGCTGGTGGGGGTAGACTTGGGTAACGTCCGGGATAAATTTCCGGTTATGGCGCCTTTAGTTGATTCTGCCCATCGGGACTGCCAGGTTTGCGGGAGATGGTTGATAAGACGTTTTTTCTCTATGTTGCTGTTGTTGGCTGGATCGGTAGTGAAGCCGATGCAGGATACACTTTTACCTCTGGACAGTTGAAAGAGCATGCCGCAGCGGACAATTTCCAGGTCCAGGGGGAGTGATCCTGCCAGGGCCTGCAGCGCATGAGAGCTGACAGTGCAGCATGCTCTTGTGATGGTGAGCAAGATGCTACGCTGTATTGATTCTAATTTCCTTTTGTTCACAGCCGTGGTTGCTTTGTTGTACCAAATCCCTGCAGCGTATGAGACGTATATGCGTATATATATATATATATATATATATGAGCGTATATATATATATATATATACAGTAAACCCCCGCTATTCGCGGTATCTGTATTCGCGTTCGCTGATTTAATATAAAAAGAAATATTAAATATTAAAGATTAAAAATTAAATATTTAATATTAAAGCGCCGTGAACATTTTCCGCCATAAAAAAACATGGGCGTGGCTAAAATTATCTATCCCGGTAAAAAGCGCTCAGTGGGTGGGGGGAGATGGGTCACAAAATCGCGAGCGTGGATGTTTCTCTCTAATCCTTCTTCAGTATGTGTTATGCGCTTGTCATGGAAGGTTTCGTCGTTTGCTTTTAATTTATATGCTTATAAATTGAATAAAGTTATCGATTTATAAATTGATATGCTTAAAAGTGATAAATCTACCATTTTGCAGTGTAAAACAGACTTTCTAGTGTGTTAACAGAAGAAAGTGACTTTATTGTGGACAAATTCTTTCTAACCCGTACAAAAATATGGCTACGAATAACAAGGGAAATGTGAAAAGATCAAAGAAGGTAATGACATTAGCGAATAAAATTGAGTTATTAGATAAAATTTCTAATGGTGAAAGTGTCTCCTCAGTGGCCAAACATTATAAAATCAATGAGTCAACGGTACGATCAATCAAGAAATGTGAAGAAAATATCCGCCGTAGCGTCCGTGAAAACGCGCTAATTGCTTCAAAAATTTGCTCTGTAACTCGTGATGTTAAATTAGAAAAAAATGGAAAAGGCTTTAAATCTGTGGATAGAAGACGGAACTCATAATAAAATTCCGTTAAGTTCACTCATCATTCGTGAAAAGGCAAAACTCCTTTATCAACACTTTAGCGAAACTGGTGATAACACTGGCGGGATAAGTTTTTTAGCTAGCAAAGGCGCTGGTTTGAACGATTTGTTTGAAATTTCTATAAATATTACATTTAATATTAAATCGTTTCTTATTTTCATTTCGATGCCATATGCTTGCATTTCACAATGTACTGTCTATGTACATAGTCATATTATGAAGGCACTTATAATACATACATAGACAAAATTTTAGAGTAGTTTTTCTTATATATTTCATACTTTGGAACGGAACCCCTTTATTACTATGGGAGCCATAACTCAGTATTCGCGGCGTTTCTCAGGAACGTAACCCCCGCGAATAGCGGGGGTTTACTGTATTGTGATTAAATCTTAAAGAGGATTTAATTTAATGAATACTGTGGGTAATATATATATATATATATACCTACTTTTTGTAATAAGAAACTTCTGTGTAAGTAATATATATTACTATAATATATATAATAAGTAATATAATATATATTACTTACAGTATATATGTATTATTCACTTATTTTATATATATATATTATATACCCACATACTGTATATGTACGAGGAGTGATTAATTCGCGGACTGGTGTGAGATTTTATGTTTACTGCGCGAACTTTCCGTAACTACCGCTGTAGTCGCTCTCCCTGATCGCTACTTAGCAGACATTGTGTACGCATGCCAGTACTTGTCTAGCTAGTGTTGCGTGAAGAGAGTTTTTTTAGCCGCGTGTCACTGACGATCGTTTTGAAGCAACTATCACATTGGACATACAGATAGAACAGCTATATGTGATTCGTTATTGTGTCAGACAAAGCTTAAATGCATAGGAAAAAGTTAAAGAGATGAATGAAGCGTATGGTAATGAGTGTAGGATGGCCATATTCCTGTGTGACTGAACTTTCTGGTGTGAAGTGGTTTCTCCATCAAGACAATGCTGGACCCCATACGGCTAATATTGTGCAGGCAGTGATCACTGCGATAGGTTCCGAGGTTTTGCCACATCCCCCTTATGCACGGGCCTTAGCTCCGTGTGATTTCTTCCTGTTTCCACGTCTGAAGATAGCTCCGAAAGGCAAATGTTCCTTCGGAGTCCGACACAACGATGCTCTCAGAGCCACAACGGAAGCACTTCGCAGTCTTTCGAAAAATAGCTTGCAAGGAGCATTTAATGCGTCGGTACGACGGTGACGAAACTGTGGAAAGTTGAACGGAGAGTATTTCGAGAAGGAGAAATCCACAGAAGGTTCAGATGATGACAATTAATATAAGATATTGTACCAGTCCGCGAATTAAATGATCACTCCTCGTATATATATATATATATATATATATATATACAGTGTGTGTGCAAGTGTCATTAACAGAAAAGATAAGCAGACAAAGAAATCAGAATAATAAACTTCATTTTGATTTGGCTTATAAATTGTAAATTTCTATAGCAGTACATTGAAAGAATAATTGACTATATAATTAACTATATTATTATTATTATTATTATTATTATTATTATTATTATTATTAGCTATATGGTGCAAGGAAGCCTGAGGCTTATGCTGCACCATCCAAAAAAAAAAAAAAAAAATCCCAAATTACCCTATTACCCTGAGAGAGAGAGAGAGAGAGAGAGAGAGAGAGAGAGAGAGAGAGAGAGAGAGAGAGAGAGAGAGAGAGAGAGAGAGAGAGAGAGAGAGAAAAGTAGAAGGGAATCACCAAGAAAGAGAAGAATGATGATATCCAGCTCAGGACCCTGGGTGTGCCAAGCCCATACTCACCAGATGTGAGCCCCCGGGGTTATTAGAAGATGAAATGCCTTGTACATTTAATCTTCTAATTGAAAGAATAATGAAATACAATTAAAAAAGCAAATAATACTTTCTTGTGAAAATTAACTATTAAAGTTTATACAATAAAAAAAAACAGAATAAGCTACTTATAATGCCTATTCGATCAGGACATCCAACGTGATTCTTAACCAAATTTTTTTAAACAATTTAATTTTATACCATTGGAAACATTGCTAAGAGATACATTTAATATTTATACAATAGGAATTTATAAATCAGCAGAAGAGAGAGATGGGTAAATTTTTAAAAGAGGTCTATCAAACATCACTTTAATTACTCATTTTGGTGCAGAAGACAACACGGGTTTCACAGAGAGTGTAGCATTTTCTTGCTTTTGTGTTGTTTTCCGAACATCTAATTTCGTTTTTGATAATACATTTCCACCCACCAATTGGTTCGTCCTCTGTCAAAGAGATGTCACTCCTTTACAGAAAAGATATTAACCGTTTAGCATTGTCGTGCAGATATTGATAGACTTAGAAGAATGCTATCTTTATAACTGGCTTTTGGAATAAATGTTTTGTTTGGAATAAATATTAATGGTGGTAATCTTTTTCTTTATTGAATGCAAGATGTTTTTGCAATGTTTCTAGATATATCTAGACTTTTTCCACTTTTTTTCTCAGTGTCTGCAGTATTTTTATTGTTAACACTCATGATTTCTTTATCACGATCACTCATATTTTCTTCTAGGACTGCTCTTTTTAATACATCTTTCAAGTAGAGTTTCTAGCAGAGGTGCCAGAACTGATAGAAGTGATGTAAAAGTGCGCCACCATGTTGAGAGGTCAGTAATGTTTTCTTCAATGATAGACCTGCTTTATTTTCAATTACATGGCTTACGTAGTTGATGCCGAGAGTTTTATATGATGAGATATTTCTGTACTGTCCCAATGTCACTGGAATATGTCCATATCATAGATTAAAGCACAATTCACAGATATAACAGATTTCATCATTACTGAACAGAGATCAGTGACTTGGAGTGTTTAAGGTGCTTACCGATCGGAGAAACTGTTTCTGCACAGTTCTGCTGAACTGAATGCATTTTCATTCTTTGTCTAGGTCATAAATTAGAATAGGTCCTGTCTCACACAAAACGTTCGTTCTTAGTATCTCTTTTTAATTGCCTTCCAATGAAAATTTTAAAATATTTTCCCTCTATAAAGATTTTTAAATATTTCATTTTTTCTTGCTAACCCGTACAGGTCACATTCCAAAAATGTTCAGAAACTTAAATAACTTTTGATTGCAATCTCTACCATCTATTATACTACCCGACAAAATTTTCTTTCTTCATGCCTCTGGAACGAACGTTGGTTATTCTGAACAAAATTAATGTCCTGATTATGAAAATATCGATCTCTTACTTCTGTCACATCTACACCAAAAGATACAGGCATTTTTAAAATTCCTTGTTTTCATACAATATCAGCATACATGGTTGTAATTATTACACACAATTATGTTACTTAGACATGTTTTCCACTCAATGATTTCCTTTTATACTCCAGATTTCTTTCCCATTTAAGGAACCAACAGTAATCTTCCATCATGGCATCCCAGCGACCTTGGTATCGTTTATCCATTGCAGATACGTCCTGGTGGAAGCGCTCTCCTTGTTTATCACTGACATCTGCTAAGTTTTCAGGAAAGAAATCCAGATGGGAATGAAGGAAATGCATTTTCAGTATATATACGAATCCTCTGCGTTCTTTACCCAGTGCCTTAGTGAAATTCTTAATCAGTCCAAACTTGATGTGTAAAGGGGAAAGAAAAACCTTTTGTGGATCAACCAATGGAACATACTTTACATTGCTTTTACCGGGAATATATTCATCTCTCTTATCCCAGTGTTGTACGACGTAGTGTTTGGCTGCTGCATGACTATCCCACAAACACGGGAAATAACAGTATTTAGTGAAACCACCTTGCAACCCAACAAGCAGTCCAATCATTTTGAGATCACCATGATATTCCAACCATAGTCACTGTAACATATAGCAGCAAGAATCTGTGACATACCATCGTAAGTTTCTTTCAGGCCAACAGCATGAACAAGAGGAATTGGTGGTAAAGTAAATCCATTATGAAGCAATACTGCTTTCAAACTTGGCATTCACGCATCAATGAACAAACGCCATTCAGAGGTATTGTGATCGATGTTCAGTTCATGCATAAGACCAACGACGTCTTTGTAGACACACATGTTGTTTTCCATTGCAAAATACCTTGAAACTCTTCATTTCGCTTAAGATATATTGTAATGTTTGTACCTTTGGCGAGTAAGTTCACTGTGTAGTCTAGATCCGAATAATTCAGCCTTCTCTTTGGGTAAGTCCAAGTCTCTGATCAAGTCGCTTAATTCTTCTTGTTCAATGTACTGTGGGGCCTTTTCTTTTTCTGGCTCGTAGTACAAATCATGTGAAGTACATGGTTCCGCGACATCTGGTAAAACGATTTCTTCTGTACCTTCATCACTACTTCCAATATCCCAAGATTTTGGTGGTACAGGTACTGGCAGTTCTTTACCGTGTGGCACTGCCCTAATTGGTGATGGGATATTTGGATATTTGATCCAGTGCTTGCTCTTTTTGGAAATACCTTTTATTTTTGTCATGCACAAATAGCAGTCGTCGAAATGATTCTTGGGCTCGCGCCACGCTATAGAGATGGCAAAAGGTAATGCTCTCAGCTTTTCATATAACCATAGCCTTAAGTTGGTTGTACAAGTAATATAATAGATATGTGGAGCATATCTGTTATATTACTTGTTTTTTTTCTTGGTCATCGATCTTGCAGTCGAAGTACAAAGAATATGCAACTTTTGTGACATTGTATATTTCTTCCTCTGAGTTTTTGGGGTTGCCGCAAGTTCTGTGATTTGTCTTCTCCATTTGAACAATGCATTAACCTAAAAACAGTAAAAGAAATTGGTAAATTTGAACAGAAGGTGAATTCTTGTAGCGTAGTTTATCATACACTATATATTGAACAGTTGAATGGTGTAATAAAATTAATAAAAATACTGACTTGTCTGGAAAAGTGCATCAAAATATACTATATTGCAAGAACAGTAAAATAAATTTTCTATTTAGAAAATAGAAAATTTATTCTACTGAATAGAATAAATTTTCTATTCAGCAATAAATAAATTTTCTATTTATACTCCGGGATGACCAAACTGTCAGAGGAGTTCGCATGATAGATTGAATACAAGAAACAGCACCGTATTCAGTAGTCACGGGCTTGAATCCCGGTCACTCAAGGCACGTGTACTTAGGCGCCCGCGCGCCTGACCGCTGATGTACTCGCTTAACTTTTAGCCCAATGAACAAAACCCCCCAAAAGTTAATAAGTTTAAAAATTGTATTTCAAACAGTAATGATATCTTTGTACAGAATACAGTTATCTATCTATATTTTAAAACTGATACATGATAGGAAATTTTTATGATCGATTTTAAATTCTATGTATAAAACGTGACCAGAAACAACCATTGATTTTCTGGAGGTAAAAATCATGTTGGGTAGTGTTATCATTATACCACTGAATAAATTAGTATTAGCGTTAGCAGTGGGAAATGATGCAAGTAAGCAAGCAAGCTATCATCAGCAAAAAAAAGCCAAACACTTTCTATGCACCTCTCCATCCCCTCAGTATTATAATTAACTGCTACTAATTAAAATTTAATGGACCGTGTTTTTTATGGCTTTTGTTTAGGAGAGAGATGGAGTTTTATGGGTTTTACTATAAAGAATAAAAATTTATTTTGTACTCTTGTTCTGCAGAGGATGATTAATCCATGTCTCAAGAGTTTTTTTTTTTATTAATCTGGTCTAAAGTGTGAGGGGCTGCTTAATACTCCTGGGCGGAATATAGCACGGAGTGTTTTTAGATTTATTTATTTATTTGGGGCTGCAGGCCGGCTCCATGCAATTAGTTGCATATACAAGTGAATATTTTAAAAATATATATTTTTATTTTCTTTGGGATGGTAGCCTACTGTGATAGAGAGATAATTTTGTGTTCCGTTTTAAAAGATAAATTAATTATTTTAAAAATCTTGGAAAAAGATGACTAGTTGGATCAGAAAGAGGAAGTAATATTCGAATTGAAGAGATAATTTTTGTATACCGTTGGTTAACTGTATAGTGAATAAGAGTGAAAATTTTATTAGACCAGCGGTTCTCAAACTGTGCGTCGCGGCGGCCTGGGATGGTGACATAATTTACCAGGGGCGTCGCAGACGACGTAATGTAAGATTTCCATGGAAAATATTAAAAATGTATTAAGAATTATTTATTTATTTTTTTACTATTAGATATCTACTACTATTTGATCTGTGTTATTAATGAAAATAATTATAGAAAATATTTGAGGTATTTTTGACCAAGAGAACGCATCGTTTTCCCTGACCGTATTCTTGAAATCCGGTTGCTACGAGAGATTGGTTCGGGTATCTCTCTCTCAATTTTTTTTTTTTTTTTTTTTTGTCGGTGCAGCATAAGCCTCAGGCTTCCTTGCACTATATGGATTATAATAATAGTAATATTTTCGCACGTTATTTGATCTTGCATGAGTCTGAACGACGCGACGCCGGAAATCTCTTCGTAGTAAATGCATATTCAGAGTTTAACCAGCCGTTGGTCTGTGTACGTGTAAATCGAATCACATACGAACGCGAGTTACTGATACTACAGTTTACATTTCACAAGTGTTGCGCATATACAGTATTAAAAAAAAAAAAAAAAATGTGTGTGTGTGCCGAGCACGCATAGAGGAAGTTAATGGAAACTTCTTTTGGCGAACATTTATCACTTGACCGAGGACCCCGTATTGACTGTATGAATGTCGCAGACGATGAATCTGCATGAATGGAAGCCTGGGAGATATGAGATGTTCCGTTACCAAATATAGTTTCCACAAGTACTGTGGCATCGGATGATATTTAAAATTATTTGACTTCGATAGAGCTGGAATGTTCTTGAGAGAGCCACGAACAGCTGTAAAAGGCCGACATTGGACTTACATCCTCATTTGGAAATGCTGTTTGAAGAAGAGCGTGACCTCGAAATCCTGAAATCTTCACATCGTTCTTCAACTAAAGCCGATCACACATGGACAGGCTGAACCGAAAGTATTATCCAGGAATGTACGGTTAAATTGTGTGTGGATGCTTCGGTATTTCTTAAAATCCTGTTACTACTCCGGCTGTGTATTACTTCCGCTACGTATTGAACGACTTGATGAGTACTTCTGGCAGTCGGTTTTGGCTGCTTCGCTTTTCGTTTTCATTTGCAGTATCAAATTCCATGATCCGTCAGGGTCGCCTCAGCTTCCCGATAGGAGACCAAATAAAAAAAATAATAATAATAAAAAAAAAGGCGATTAGATAGAGTGAGATACTGCAGGGTGTAAGGAAGAAGAGGGGGGATGAAAGTAAGAATAAAGGGATGTAGGCGAAGGCATGCCCAAGCAGTCAATGGACACTAAGTTCCATCAGGCAAAGGCGAAGAAAGGGGAAGGAATGGGGTCGAAAGTGACTGTGCAAGGGAGCAGTCTGCATGGGTAGAACAGTGGTATCGTCACCGTCCTCCCCACACTGGGTAGAAAAGGCCAGGGGTCGAATCCTGTCGATGACGCGAGGAACTCTAATCGGCTTTTTTCACTGAGTTAGTCGGTCTCTGGCGTACATAGCAAGATTTTTTCTTCAGAAACTGGGGTTTTTTTCGTCCAGCAAACAGGCAAATCGACCAGATAACGCTCGAAATTTACAGGCAAACTAAATATATGAGTAGATGTAGTCATTTACAGGGGACCGTAATATCATAATTTGGTTTGTGCAAGGGAGCACAGATAGAATCGACATTTGTCGCCTTTATCAAGTCGGGTTGGTGTCCAATCCAGGGGTTTAAGTCAATCCAGTGGTAGCTATCAAAATTCAATCGTCGGATAGTTGTCAGTTTAGCGGCGTGACGGTCAAGTTCATGATGTATGGTAGTCCATTGTGGTCTCAAACCGTCTGTTGTTTTCCTTGGGACCGTTGTAGTGCTGGTACAGGAACTGTAGATAAGGATTTCCTTCGGCTGAAGAGCTCTTGTGCGAAACGCGTAAAAGCTGCATATTCCTCCCTACTATCAAGCAGGTGTGTTCCTTGGTCTTTGGATATGTAGGTCAAGGAAGTGATGAAGGTGCAGCGGAGATCCTCATACAGGGGGCAGTCGTACATGAGGTGGGACGAACTCTCAGTCCTACCACAGGTACAAGTGGGATCATCGATGATTCCCAGGGCGGTCAGTTTTAATGATCCATGGCCAGTTAGCAAATATGTAGCATATAGGCCAGGTGAAAACCAAGGAGAAAGCCTGGGGAAAATCCTATCAATGTGAGGGAAGAACTTTCTAATGATTTCACCTTTGTTGGATGCAATTCATCTCGCTTGCCACGCCTGCATCAGATGCGTGAGGAGACGCTTCTTTTCTACTGTTCTGTCGTTTGCGGGGTCTGTTGTGAAGTCGAGGATGGTCTTGGAATTTCTCTGGAGAGGTGGAAGAGCAGTCCACAGCGGACGACCTCCAGGATCAGTGGCATGGCGCCTGCCAGGATTTGCAGAGCATGGTGGAGGAGTGAATCATTTCGTGTCGCATTTTCTAGGCGATTTTTGTCAATCCATGGACGCATTGCACGAATACGCGCGTTTTCCGGCTTACAACGTTCATTACAGAGGATCCCCCGCTTTCCGATTGGTTCATTGCACATTGAAACCACTTTACGATTTAACACTCCATAACAAAATACCGTTCACTATACAATATGTAGTCATTGTGATTACGTTTACGAACTGAATTTTAATTCTATTAACGGCCATTCTAATACGCGAAAATAGGAGGGATATTATAAACAGGCTATAAAAGTAAAGATATAAAGCACAGATTTACAGATTTACACCTTGCCAATTAACGATATTAAATGATACGTGAAAATCGGAAGAATATTTTCCACAGGTTAACAAAAGAAAAAAAAGTGAATTATACCGTGTAATCCCAGGTAAGCTCAATACTGCTAAACGTCGGTGATCACACGAAAACTGAGGGATTTATACGATAGTCAGCTGTTCAAAATACCTGCAATGCGTTTACTTATAAGGTATAAGGTATGTTCGTGTCAGACGGCACCTGGGATTTCTCCCAACTCCGCGTGTGTTCGCTGTATCGAGGACCGTACACTGTCAAGCCAGAGACTTGAAAGTGTGTGGGCCATGTCTGTGCAGTGTAATGTGTTGTGCCCAGCTTATTGGCCGCCAGTCCCCTAGTGGGGCCCGACGTTGCCCATACCTCGCCACGTGGAGGCTAACCAGGTGTGTCTAGAATCATGACAAGTTGCTCTGGCAAGTCCTGCCACCTAGTTTCCTGGTACTTCAGTGGCTAGGACCTAAAAAAAAAAAAAAATCCACGCATTTGACGTTAATTCTTAATAAGATTGCTGTTAGCAGATCGCTGGTTGGGGTTGAACGCTAGAGAGATGTGTTAAAAGGCCTAACGGATCGGGAAAAATTTGTTGTTATTAAATTTATACGTGTGGGCTATACGTTAGATGAAAGATAATAGTGGGAGGGGGTGTGGCTGAAGACTGGGGGATAGAAGTAGAAGTAAGGGGTCGATAGAGGAATGACCCCTGCTAGGCAGTGTGGCATGCCCATACCACACCAGAGGGAAGCTTGGATGGCAAACTTCCCTCTGGTGTTGCAGAGGATTTGGTTTGGGAGACGAAGAAAAGTTATCTCCCCCTGCCATGAATAGGGTAGAGTAGGGGGGGCTGAGGACTGGAGGTGAAAGATTAATTTTAATTCTCTGTCCCTCCTGCCAGGGATAGGGAATTAAAGATGAATTAAAGACAGGGAATTAAAGCTGCCAAATGCCATATGGCGATCCCATTCTGATCGCCATATGGCATTTGGCAGTGGAGCTGCTGGTGGTCCTAGTCCGTTCCCAGCAGATATCGACCGAAGCGTGATCGTTCATGGGATAGATCCCGTCCGTTCTGCAGTCTTTGCAGTCAAAATGTCCGGGTTTGCTTGTCGGCGTTTGTGGGGTCTTTCTTGTGTCATTTCCCATCCATGTGGTATTTGCATCAATGTTGTTTATAGAGTCATTTCTCATTGATTCGACTTTAGGTCCACTTCAGGTTTGTGCCTTGATCATCGGAAGCCATTGGGTTCCAGGCATCTTCTGTGGGAAGATTCCCTTCGAGGTTTGTTCATTTCCTTATTGTGTCAGTGGTTGGTTGCGGTTTTCTGCGATAAGAGCTCTCAGTCTTGTGAAACAGGGCCAGTGCCTAGTTGGAGAAAGCCTGATATTCCTCTCTGGTGTCCAAGATGTGGTGCTCCTGGCCGTATGGTAGATACTGTATTTTGGTGATGAATACACTGCGGAGGTCGTCATAAAGCTGGCAATCATGCATGAGGTGCTGCCAGCTCTCCAGCCCCCCGCAGGTGCAGGTGGGATCTTCCTGTATTCCGAGTAGGGGATAATTTTGCATTCAGAGCTCCATGTCCTGTCAGAAGGTATGCTACTTGTAGCCCCTGGACGAACCAGGGTGGGGAGTTCGGAAAAACCCGGCCAATACTGGGCAGAAACTTTCTGGTGATTTCGCCTTTTTTGCAAGGTGGCCCATCTATCCTGCCACACCTGCAGTAAGATGAGCATGCAGCTTTTTCTTTTTCATAGTCTTGCTATTGGTGATGTCGGTGGTGAATCCCAAACATGTTTGTGGGATACGCTTGTCTGGGTGGTGCGTGAGGCCCCGTTGAATCATCTCTAAGTCCAGTGTAATAACACCAGCCAGGACTTGCAGGGCATGCATGCTCACTGTGTTGGTCGCTCGAGTAATGGTCAGAAGGATTGATCCGTGAATCGAGTCAATGATTCGTTTATTGACAACAGTTATGGCTTTGGGATACCACGCGCTAGATGCATATGTGACTATTGGGGTGAAGATGGTTTTATAGAAAAGACGTAGCACCCGTTGTCTAGGACCGAGTCTCTGCGAGTGACTCTGGCAATCAATGCAGTGTACCGTCTGATTTTTGTGCGCAAGTATTTCAGGTGATCCTGAAATGATAGATTCGGATCTAGAATCACGCCTTTAGCTGCTTTGAAAATTTAATTGTTTTCTGGTGTGTGTGTGTGTGTGTGTGTGTGTGTGTGTGTGTGTGTGTGTGTGTGTGTGTGTGTGTGTGTGTGTGTGTGTGTGTGTGTGTGTTAATGGCGCATAAGCTACACTGGCTATAGTGCGCCTTGTTTTCTGGTCAATCTTGATTTGTGGAGGCCGTCTGAAGTTGAGGCACTCCTTGAGCAGGATGGAGTTTGTCTTTGCAGGGGATGTTCTAAGTTGATTTTGCTTTGCCCATTCCTGAAGGGTGGACAGAGCCCGTTTTGCCAATGTCTCTAGTTGTGCCCTTGAGTCCGCTGACACTGTTAGTAATGCGTTTACCTATGGCAACAGTCGCCTTTTCGTTGCGCATTTTTTGTCATTCCGCGAAAGTAAGATACTCCCATCTGAAAACTGCCTGGAGCGCGCCTAAAGAAGTTTCACTTCAAAAACAAACAAACCATGGTGTTACGTCACGTCGTTGTTTTGTGTTTTTCAATGTATTATTTTTTTTTAGTTGACCATTGCAGAAAAAAAAAATTTATATGAATGAAAAGCAGAGTCAAAAGATGAACGAAAGCAGAAATATAGAAAATATGATGCCAGTTATTTAAACTTTGGATTCAAATGCACAATAGTAGACAACGAAGAACATCCTATCTGTTTACGGCTATTATTGTGCCCATCACTGCCTCCATAAATGGCCTCTTATGCTATGCTGATGAACTGTTGCCACAATTTAACCTTGGCAACAACCCTGCTCAGCTCAGCAACAGGATCAATTCACAGCTTAGGAATATTGTTCCCACATCTGGGGTGGTGCCCCCAAAACCTCTCTCAGGCTTCTTCATTCCATTCAGAAGAGGGCAGTTAGGTTAATTAATGATTCATCTCTAACAGAGTCTCGCCACTCGCTGTCTCATAGGCGTACTGTTTCTGCTGCATGCGGCTTCTACAGATACTTCCATGGGCACTGTTCTTCTGAATTGGCTTCTATAATTCCCGCTCTCTTTTTCAAAACAGTCCGAACACGTGCCGCCACCAGCCAACATCCATTTACTGTCCAACTTCAAACTCACAGAACCAACTTTTCATCTTCCTCGTTTATTCATTCAACTGCCGCTTTCTGGAACAACCTTCCTTCATACGTATTTCCTGAAAATTACAATCTACAGAAGTTCAAGTCCAATGTCAACAAATATCTTCTTTCGTCTTCTCAACCTCCAACCCAAGCACGGTACTAAGTACTATAGGTTCTAATACCTCTCGTGTTTGGGGTTTGCATAAAATAAAATATATATTGAATCGTACCTTGCAAGCTTCAACTTTCAAATCAACCCACAGAAGTCTGCTCAGGTTATATTTTCCCTAAAAGCCGTGCCAACACTACTCAACGTTTCACTAGGAGGGGTACCGATACCAAACGTGTTCTCGCACACAGACATTGGCATTCAATATGACCAAACGATGTCTTTTGTCAACAAGATCGACAAAATTAATACCAAATTTTCTCGCCTTAGGTGGATCTAGTATTAGTAGCTGCTGCACGTTCGACCTCCCGTCATTGTCGAAAGATCCCTCATCTCCATGCTGTACCCCACCCCTCTCTATGGTTCAGAAAACCTTAAGCGAGTGTAAATGAGCAAGCTGAATGCTGGCTACTGAATTGGCCAATACCAAGCTTCGTCTGCCTCCTGGACCAACAACAACGAAGATGGCACAAGCACTGGAAATCCCGTGGGTGAAGTCCCTGATCATGGAAAAGAGGTTAGTCTTCACGGCTAAACTCCTCCCTGGCCATATATCATCTCCAAACATTTGTAACGCCTGCTCTTGGAGGATCCCACATGTACATGTATAGTATCTTATATAGGATGGCACCTGAACGTCAATTCAACTCCACCTTGATACTCTGTGATGAATATAGAGCTCTGTAAAGGATCAGAAGTGTGTGTGTGTGTGTGTGTGTGTGTGTGTGTGTGTGTGTGTGTGTGTGTGTGTGTGTGTGTGTGTGTGTGTGTGTGTGTGTGTCTGGCAGATTTGTCACCAGGCAGGCGATCACCTGGAAATCCTGCCCAGTGTCCATCTACACCACTGGGAGGTAGGCGAAGGCCAAATGACACAGCGGCCGTCCTCGGATTACAGCGCGTATTGTAATAAGGTTAAAAATTAAAATTTTAAAATAATAAAATAAATAAAAAGCAAAAAAAATAAATAATAATAATAATAATTAGTACGTAAATAATAAGAACTAAAGAATAACATCTGGTCCCTCGGGCAGCCCAAACCCGGGATCCCAGCAAAAATAAATAAATAAATAAATATATATATATATATATATATATATAATCCCGCACTGACCAGTGCCAGCAGGCGTCTCCACTAGGAAAGCAGGGAGGTATTCCGTGGATGACTGAGAAGGGATCTCCGGCTATTAAAAGCATGACGAGCAAATTTTTACAGGAACTGGAACTTTTCTCTCCTGTTCAGGAACTCTGGCTCATTCCCGAGGACAGTGACACCAGTGGAGAGTCAGCGCGGTAGCTCAGTGGTATCGTCACCGTCCTCCCCACACCGGGTGGAAAAGGCCCGGGTTCGAATCCTGTCGATGTCGCGAGGAACTTTAATGGCCTTTTTTCACTCCCTAGCTGAGTTAGTGGGTCTCAGGCGTAGATAACAAGGTTTTTCCACCATAAACTAGGGTTTTTCGTCCAGCAAAACTGGCAACTCGACCAGAGAACACACCTAATTTACAGACATAATACATAAAGGGGTATATGCAATTTTTTTTTTTTTTTTTTTTGACACTAGCGGAGAGAAGAAGGCTCTATGGAAGATCTAGGTATTGATGGAAGTGGTATAAAATATGTTCCCAGTCTTCTGGGGTGCCGCAAGAAGAGAGTGGTGATTCAGCACGGTTGAAAGTTGCAATTTCGACATTACGGGAGCCATGACCAAAGAGTAAGTAGAGAGTGTACAGACCAGGGTGAAACCGTTTCTTAGTGGACTCTAACATGGCAAAGGTGACGTTAGGGATGAGCTTTTCAGTAACAAGACTCTTAGAGGTAGCGGACCATCTCGTCTTGTCAACCCTACATCAAAATTCCAACAGCGTATTTTCTCTGCCTTGGGATCCACGGTAGCATAAGGAGACATTCGTCAAGAATAATACCCAGGAAGGTCACAGGGACAGCGTGCCTGATGTAGAAGCATAGGCCTCGGTACAGAAGATCGAGGGGCAGACAGCCGTTAAAGACCTGCAAGGCAAGAGTAGACACAGTCCTACAGGCCCCGCACATTGCTAAAATCATTTGACGTTGAATGCTATGAAGTCTGGACTGAAAGCTTAACATACCAGAACCGGTGGCGGCTGCGGTTCAGGTGGCGACCGCGCCGCTACAGGAACAAATTGGTAAAAATACAGCTTTGTAATATAACCATAGAGAGCGAATACAGCTTTGTAATATAACCATAGAGAGCGAGAATTAAGACTCCAAGACTGTTTAGAGAGAGACGCAGAAGTGAGGAAGTAAATTTTTGACTTTCTCTGAAAGTTGTTCCAAGTGTAAACGTAACTTTACTATCAATAATCAGACCAAGAAATTTTAGAGAAAACACCATGGACAGTGATTTGTTTTGAAGTTTTACAACAGGCGGCCGTGAAATGTTAAGCGAACCCTTGACCAACGTCATTTTAGTTGTCGTAGAGGATATGAATAATTTATTTGTGGTGGACCATTGGTAGAGATCTGACATGATTAAATTGGCAGTACTTTCAAGAGAGGCGCGGGAATTGCCCAGGATCAGCATGGTGAGATCGTCTGAGTAAGGCAATTAGGAAGTAGAAGGAATGGTTTTAAGGAGACATTCGTCAAGAACCATATTCCAGACGAGTGATCCAAGAACAGAGCCCTGGGAGCAGCCCCTAGTGACAGAGCGCGAGACGGAGTTAGACCCAGAAATAAGAGAAACTGTACGATTTTCAAAATAACTTCATAGAAAGTTATAAAGAGGAAGAGGACAATCGGCAGCACGTAAGCGCGCAAACTGAGGAGAATCCCACATTTTTTTTCATTCATTTATTAATTATACACAATATATAGTCTCAAGATTATGTATATCAAAGTATATACATGATTTATATACAAGATATATTTACATATAATTAGATGCCCTGTACATATCATTAAATACTCGTGTGTGTGTGTGTGTGTGTGTGTGTGTGTGTGTGTGTGTGTGTGTGTGTGTGTGTGTGTGTGTGTGTGTGTGTGAACTTATGAATATGTAGTCTTTACAAAGCAGGCCTGGAAAAGTATGTCGAATTACCTGGGTGAGAGAGAGAGAAAATCTTTATTGTGCACTAAAGATACAATAATGTGCCCGCCACAGCCAGGAGGTCAGGGGTTTGACAATGATATAGGGTAATACAAAAATATGTACAGTATATATAACATAACATGAAATTAACTTAAAAACGTACCATTAACCTTATATTCAATAGATATGAATATAAGGTAGACAGTACACCAAGGTATGTACACGTTCATATGTACAAAGCACATACTGGTATTTCAGGATATTCACATAAGTCACGATATATCACAGTGCCAAATTGATATTCGGTATAGCATTTTCTTGTGAAACAATTCGTCGATGTGCTTGCGAAATGTCGTTCTGCACCTCATAGCAGATAGCAGGTGGAGATATCAGTATGAGTCGACATCAGGGGCCAAACAAAAGTGGAACAAGTTCGGCCAACGAGCGCCAGTAATTGCGAACCGAAGCGAATTTCTGGAGGTCAACTCCGATCATGGGTCTGATTTTACTGTAGCGAAATTCGGGCATGAAATCCCGCACCCACCGGAAGTAGTACAATACCAATGAGTGCCATCAATCCCGCTTCCCGCGTTGCCTGAACCAGAGAGCCAGCAGGAAAAAAAAAAAAAAAAAAAAAAAACCACTAATAATCAATAGTCTGGATGGCACAACTATAAACTCCAAAAATCACAGTTTGATTGAATATTTCCTCATTTGCTGTTCCACATGCACTGGAACCTCCAAACCCAATAAAGGCACTGTACAAAAAATGTCCAACTATACGCCATGGATAATAGACCCATTAGAGCACCAGATCCGATGCAATGAATCAGGTCCAGCACCCCAGGATCCAGAAGGCAGTATTCATTATCACTGCACAAAAGACAACTAACCAGAGCACCAGACCCAACATCATGAATCAGGTCAAGCACTCCAGCTGCTAGCCAGAGGTAGAAACCAAATAGTTGAACACAACGTTCTCCAAAATCACAGAACCGACACAAGGAATCCGGTCCAACAAGAAACTCCACGAAGACAATCCAGTCACCAGGTTTGCCCCTCAAAGAAAGGCTCTAAGAATAGTTCTTCTTGCAAAAACTGCAGCTGAAAACTCCTGAAATGAATTAAAACAATCACGATTTGCAATAGGTAAATGTACTGAATAAAACGATAAGCCAGGAATATGTGCCATCAATGTCTGCCTTTGGTCTTCATACTCCCGACATAAAAAAATTGCATGCATCCAAGTCTCCTGTTCGCCATATGTACAGAAAGGATCTGTTTCCAATCCCCTCTCATATAATTTGGCCCTAAGTGAGCCATGTCCTGTTAACAAAAAAGAAGTATACATAGAAGGCGCAAACCAAGATGCCACGGTTTTTGACAATGTATAGTTCACCACACTGGGGAGAATCCCACATTTTTTTTTTTTTTTCATTTATTTACACTCTCAATTATTATGTCAAATCTGAAGGAACATATACAATAATTTACATACAATTTTATGTACATTTTCATTCTTATATATAATTATCCTAATATATATATATATATTTTTCTTCAGAATACAGTTGAGGAAACACAGTACAAAACACGTGTGTGTGTCTTGGTATCATGGGTGGCCCCTAGGCATAGCACATCTCCACCTAGTGGATGTGTATTTAATGTAGGACCTCTGCAAAGTAGCAGCCAACACCTGGAAAGCTGCTGGCTGTTGCCCGTCCCGTGCACGAGTAGCCGGGGCTGGGTTTTTTTTATCCCCTTACATGCCAAAACGCACAAAATCCCGCACCCACTGGAGGTAGTGCAATACCATTGGGTGCCAGCTATCCCGCTCCCAGGCTGCCGAGGCCTGGAGCCTGCAAAAAAAAAAAAAAAAAAAAAAAAAACCAAGGCCGGAACTCCAAAAACCCATTGAAGTCACACAGCCGAGACACACATTTTTAAAGAACCCTGCAGTTTTCAATAGCATTATGTATATCAGTTACCCTATTAACGTTAGCATTAACAAGGAAATAAACTATTAACATTCATTGCACATTCTTCCATTGGGTGGGTCTATGTACAGAAAGGATCTGTTTACAATCCTCTCTCATATAATTTGGCCCTAGTGAGCCATGTCCTGTTAACAAAAAAGAAGTATACATAGAAGGCGCAAACCAAGAAGTTCCTCAGGGCGACTTCCATGTAGAGAGGTCACATGGTATTCCTGAGCTTAAGGCTATAGGAAATGAAACCTTAAAAGGTTACCTTTAAAGCGATTTATACCATTCTACAAAATTTACACATAAGGTGACTTATGTGTAAAATACTTATGTGTAAATGACTACCAGGAGAGGTAGTTCTCAGAATGATCTAAAGCACTGGCAGTGGCACTGAGCGTTCTTGCAGAAGGTTTTCCTATAAGTGTAGTTATAAATTTCAGTTAGAAAGCAGAAATTGAAGTTTTTTGTGTTCAATAGGCTTGATGGCATTTTTGATTATTGGGAGTCGTATTATGGTGTGAAGATGTTATTTTATTATTTTTTTTTTTTTAAATAAGATTTCATAAGAGAGAAGCGTGTTTGGGTGCACAGAAGTATGGATGTTCTTAACTGTATTGTTAAGCAATTATTTACAATTCTTCAAGGTTCCTAATAATTTAGGCACATTTATACACAAGGCTTGATGAGCCGTCCAGCACGACAGAGAATCCCACATGCGGACATGTGGGGAAAAAAAAAGCCACAAACATTCACCCGTGGTGCAAGTTTTGAGAGAAGAAAAAAAAAAAAAAAAAAAGAAAAGAAAAGAAAAAAAGCGAGAGGTGAGGAAAAGGAAAAAAATGTAAAAAAAAATGTAAAGGGCGGCACCTGGAACATTCGTTCAATTCGCCTCATATCTCTGTGAAGAACAGTATCACTACAAATGTGTGTGACGTAGGTTTGTGTGTATTATGTGTGTGTTCTGTTCTGGCCTCTTGGCTACCTAGAAGCATCAATCACCTGGACAGATGATTCTGGGTATTCGTCCACACCACGGGAAGGTGGGCCAGGATCCTCTGGGGGCCCGTTCCAGACGGACGTCATCAAAAAAAAAAAAAAAAAGCCACAAACATTTACCCGTGGTGCAGGTTTTGAGAGAAGAAAGAAAAAAAAAAGAAAAGAAAAGAAAAAGAGGGAAAAAAAGAAAAGAAGGAAAAAGAAAAAAAAAAGAGAGAGGCGAGGAAAGGAAAAAAAAAATAAATAAAAATAAAATAGAAAAATAATATGCCTGTAAAAGTCAATAGGTTGATCTTTGATTGGTGCTTGAGGTTATGTTGCTACCGCATTAGTTGTAAGCATATCTTTCCTTCTGGCAAAGACAGCAGCTGCAAAAGCCTGGAGTGCAGACAAGTGATGTGGGGTCAGAACAAGTTAGTCAACTTGATTTATGAAGGATGAAGGATGGGACTTCATTTCGCAGCTTATTTCTAATGTCTTAATAGCAGACACATTCGTGGAGAAGATGTTACCAGTTTTCTTTTGCTCCACAGAAATAGACGTCAGTGTTTAACAGGCCTAGCTGGTGGAGTTTTTCGTTAAGGGATCCATGCCCAGTAATGAGATACGATGTTTCCAAACAAATTGTAAACCATGAGCTAACTTTCTTCGACATCACAAAGGAGACATCCGGTAGGAAATTTCTGTTTACAGTGCCAACAGTTGAATTGTCCCACCTTGTTTGCCAGACATTTATTAGCTCTTTAAAGCATCGAGCTTTTTCCCTTTTATTGTCATCATTCAGCGATAGGTTTGTATCCATGATGGAGGTAGGTATTCCTTTTTTGTGCCTGAAGCATAATCCTCTAAATATTACATAAAGGTCTAATGGCAGAGTCCAAGCAATAACTTGGATTGCCGCAATGGACACCGTTCGGCAGATGCGATGTGTTGCTAGTAGTATTGCCCTCTGGATTGAGTTGAGTTTTTGCTTCATTTTGCCGTTTACAACTCTGTGGAACCAAGCTCCTGCCGGGAATTAGACTATGAGAAGGAATACCACTTTATAGTTGAGGAGCAGATTCCGTCTGGACAGGCCCCACTCATTTCTCGAAGTTCTAATGATGGAGGCTGTAAACTTCCTGGTTTTTTCACGAAGGTGTTGTAAGTGAGGTAGGAATGATGACCTGCGGTCTATGATCACGTCCAAGACCCTGGCCTGCACGACCAGGGGGAGTTGCATACCATTAATTTTGACCTGGGGGCCTTCTTATGTCATGTTTGGTTTTGAAAATCATCATCTTTGTTTTGGTGGGATTAATCTGAAGTTTGTTCGTTGCCACCCAGGAGGTGAGACTATCAAGGACTTTCTGCGCTCTCAGTTCAAGGACCGATCTTGAATGACCTGAGATGATGACAGTCAAATCATCGGCAAATGCAATTACTTTAGTATGTTCAAATGATTTGAGTAGCCAGTTTTTAAGCACCATATTCCAGATCAGGGGTCCAGAACCGATCCCTGTGGACACTCCCGGTAAATAGGCCTGTGGAACTGTTGGTATTTAGATTGTAAGATGACCGATCGCGCTGAAAAGTAGTTTCGGATTAGCCAATAGAGATTGTGAGGGTATTCTGCCGATCTGAGGCGTTCCAGGGCGCTTTCACACCACACGTTGTCAAAGGTCCCACAAAATCAATGAACAAAGCCATTTCATACTTGTAATTGGACATCTCCAGATGCAGGACCAGGTCTGAGAGGGCCTCCTCACAGGACCTACCTGAAGTAAATCCATATTGTGCAGGCGAGATCAGATTTCGAGAAAAAAACAGATTTGTAAAGAGCAGAGCTATTAAGCGTTTTAGGATTTTTCCCAAATTGGACAGAAGTGCTATGGGTCTGAAGGATCTCGGCTCTGTAATTGGTTTATTGGGCTTGGCGATCAGACGGAGTAGTGCAGTCTTCCAGATTTGTGAGAAATAAGAGTGAGACATTTGTTGTATAACTGTAGCAGGAGCTCAGGTTTAATTTTAAGTAGTGTAATGAGGAAAGCATATTCCACCATGTCCAGTCCTGGGCATTTTTTGATGTTAATCTCCTTAAGAACTGCTTCAAATTCCGGTTTTGTGAATGGGTCAGTTTGCACTGACGTTTGGTGTTTTTCATTTTCTCTTCTGATTGTACTGTTTTGTGGAAGGTCTTCCAGGAATCAGGAAAGAGTTTGTTGAGAATGGCGTTGATTGAGTCAGCCCAGTTAGAGGTTTCCTGCTGACCATATTTTATTGTTCCAATGATGTCAGTTGCGGGGGTCTTGTCTCGTGCTAACCTATATAGTAATCCCCATGGATTCGTATTACCTGATTCATTTACAAAGTTGGGCCAGGTCTCTTTCTTTCTTTTTGCTATTTCCCTGGTATATGTATTTTCTTATTTATTTAGTCTGTATAGAGCCGGGTGACATCAGGAGCTGGCCAGTCTCTGTGGGGCTGATATTGTTCTTGCCCTCTGTGGAGATCTCTCCTTAGACTGGTCAATTCTGTTGTCCACCAAGCACAGGGTCTGGTGCAAACACTCCTCTTACTTGCCGACCTATAAGATGCCTTGTTATGGCGATTTGGATGATTTCTGCCAGTTCTTCAGGCGAAGGCGCTGTGGGATGAGAGGAGTCAGATTCCGAAAAGTCCTGTTTAATGAATTCTTCAAATGTTGCCCAATCTACCTTTTTCATGGAGAATCGGACAATGCCAGGCTGTTGTTCATGGAGAGGGACTGGGGGTTGGTTATTAATAATGTGGAAATATAGTGACCCTGTGGTCACTAAGCGTCCAGTCTGGGTTGGTTGTCCAGTTCTGTATGTGTGTTCGGAGATCATTGGTAGTAATGGTTACATCAATATTTGACTGTCCTATTGAACTGCAATATGTAGGTAGTTGGTTTGGTAGATTCTGGATGGTTAGGTTCCTGGTGAGGATAAGATCTTCCAGCAGCAGTCCTCGGGGATCAGGAACTGGGCTGTGCCAGAAATAGGACTTCGCATTAACGTCAGCCGTAATTAGGATGTTCTTTGAGCCAAAAAGTCTAATGTATGGTCAAGATAGTTAAGGGATTCCTCGAACTGTCCAGAAGGCAGACAGTAGAGAGATATTAGGTAGAAGGACATTGAGTGGTGCCTGATTTGAATGCAGTTTGCAAACGTCGTGCAGAGCCAATGAAAAACCAGGACATCCAGTTTCTCGTTTAGAACAATTATACAAGTTTTTGGGTCTGTATTGGTTGGCTGTATGATTCTTGCTTGGGTTGAGTACCTTGTGATTTTATGGGTATTGCTAGCGGGGATTTTGGTTGCATATGGCTCCTGAATTGCAATAATATCAATTGTTATCATCAGCTGCTTTTCGGATTTCATCTGCCACCGCACGTGATCGTTGTCCATTAATTTGCATGACCCTAAGTGTTTGTGATATTCTGCTTAGATGGTTAGTAGGTTGATTGGTGAGCTGAATATCTGGAGTTTGATGGTCAGCGGACCGGGGACTAGCAGAGAGGGTTTCAGCCATCCGCGGTCCTAAGTCGTGCCAGTTCTAGTACTTTTTGGTATCCCGGGCAGGCTGCATCTCTAACAGAATGATTAAGGTCACGTCGTTTTATTTTGAAATTAATGCAGCTGGGCTACTCATCCTTGCTCGGGCATTCGGCATGCACGTGACCGCATGTTGGTGAGGTGTGGGTGCAATGCATTGAAGTATGTCCAAACCCCAGGCAAAGGAAATATTTTGTCACCACAGGGAAAGGCCTAAATTTATGGGAGCTGCACCCAAGGAAAGTCCTGACAAGGGACATCAGGCTCCGGAACAAGTTTGCTGGAACAGTTAGCTTTAATATCAAAGCTAAGGTATCAGTAACGCACCGAGTCATTGGTGCGTTACTGATACCTTAGCTTTGATATTAAACCTAACTGTGATTTCACTCCGAACCTCTTCAATGGTGTGTCAGTTGGCAAGATTCTTGAAGAGCAGATCCTCCAACATTTCTTCATTGGTGAGGTCTCTTCGTATACCCTATAAAACAACGGACGGGTTAGCTAGTTTTGGGAGAGTCGATGAAATTTCTGAAGATTGCAGGCTGCTGGCTGCTGAGATTGTCACTAAATCATCTTTGGAGGTCGTCTCCAGTAAGACTCCACGGTTCCGGATGGGCCTAAGTGGTTTGACTTTCACACATAGTGTGCATAGTGTGCATAGTGTTAGGGTCGGGCGCCTCCTGTGGTTTCCCACATCTGCGCCATATGTACACTGTGAAGAAATACAGAACACTATAAATGCCAGAAAAATTGTAGTATTGTGTTAAATGTGTAGTATTGTGTTGGGTTCTGTTGTGTGTCCTGGCATTTGGCCGCAGGACCCCAGATGGGACCCCACGTTGCCCGCACACACCACTAGAAGGTAGCCAGGCTGCCCATTGTTATCTGGCAGGTCTCCGTCAGGGTCGCCTGAGCTTCCTGAACGGAGTCCAATTAAAAAAAAAAAAAAATAATAAAAATAAATAAAAATAATAAAAAAAACGATAATTAAAAAATAATAAATAATAATAATAATAAAAAATAGTAATAATAATAAAAAATAATAAAAAATAAAGTAATAAAAAAAAAAATAAATAAAAAATAAGGTAGAGTGCGGCAGTACATGGTGTACGGAAGAAGATGGGGGATGAAAGTAAGAGTAAGGGGATGTAGGTGAGGGCATCCCCTAAATTGACAGTGGAGCATATGCCCCACCAAGAGAAAAGGGGGGAGGGGATAACTCCAGAAGGGTAGAAAAGCCACTCAGCGAGAGTGCTGAGTGTGACTTATATTTTGCGGTAGAGTGGTCAAGACCACTGGAGCCTACCCAACCATATGGAAAGTTAGCAGGTAATACTACTCTGGATGTTCCAGGGTTAGCAAGTCGATGCTGGTAAAACGGTCAAATACAGATTTTTTATTTAAAGTTTGAGCAAGTCCCTTACAGGTTTGTATCCCTGGCTTGAGTTTGTCGTAGAGTCCTGCGCCTAGAAAAGAGGTTCTGTGCGTACTCCGTTAATGATTTATAATACTGTTCTTCAGAAATTAACAGGTGCTCCTGTCCTTGAGGTATGTGTTGGAGTCTGGTGTATAGTGTTCCTCGAAGATCGTCATAAATTGGGAAGTTATAAAGAAGATGGTACCAATCTTCAATTTCTCCACATGTACAGTAGGGGTTATTGATGATTCCCAAGGTAGTCAACTTATGATTTATAGAGCCGTGTCCAGTTATAATATATGTACAGTAGAGGCCAAGAGAGAACCAAGGCGGCGACTTTGGATAAACTAGTTTGACATTCGGGATGAATTTCTTAGTTATCAGGCCCTTGTCCGTCCCTTCCCATCTTGTCTGCCAGATTTGTAGTAGCATGGCAGCTTGTTTTTTCTTTTATTGCTTACAGTCAGTGCGGGTGTCGATGGTATGTCCAAAGATGGTAGCTGGGATTCCCCGCGACAGGCAGTAGTGCAATCCTCGACAGATAACCTCCAAGTCAAGGGGGAGGACACCTGCAAGAACCTGGAGGGCCGGAGAACTTACTGTGCAACAGGCCCTGGTAATGGCAAGTAGTATACTTCGTTGAATTGTTTCCAGTTTGCATTTATTGCGAACAATTATTGCTCTATGGTACCAAATCCCGAATCCGTATGTAATAACAGGGAGGAATATAGCGTTATACAGGAGTTTGAGTGTTCTCCGGTTCAGACCACAGTGACACCTGCTTACTCGGACGATTAAGGCTGCATAATTTCTGATTTTTTCTTGAAGGTATGAGAGGTGCGGGAAGAAGGAGAGCTTTTAATCCAGGATGATACCCAGGTGTTTTAGGGAAGTTACCAGCTTGATGGTTTTTCCTTGTACCTTGAGGTACAAGGAAAAACCATCTTGTACCTTGATCTGAGGAGGCCTTGATATTTGTAGGGTGCCTTTGAGAAGTATGGATTGTGTCTTCTGTGGAGCTTGTGTAGAGTCGCCCAGTCCTGTAAGATCTCTAGTGCTTGATTTCCAGTGGCCTCTAGAGCTGCTCTGGTGTCCGCTGCGATGAGATGGTAATATCATCTGCGAATGCTTGGATAGTAACAGGGCCCAGATCCAGACCAAGTAACTCATCAAGGACGATGTTCCAGAGGAACGGGTCGACGACCGAACCCTGTGGGCAGCCTCTGTAGATAGATTTGATGAGCTTCTGGTATGGTGAGGAGATGGTGATCTTCCTGTTGGAGAGGTAACTTTCTATACACCTGTATAAGTTGGCTGGTATGCATTCCAGTCTTAGCCTGCGAAGAACGCTTGGCCACCAGAGCATGTCAATGCACCAGAACATGTTAGTGTTGGCTGCAGCTAGGGTTATTTGGTAGAGAGCATCCTCTGTGCAGCGTCCTGGGCGAAATCCATACTGTGAATTGGATTGTATGCCAGCTTCTGGGTAGTGTGTTAGGAGTCTAGTATGGAGGAGGCGTTCAAGTAGTTTGCTCAATGTGGATAAGAGGGCAATGGGTCGGTATGAGTTAGGCTGTTCTGGAGGCTTCGATGGATTTTTGAGTATTAACTGTAATTCAGCTATTTTCCAGTTTTCTGGGAAGGATCCCTGGGTTAGGCATTTATTGAACAGGTTAAGCTTCTGCTTGGGAATTGGGAATTTACCTGTGCGACCTTTTTTAGTATTTCTGGTTCAATGCGATCTAGTCCTCGGAATTTTTTATCCTTCATTTTGCTAAGGGCTTGCTGCAGTTCTTCAGTGTTAAATTCTTTCTCCACAGAGTCAATGTGGTAATTGTCATTATCTAGACAAATTTGCTGCTGTTGTGTTGTGAGATGATCGGCGTCGCTGAAAAAGAGAGTATCCAAGATATTCATCATGGATTGCTCCCATGACGTTGTCATGATTCCTCGTGGTGGAATGGACTACTTCTCCTCTTGGCAATTTGTTGGTAGTAACTCGGTACACCACTCCCCAAGGGTCCGAGTTACTAGTGGTGGTAACCAGCCGCTCTCATGTAGTTCTTTTTCGCTGCCTGATCATGGAAGTGTATTGGTTCCTGGTCCTCTTGTAGTCTTCACGAAGGGCTTCCACATCAATAGCTGGCCAAGAGGTGCGAACTCTCTGAAAAGCTTTCCTCTTGTTATGAACAGTCCAGCGTAGACGTTCGAGTTCATGAGACCACCATGGTACAGCACTTGGAAGAGGTTTTTTCTTGGGCATAGATTGATTGCAGGAGAGGGTGATGATGTTAGTTACAAGCTTTTGATGCTGCTCGGGATTCAGGGAGAGGATATCAGAAGGGTGATCCATGATTGTTGACTGGAGAGAAGTGGTGAACAGTTCCCAATTGGCTTTGCTGATGGCATAACGGTTGATATCGTAGTGCGGAGTAAGAGTTGATTCTATATTTCTTGTGAGGCTGTACGTAATTGCTCTATGGTCGGAGGTGGTCCAGGCTTCATTTACCTGCCACCCCGATACCTTACTTGAGATTGATCTTGTAGCAATTGTTATGTCTATTGTAGACTCCCACATAGTACTGGAGAATGTTGGGAGGTTATTGGGCCTGTTTATTATATTAAATGGTGAGGTGGCCAGAAAGTCTTCCAAAAGCCGCCCATTATGGCAACCAGGTCGGTCAGCTGTGAGGCTGTGCCGAGCAGGAGAACGGCAGTTAACATCTGCCCCCAGGATGATTTCAGCGTTAGGTAGAGTAGCGGTAACAGTGTTTAGGTAGTCAATAGCTGGGCCGATGTTTTCACTGGGTCTACAATAGAGTGATATTAAATAGAATGCACCTAAGGGGCCAATTACACGGGCACACACTGCCCAACCTGTGCAGAGAGAAGAGATTTTGGTGACCATTATGTTCGGGTTCCGGATGACTATGGCAGCCCAGGGAGTATCTTCATCTGCTTGAATTATTTTATATGTGAGAGGATAACCTCTAACTTTCTTGGAGTGGGTGTATGGTTCTTGCAGTAGTAATATATCAATGTTTTCTTCATCTGCATTTTTCCTTATTTCCGCCGCTACTGCACGTGCTCGCTGAGCATTAAGTTGTATACATTTAATAACACTGTCATTGAATGGCTTAGGTCTCACTACCATAGTCGGTCTTCAGTTGTTGATTTCGCTTTGCCTTAATGTAAATAGGACATTTGCTGTCCCTGATTGAATGGGATGCATCCAGTTTTGCTGCTTTGCAGTTTGCGCACGTCGGAGCAGATGATTTGTTTGGGCAACTGCTATAATGATGCCCGTTTTGGGATCAATGCCCACAGGTAGGATCCCTCTGTGTGCACGTGTGGGTGGTGTGCCCAAAACGACAGCATCTGAAGCATTTAGGAACAGCCACATGTTCCTTGAAGCGGTGGCTGCTCCAACCAATAAAGATCGTGTCTTGAAGCTTTAGCTGGTTCCACACTTGTGGAGAGAGATCCACTACCCAATTGCAAAGGTTGGGAAACTTTGACTTGGTGCAGTATTTTGGTTTTATGTGCTCCATGTCTCTTTTTTCTTGGGTCAAGTCTCGGATGTTCCTGTGTTCTTCAGCGATGCTGTCTGGAGTAATTTCCCTGTCCAAGTCAAAAATAAGAATTGATGGACCTTTCTTCTTGGGGTATTCTGCTGTTAGACCGAGGGAACTAATTCTAGGATTAGAAATTATTGCCTGGGCCTCTTGTTTTGTTGCAGTCTCAATTATGACACCAGTGTGTCTAGTTTTCCTGATGGATTTTATTTTAGTTGTTTTTAAGTCGTGAGCAAGCCGCTGAACCACAAGAGTTTTAACTGATTCACTCGTCTAGCGATGAGTTGTTTGTAGCTTTCAATAGGACAAGGTGAGGTTCTTTGAGAAGCGTTTTCTTTTGATGATGATCCGTTAGTTTGTTGGTGGTAGTTGTATCCGGTGGAATCATCCTCAGCGTTTTGGCGTATGTAAGGGGTGCTGTAGTATTTTCATTCACCCTTTTATCTAGGAAGGCGTCAAGTTTCGCTTTGGTTCTCTCGTGTTCCACGTTCAAATTTGATAGCACATGCTCCATTTTCGACCACACAAGGATAATTTCTCCTCTAAATGCAGCAGTGATTCGATTATCCTTTTGCAGCATGATATCCTCCAGGTCCAGGCGCAATGACAGTACCTGGTCCGTGATGGTTCCGTTTGGTAGTCATTGTTGGTTGTAATTATCTCTTCATTTTGGCCCATTCCTGAGTTTCGGGTTCGCGTCAGGGCTACAGAGCTCTCACCCTCAACGAATTGTTCCTCAAGGTCAGACATAGTTGGTGTGTGAATATAACTTGGTAATTATGGCTTCCGATTTGCGAGAGTTCGGATTAGCGGGGTTATTCCTACACAGGTGGTAAGTATAGTTCGCAAGGGGTAAAGTGGTAGTTCAATTATCTCTGCCAATGTTTAGAAGCCAAGATATGCGGTATAATGAGAGTCAGCACATAGTAGAAAAATTAAAAAGGACAGTGTTTTTCTGCAATATGACGGACTGGAATATTTTAACGCGTTCAAAAGTTACACATGTGTTGGGGGAAATAAGTCAGATGCAAGAAAACTTCAGTTAAAGCAGCTTGCCGGTCTGCGGTAATTAGCAGTCTTTGCTCCCGTTCATTCAAAGTGTCGCAGGGGTAACTCACTACCCTCAGTAGTGAGACATGGGGAAGCTATCCAGCTGTACTTTGACCTCTTTTAGGTGGGGTTGTGATCAAAATACGTTTGTTAGTGTGATCTTGTACTGCGAAGCATTCCGTGGCCTGGTTTAAACAATGAATAGCTGGCTGGGAATTCAATATTCAAAATTGCTAATAAAAATTTACCTGGTCATTCCATAGTGATGCTTTCATCAGATTTAGATACTCAGGACACTTGGGAATAGCCAAGTCTAAGATCGTCACCTGCATTTGTGGCTCACCACAATAGGCTTGCCCTCACTAACAGGTTTCTCCGCAAGCAGATGCTCGCCGCCCTGAACTGTGTAGACGCTGACGTTGATAGTCTGATAAAGAATCAGAAAGATAGATTAAACTTCATCAAGTCCTTCCTCGTTCATGATCCCTGACCCTCTAGAAGAGGATTACGATGCTCCCGTTTCCTATCCCTGCGATCCGCGAAAAAAATCAAACTGATATTTAGCACTTTTCTATACTCATTAATTTCTTAATGTATTCATTATTTAGTTATTTATTTATTTTTTTTATTTGTATGCTGCTTTTGTATCCGGAACTTTGTTTTGTATTTGCATGCTATATTTCGTAGTCTGTTTATTCAAGCTGCTATATGTGAACCCGTGGCGCTGGTCGCCGTGATGGGATATTGTGTTGTATGTAATTCGATACTTCACAATAAATATTTATTTATTTATTTATCCTCAATGTGTTATCTGCTTCAAGGTGTTTGTCTGCAGAAAGCATGCTTCCCAACAAATTGAAACGACTCTTAATGTGGTAGATAAATCTCACGAATTTTTTGCCCGCAAATTGCAAGGAATAAATGCACAAAATATATATTTTTAAGCAATTTAGCATCCCTAAAAAAGCTCTTCTAGCATCACACAAGGTTGCATTTAGAGTAGCCAAATGCAAAAAGCCTCATACGATTGCAGAAGAGCTTATTTTGCCAGCAGAAATCGATATGGTTTCTATAACGATTGCAGAAGCTGAAGCTAAACAACCTTTAAATGCGCCGTTGCCAGATGACACTATCAATCACCGAATACAAGATTTTGCTGAAGATATAAACGAACAATCATTTGAAAAATTAACAGGCAATGAATTCGGCATTCAGCTGGATGAAGCAACTGATAGCCACAATGAAGCCTACTGAATATATTATGTACGGTTTATAGACGGAGATAAATTTGTTGAAGATCTATTGTTCTGCAAAAATATTAATCACGGTACGAAACTGAAGATTTGTTTGAATTCGTAGGTACTTTCACGCTGAAAACAAAACTAACTGGACCAAATGTGTTGGCGTTTGTATAGATGGTGATCGTTCCATGTCAGGTCATCAGAGTGGACTACAAGCGCTTATACGTAAGAAAGCAGTATGAACACATTGCATTATTCACAGAGAAACACTTGCATCTCAATATCTGAGCCCCACTCTAAACGAAATTTTACAAACGGTAATCAAAATAGTGAACTTTATTAAAACACGTCCACAGTACACTCACCGAACGGGCTAGCCGGGTGCGTAAAGTGCCTGCCTGGTAACCCAAAGGTCGCGGGTTCGAATCCCGCCTCGGGCTTGGGTCAGAATGCTGCAAAAACATTTGGAAATTCATTATGGCCACCATATCAATTTTTTTATTGATATGGAGGCTGAGTATATTTCTTTACTATACTTTTGTAACTCTTGCTGGCTTTATCATGCATATATGAATTGAAAATGGAGGAAAGTAAACAAATGACTAAAGATGCAGCCTTAGAAACCTTGGGACCAAAACCAAATAATCCTTGGATTACAGCAGAAATTTTAGATGTATTGACGGAAAAAAGACAAATGAAAACCTTCTAAACAAAGAAATTAGTCAAGGGAAAAATATAAAACCCTAAAAAACAAAATAGACAACCTGTCTAAAGCTCCATTCATATCTTCTCACTGCAATGTTGAAGACTTTGTAAACGATGATTTTGTTTCTAAGCTAGCTTACCTTTGTGATATTTTTGATAAATTAAATTCACTTAATTAACTCTTCAAGGAAATTACACCAATATTCCACAACTGTCAGGCAAAGTTCTAGTTTCCTTTAAAAGGAAACTAGAACTTTGGAAGAAAAATATAAAAGAAGGTAAAAATGATTGCTTCCCACTTTTGTATCAATTTTTACAACAAAATGAAGTTCGTTTTAATGAAGAATTAAAATCAATAATTCTAGGACATTTATCACAACTCCATGAAACTTCGAGAAATATTTTACAGAAACGTTAGAAGAGTACATATGGATTAGAAACCCCTTCGGAAAGCTACCCCTTCAATACAAAGTCCCCATCTAATTTATCTACTGTCAAAGAAGAAGAATTTATTAATCTCACATCAGACCTCACACTGAAAGCAAAGTTTTCTTCGTTATCTTTATATGAATTTTGCTGTTTAGCAAAACACAAATTCCGGGAATGTAGCAATAAAGCTTTGCGAATACTAGTGCCATTTATAAGTTCTTACCATTCTGAAGTTGGATTGTCGGCATTGGCAGTCATTACATCTAAGTACAGATGATAATTAAATGTTAAAAAAGAAATATGAGTCGCCATTTCGAAAATGACGTCTAGGTTTGATGAATTATGCAATAAAGAGTAATCTGGGTAAGAGTAATCAGGGCTCTGGAGCGAGTTCTAAGGCTCGTACTCAAGAGAAATTTGGATAACCTGTGCAATAAAGAATGCGCTCGCCATTTACTGGAAAAAAAAATTTGTCACAATATGGTCCTGTCGCAATACAAATCACTTGAACGTCCCTACAATTGTTCAACGTGTCCTCCATTTTGGTAGTCAACAGTTTCCATTCGAAGAACAGCATTTTCTACAGCAGAACGTAACATGTCAACTGGAATAGCCAGCACATGACGTCTAATGCTGTCCTTCCGTTCTGCCAGAGTTTGACAGCCTTCCCGATACACCTGTTTCTTCAAAAACCCCAAAACCAGAAGTCGAATCGGGTGAGGTCCGGTGATCGGGATGGCCAAGTGTCAGGAAACAACGACTGATGACCCGTTCGCCTGTAAAGTGTTGCCTTAGCAATCTTTGGACACAACGGTGGATGTGGGGTAAGGTAAGGTGTATTGATTTCATGCAGCACCAGGGATTTCCCCCATCTCAGCGTTGCTTTCATTGTGGGTGTACCAGTTTGCTGGGAATGCCAGAGATTTAAAAGTGTGTGGATATTGTACATGTGTAATGTCATGTACCATCATGTTCATCTGGTCATTTAGCCGCTGGACCCCTGCTAGAGCCCAACGTTGCCCCACCTTCGCCCCGTGGAGGCAGACCAGGAACCCAGTAGACTTAGTTACTCTGGCAGGTCCTGCAGCTTAGTTTCCTGAGATTTCGGCGGCTAGGACCTATATAAAAAAAAAATCATAATATGTATGTGTATATACACATGTATATACTCATTTCACTTGTCTGCATACACCATACGTTGTATGCCTATACACACCGCTGGGAGTTGATATTACGTAGATGGATAGGCCGAGACTGGGCGAAGATTAATTTGAGTGTTGTTAAATTTAGTGTGTGGGGCGTTCGCGTTTTATATAGATAGATAGGAGGGGAGACAGAAGACTGGAGGGTAAAGATAGAAATATGGGAGCGATAGAGGAGATGCTCCCAGTTGTCCCAGTTGTTCAGATAAGTAACTTTTAATTTTAATTTGTGTTTGAACAATTTTGTTAAAGCCGAAGCAAACTACTGCCATTGTCTTGACCGGCTGAAGGTCACTGGTGTGAAGGTAGCTTTTTGGTCGCTATATTGCCTTCGGCAGTAGTTGCCCGCCCGCGACCACCTGTAGTTAACCCAATAGACTTAAACGCTATTGTTCTTCTTACAACTCTACTGCAGAACAGTAAACTGACTACCCTTCCCCAATTAATGCTTGATTTGTCATCTGCTGCTTATAGCTCTGCATAATGGCTGGAAAAGTAAATGCACATCGTAGAGCTTCACTGCGTTCCCGCAGGCAACCGCACCAGTCCTCGGGGGAAGAAAACTCGGAGGGGGTTCCCTCCTCGATCGCGATGACTAAAAACAAAATTCGGACCGCGAAACAACAGGCTTCCGCGGCAAATGAACACGGCATACCTGCCGCGGACAACTCTCCCGGCGGCGACGATGCTGATTCTAATGGGGTGAACAGCGATTGTGATCCCGCAGCATCCACGAAGAGACTTCCTACCCCCAAGAAAAAGGTTCTTAAAAGACCAGACGCATCTGGTTCACTCCCCCCTAAACAATGGGAGGATGAAGAGGAATGGGATGAAATGCCGAATATATTCAGCAAAGATTTTCCCAACCTGAAAATTATACACAAACTGAGGCGCAAAATGGAATACTGTCTCAGTAGCAAAAACAGCAAAGTCACCAGGGCCGTATCATTACAAATTTCGCGCTGCTGGGGCTCTTTAGAGAAGAAGTTATATGAGGTCATTATAGAAAATGAACAGCTGAAGGCCACCAATGCCCAACTCCAACAAACTAATAAAACTCTATCTAAAGTAACTAAAAATCCAACTATAGCAGCTCTGAATAGCGGGCTACATTCCAACCAAGCTTCTGATGAAGATACTCGGCACCAGTTGTCTTATGCTGCCACGCTCAAACTACCTCAGATCCCCACCACACAGAACAAGCATATGCTGATTATAAAAGCTAGAGAAGGGTGCGACATCCCAGATAGCGATGGAGTGAAGGACACCGTCCTAAAGAAGATAAAACCAAAATTAGACAATCTCCAAATCAAAAACATTCGCAAAATTCGCGACAAAGGGATAATATTGGAAGCAGCCACTAAGTCAGATCTAGAACAGATCAAGTCTTGCGGCACAGCTGAAGATCTAACTCTTACCTTTGAAACCCCTAAACTCAGGGGACCAAGTTTAATTGTGTTTGATGTAGATGGCTCAATCCAGAAAGTTGACCTACTGGAGGAAGTATATAACAGAAATCTCTTTGAATCCATGAGCAAAGAAGAAGCCATTAAGGAGATGAAAATTCAATTTTCCACCAATGCACGGACTCGCGGTCGACTTAATTGGGTTATAGAAGTGTCCCCCAGGATAAGGAGATTCCTACACAGCCAGGATAGAATTTTTCTGGGCTGGTCATCCCACAGATTCAGAGATTTTGTACCAGTCCTGAAATGCTACAAATGTCTTGGTTATGGGCACACTTCTGCTAAGTGTCTTAAAAAACAACCAATATGTGGGCATTGTGCTGAGGCAGGGCATCTCTACAAGGACTGTCCCAACAAAGCCTCACCTCCTAAATGCTCAAATTGCAAAGCAATTAACAAACCCTACGATCACTCTGTGCGGGATGGAGCGTGCCTTGTATATAGAAGAGCAGCAGATATAGTACGCAATAAGACTAACTATGGAAAATAGGATGCTCAACCCCCCCTCTCCCAGACTTCGTATAGCTCAAATCAATGGCCAAAAATCCATCTCAGTGGCAACACAGCTTCATCCCCTAATGGACGAGTTGAATCTAGACATTCTTCTCCTTCAGGAACCATACTGCGTCCGTGGAAGGGTCTCTGGTTACCCCCTGGCTTTCAGGAAAATCCAGACGACAAACCAATTGTGCCTCGCTGCTATCATCGTCCGCAATCCAGACTTAGTAGTAACACAGATAGAATCACTCTGTACTCCCCACCTAGCGGGGGCTACAACAGAAGGCAGCTTCGACCGTATTGCGGTCCTAACAGCATACTTCCAATTTGGTACAGATATCCTCCCGCACATAGCTCGACTAGAACAAGCTCTTGACCTGCTGGAGAACACTGATGTCATCATAGCCGCAGATTCGAATGCCCGGTCAACACAATGGTTCAACACCTCTACCGATGCAAGAGGAGATATGTTAGATGAATTCATTGCCTCACGCAGCCTTGAAATCATCAACAGACCAGGACAACCAACCACCTACTCTTCGGGAACTGGAGAGTCTAACCTGGACATCACACTAACTACTTCTTCTCTTCGCAATAGACTCCTCCATTGGCAGGTGCATGACACAGCCACTACTAGCGACCATCGCCTCATCACTTACAGTGTCACCGATTCTGCCCTCCCTCGTCAAGTGCCTATCCAGGATATTGTAAGATTCTCTACTAAAACAGCGAACTGGGACCAGTTTGACAATGTAATTCAAGATGCTCTTCATGACCCAGCTAGCAACTTCTACCAATCAATGAACAGTGCGCAGAAAACAGACTTTGTGCAGAGTCTGCTCCTCAAAGCTTCAGAGGCTTCCATGAAAAAATGTTCCAGGAAACCAAGATCTGTTCCATGGTGGTCGCAGGAACTCACTAACCTGCGCAATTCTCTGAAGCGCGCTCGGAAAGAATACCAACGCAAGAGAAGGACTGAACCTGCTCACATTGCAGAACAGTATAGAGACCGATTCAAAGCAGTCCGCCGTGAATATACTAACAAAATTTACCATGCCAAGCAAAGCTCCTGGCGTTCCCTTGTCGAGACTGAGGGGAACCGGAATCCGTGGGGTTTAGTCCACAAACTCGTGAGGAATAAGCTGGGATCCACGGATGTCATACACTCTGTCCGCTCCGATGACTCGTCTGAGACTACACACTGGGAAGATACAATCAACCGGATTCTGGATGAACTAATATATCAGGACAACACCAACTCTGACACTGACATCCACAGGAAGATAGCAGTACAAAATTCCAGCTTCCAGCCAGACAATATGGAGGAACCATTCACAGAGGAAGAAGTCGATGCAGCAATTAAAAAAATCAAAAAAGGTAAAGCTCCTGGTCTGGATTTTATTGAAGGCGAGACTGTGCAACATCTCTGGGCCATAGCTCCAATGATACTTCTTCAGCTCTTCAACACCTGTCTGAATGAGGGTAACTTTCCATCACGTTGGAAGCATGCTAACCTGAGGCTCTTACCTAAGGATCCCACAGGTACCTCCAAGGCATATCGCCCGATTGCGCTGCTTCCCATTCTCGGCAAGGTTTTTGAGAGACTGCTGCTCTCCCGCTTCCAACCCCGATATGAAGCCAGTGGTTTGGCATCCTCGCTTCAATTTGGATTCAAACAAGGGTGCTCCGCAATTGATGCTCTATCTAAAACCCTCAAAGTTGCAGAACAGTCGGATGCAACTTATGTACTGGCAATCTTCATTGACTTCAAAGGAGCTTTTGACACAGTGTGGTGGCCGGGCGTTCTTCAGAGGGCCAGAGTCTCTAAGTGCACTTGGAATTTCTACCACTGCCTCAAAAGCTACTTCTCTAACCGCAAGGTCAGCATCAAAACAAAATATCACTGCATCACCCGACATCTAACCCGAGGCTGTCCCCAGGGCTCCATCCTGGGGCCAGCTGTCTGGAATATGATACTCGACGACTGGCTCCTGAGGGACTACCCACACACTACTCAGCTTTCTTATGCCGACGACATGGTTATTATCATTGAGGGCCCCACCCGCGCCACCATAGAAACCCAGGCTACGGTTGTTCTCGCTGCTCTGTCCGTATGGGCCACGGAAAATAAACTCTCTGTCTCCACTGAGAAGAGCAAAACCCTCCTATTAAAAGGCAAACTGGACTTCTCCAGACCTCCTACCATACGTTTTAATGGCCGCCCACTGAAAAACTACCGATCGGTGAAGTACCTAGGAGTAATTTTGGACGACAGGAGAACTTTCATTCCTCATATCCAAGCTATCAAAGAAAAGACAAAAAAATACATCAGTATGTTAACACGCTTTACCCGCAAGGACTGGGGTCTTAAAGGACCAACTCTACGCCTTTTATACTCAGCAGTATTTATACCAATTGTCACATATGGAGCTGCAGTATGGTACCACCGAATGACTTTAGTGCATGCTCAACGTAAAATTCAGCAAATTCAACGACTTATGCTACTACAAATGACCCGCGCATGTAGAACGACATCAACTGCCGCCCTACAGCTACTAACAGGCCGCCTCCCTTTGGACCTCCACGTCGCTTTTATCGGACTTTCTCATGCCATCAAGAAGAATAAGGAAGCTGAATTCCTCACTATTCAAACCCGTACCGATACCGACATCAAACAGGAACATAAACGTGTGTGGCTACAGTTCATAAACTTATGGCAAACCCGCTGGAATAACTCCACAACTGGTGCAACTACTAAACTTTTCCTTCCTGTGGTAACCTACATCAACAAGCAACGTTCCACTTGGTTCTTCCCTAACGTCTATGCTTCCTTCCTATTAACTGGCCACGGGTCCTTCAAGAGACGCCTTCTAGAGTTCGGCCTAGTCGAGGATGCCCTCTGTACCTGCGGAGAACCTGAAGACTGGGATCACGTAATGCACTCATGCAACGTATACCTAGATCTAAGAAACCAACTACTCCTAGACCTCCAGACTACATCACTTCGGCCAGAAACCAAGTTATTGGAATCTAATGATGCCTTCCGTGCACTGACCAGTTATGCCAACGAGGTCTTTCGTCGTCGCTGGCATCACCTGCAACTCCCGAACACTAATCCTGGATAACCTCCTCTAGACAGCAACTGATACCCAGCACCGGAAACTTCCAGACATTAAACTGCAAATGGCGGACAGCCCTGTCGACGCCGCTCCGTGATTCTCCATTGTGACGATCCTGGACTCTTTAATCTGAACTTTACCTATTCTCTTCTTCCTACCCACAGTCTTTCTCCAGGACTCCCACAACTGCACCTAGCACTCTTCCTGCTCCGTTTCGCCTGGGAGGATGCCTACGCTCTGTCATCCTCGCTATCTTGTCTGTCTTCCACTTTCCTGTCTCTTCTCCGCTCTTTCCTTGGCCTTCCCCACTCTCGCTCCTGCAAGAGTGTGGACGGCCCGTCAGATGTCTTTTACTCCCTGGTCCGGCTCCTCGTGCCAGTGGACGGATGCTGGGAGGCTCCTTCCTGGTGATCGCGCCTCCCAGTAACGAAGAGGCCAGTCAAACAACACAAACAACACACTACTCACACATAACCCACACTGACTGGCTTTACTATGTTAACAGAGTATTTAAGGCGGATTTGTGGGAAAATACGGGAACCGCATAACAAAAAACACTATGTCCACACTAACACACACACTGTTCAGTGAGGCATGCCCATGCCTCACCAGAGAGGAAAGGGGAGGGGGGGGTTCGGCGAGGGGAGACAAGGAGTCTCCACCCCGCCGTGTTAGGGTTGGAAAGGAATCGAGTCAGGTGCTCGATTCTGCTCCCCAACGAGTCTTGATGGCAGCGAAGCTGCATGGTTCAGGTCCGTGTGGCCCCTTTGCAGATTCAGGGTTCAGTCAGTCGCAGAGTTGTAGACCATGTCCTTTTATTCTCGTTGGAGGTATGGAATTTATTGTGGGAATAGTAGCTTGTCCCATTTAGTTTCCGGTTGTGTTGTTATTTGCTCGTTGGGCCAGTGTGGCTCGGCGTCTGTTAAACAGTTTCTGTGCAAATTCGGTGAAGGCCAAATATGGTCCTTTATCGTCCAGAATGAATTGCTCCTGGTCCTTGGGTGAATGTTGTAGTCTTGTCTCCAGCTGGTAGCGGAGGTCGTCGTATTGGTGGCAGTCATACATTAGGTGCGACCAAGTTTCTGGAACGCCACAAGTACAATTTGGATTTTCAATTATTCCCATAGTTGTTAGTTTGGCATTTAAGGCGCCATGTCCTGTGAGTAGGTACGTCACAAATAGACCAGGTGCGTACCAGGTTGTAATTTAGGTTGGAATCTATCTACATTTGGAAAGAATTTATTTGTTATCCGACCTTTGATGGAGACATCCCATCGTGCCTGCCACGCCTGCAGCAAGTGGGTCTGGAGTCTTCTTTTTTCAGCAATGCGGTTATTTCCTGGATCTCCGTTGAAGTCAAGGTGTGTACTAGCATTGCCTTTAGCGAGCTCATGGAGGATGCCTCTCCTCACCACCTCTAGGTCTAAGGGGAGGGTTCCTGCGATGACTTGCAGAGCGTGTGTGCTCACTGTGCTGCAGGTGCGAGTAGCAGTGAGTAGCATGATTCCATGTATGGAATCAAGTATTCATAGGTTTGCAGCTGTGCTGGCCTTTTTGTACCAGGCACTAGCTGCGTATGTCGCGATTGGTAAGAAGGCTGCTTTATAATAAAAATCATCGTTCTCTGTTTCAATCCCCAGTCTCCTCGGGCAATTCTGTTTATTAAAGCAGTGCAGTTTCTTATTTTTCTTCTTACGTAGTTTAGGTGCGGTTTGAAGGATAAGGCGGGTATCCAAGATGATTCCCAGGTATTTGAGCTCTGTGCTGAGCCTTATTGTTCTAGTGCCAATTTTAATTTGGGGTGTTCTGTGGATGTTCAGTGTTCCCTTTAAGAGTATGGAGTTGGTCTTCGTTGGTGAGATTTGTAGTGAATGGTGTGTGGCCCAGTCTTGGAGAATTTGCACAGCGCGGTTTGCCAGTATTTCCAGTTGTGCCCAGGAATTAGCTTCTATTGTTAAGATGAGGTCGTCCGCGAAGGCTTGTGAGCGAACCCCTTCCAGATCCTTGTTTAGAAACTGGTCCATCAGGAGGTTCCACATTGTTGGTCCAAGTACTGATCCTTGTGGGCACCCTCTATATATTTTTCTTTCTATTTCTTTGTAGGGAGCTTTTATCTTGATTGCTCTGTTGGTTAGATAGCTTTTAAGCACATTGAAGAGGTTGCCAGGAATCCCTGCCTCCCGGAGCCGACCCAGGACGCTCGGCCACCATAGGGTGTCGAACGCCCCGCAAAATCAATTGAGATAGCTAGCACGTATTTTTTCTCAGATTCTTGTGCTTGGGCAATTAGGCTTTGGAGTGCATCAACTGTGGATCAACCTGGTTTGAATCCGTACTGGTTTGGTGAGGATAGGTTTACCTGTTGGCAGTGGTGAATTATTCTGGATAACAGTAGCCGTTCAAAAAGTTTACTTAGTACTGTAAGTAGTGTGATCGGTCTGTAGGAAGATGGCTGTTCTGGTGGTTTGTTTGGATTCTTAATTATTAGTTTAAAGTTGGCCATTTTCCAATCTTGCGGATATGCTCCCACTGTGAAGCATAGGTTAAAGAGTTGGAACAAGAGTTCCGGTTCTATTTCTACGACATTTGTGATTATATCCGACTCCATGAGGTCTGGACCTGGGCATTTCTTCGCTGCTATACGTGAAGCCGCCAGGATGAGCTCATCCGTATTGAATTGCGGTTCTGCATTATCTGTTCTGTACTTATCATTTTCCCAGCAGGTCTGGATCTGCTCCTCCGTTTGTGGGTCTTTGTGGGGATGAAAGGTAACATCTAGTATATTGTATAGTGATGATGCCCACGAACAGGTTTCTTCTCCTTGGGGCTTGACAGTGGTTGTAAGCCCTTCACCTCTGGGGAGCTTTTTTGTGACAACCTTGTACACAACACCCTAGGGGTCAGTGTTCCCTGAGTTTGCTACTAGTCTCTCCAGGTTTCCTTATTATTTTTTCATATGAGGGTGGTATAAGCATTTCGTGCTTCTGCATACAGATTTCTGAGCGTGTCCACCTCCTGCTCAGGCCAAGTTCTTCTTGCCTTTTGGAAGTTTGTCCTTTTGGTCTGGACGTCCTTGCGAAGCTGTTGAAGTTCTTGGTTCCACCAAGGTACAGCACCAGGTTTGGGCCGTCTCCGTTTGATTGAGGTGTTTACAGCCACTGTTATAATTTCGGTGATGGTCTTCTGGAGTTCACCAGGGTTCCCAGCCGTTTTGATTTTTTGCTTCTTTCTGTTTTTGTTGTGTGTGAGGGTTTTCTGGAACAGGTCCCAGTTTGCAGTTTGCAATACTAGTGTTGGGATATTCTTTCTGCTGGCGGTTGTCGATTCAGGTCCCTGTTGAGTTGGAATGTCAGGGCCCTATGGTCTGAGGTGGTCCAGGCATCCTGGACCATCCAGTCTGTGATGTTTCCTGCTATGTTTCGAGTGGCAAGAGAGACATCTATTGTAGCCTCCCAACGGAGGTTGCAAAAAGTTGGCAGCTGGTTTGGTTTATTGAGGACTACGATAGATGAACTCGTAATAAATTCCTCCAGTCTCTGGCCATTCCTAGTACGTTGGCTATCGAGGGTTTGGCTGTGCCAGGCTGGTGATCTACAATTTGCATCCATTCCGATGCTAATTCTTTCCCCTCTTAGTAAGTTGGTAGCATGTTGTAGGTATCTGGTGGCTGTGGTGATGTGTTCACCAGGTCTGCAATATAGCGAGATTATGTAGAGGGCACCTAGTGCGGTGATAATTTGAGCGCAGGCCGCCCAGTCCGTGCACAGGTGGGAGACTTTGGTTGCAGCGATGTCGGGATTTCTAATTAGGATTGCAGCCCACGGGGTAGTATCATCTGCTTGTATTAGTTTGCAGTTGAGGGGATACCCTCTGACTAGTTTGGAGTGGGTATACGGTTCTTGCAATATGATTACATCTGCATTAATTTCATCGGCCTTGAGCCTGACTTCGTCGGCTACGGCCCTTGCCCGTTGTGCATTCAGTTGGATGAATTTGATTTTTGTGGTATTATAGTGGTTATGGTGTGCTGCCATAATTGATTCTGGCTTCGTTTAAACTCTTGTTTTTGACGTAAATAGGACATTTGTTGTCACGAACTGAGTGTGAAGCGTCCAACTTCTGACTCTTACATTTGGCACATGTTGGTTCCTCATCTTTCTTTGGGCAGTCCTTGTAGTCATGGCCTTTGTCGGCACAGTGACCACAGTTTGGGATGTTTTGGCTGCAAGTGTGGGTAGTGTGGCCAAACTTGCAGCATTTGTAACATTTCGGAACTACTATAAGCGTGGAATCTGTGGCTGCTCCAGTTAATGAAGATCCGCGTTTGCTTTGCTAGGATCTGCCACGCTGTGGGACTGAGCTCGACAACCCAGTTCCTTGTGTTTCCTGTCGCTGGTTTGATGGCGAATCTAGGCATTATTTGCTCTTTGATGTCGGTTTCCGGTAGGGATCTCTGTAGGTTCCTGGCGTATATTTCTGAGGCTAGGTTTTCTGGTGTCATACTGGCATCCAGGCCATAGATTTTTATGGAGGATCCTTTCCTTTTTGGTTCCTCCGCTTTTAACCCTATGTTAGTTATCTTGGGGTTGGTTATTATTTCGGTAGCTTCCTCTTTGGTTTCGGTCTCCACGACTATACCCGGGTTCCTGGTTTTCCTTGTTGTTTTAATTCTTGTTATCTTTAAATCATTAGCTAGTTCCTGGATGATTTGTGTCTTGATACTTTCGCTGGAGGTATCATCATCTGTGATAAGCGGTCTCAGGACAACAATGTTGGGGGTATGTTGCAGGGTTTTCCTTGAGGCTGATTGGCATTTTATTTGAGGATTTTCCGTTGTATTTGGTTGTTTCCTCAGCGTTTCCGCGTATGTAGGCGCACGCTGTAGCATTTTGTTTGCCCCACACTCCATGTAGGCTTGAAGTTTAGCCGTCGCTTTCTCGCTGTTGAGATAGGTTTCTGTCAGTAACGCTTCTAATTTATTAAATATGGTAACGATATGGGACCGAACTGCACTCGATACTCTATTGGGGTAGTCTTTAAATATAGTTTCTAGTGCCGTTTTGAGGACACCGTTTTTGCCTGTAGCGTACCTTCTGGTAGGGTGGGGTCCAAAGGTTGATCCTGTGGCCTTTCCTCGTTGGGGTTCTTTTGAGTTGGTTGTGGTATAGATTTACCTGAAATACCTTTGGAATTTATTTTATGCGCCGTAGTGTATAGCTCAGTAGCCTGAGCATAAGATAATGTAGGCACAGCTGACATGGGTCGAACATCTGATTTACCAGAATTTTGTAAAAGTTTGTCCATTTGAGAATCTTTTTCTTCCAATTTTGCCTTGAGGCGTTCATTCTCCATAATTACATTAGATAGAATCTGTTCCATGGCAGACCAGATATTTTGGATTTCTGTGGTTACTTGCTTGGTGAGACTGCCACCATCGGATATAATGCCAGATAGAGCAGACCTGAGAGTAAAAACTTGATGCATGTGGAGACTAATAACATTATTCGTCAAAGATTGGTCTGTAACTTCAGACAAAGCCTCCATAGAAACAACATCCTGATCCACTTGAGGAATCTTCTCCTTAGATGACATCGGATCAAGCCTAGAAGTTTGTATCCTGGTTTCTTTACTTATAGTACTTATTCTATTAATAGAGTCTCTATCCTCATCAACTTGAGAGGAAGAAGGCAACGTAAGAAAAGTATCCAACGACTGATTCGGTCGATCAGAATTCATTATGGTCTTATGTGTGTAGTGCAAATTTAATATATATATATATCTTTATTGCAGGCAGTGATTGGTTACATGATTGCCTGATGCAATAATACCCACAACAGCGACAATGCTAGGGGTTTAACATTAAATAACGTATACAGGAAAAATTACTTAAAACATATATTAGGACATAAAACGTATAATTACATATTTTACATATAAAATTAATATTAACATGTGAAATGAAGACACATGAAAAGCGATGAAAAGAGGATGGCAGTCACTCGGTTGAAGACGAAAGCTGGTCCCTGATGATGCGTCTTCTGTACGATTTGTCCTCTATGAACTTTTTGTAGTCCACATCCATCTCCTGGACATTGTGGAGCATCTCCATGGGCAGGAATCTATCCCCTATTCTGAGCCTCCACGCCACAGACTGCAGAGAGGGCTGGGCTCTTAAGGGTTTTGGTGGGATCCTCCAATTGCACATCTGCCAAATATTTGGCGTATTGACTTCACCCGCTATCATTTTAATTGTCACAAGCAAGCGGAGGGCAAATATCCGTTTGGAGACTTTTCTGTAATTTAGAAGTTGGGTGATATCTGAAGTATGTATGAGTGGTGGCAGTTTATGCTTGAAGAGGACCCACCGAAGAAGCCAGTACTCATCAGATGCAATGGTTTTTAGCGTGGTTTTCGTTGCCGACGCCCAGATTTCTGACCCGTAGGTGATGACTGGCTGCAGAAACCGGTATACGTATTGGAGCGTGTACTCAGGCTCTGTGACATGAAGGAGGTGTTGTTTGGCAAGCCATCTTGCTCTGCAGACCTTGTTGTGAATGTCTGCAACATGGTGTTTGAAACTGAGTTTAGGGTCGAATATAACGCCGAGGTCTTTGTGCTTGATGACTGGGGTGATGGGGGTTCCGTGGATTTCCAGGTTTAGTTGCGTTGGGTTTGATTTGAGGGAAAATACCATTTGTGCAGATTTTTTTGGATTTATCTTAAGAGAGAACTGTGCCAAGTATGTAATCAGATTCTTGAGGCTGTTGATAATGTTTCCAGAAACAGAATCAGGTCGGGCGGTCCCGTTGATCCGATAGAGGAGCTTCAAGTCGTCTGCATAACTGATAAATTCTGTTTGCTGACACAGGAATGGGTGGATGGCAGCCGTAAAGAGGAGCCCTGAGAGAACTCCGCCCTGGGGTACACCTACACAAACTTTCCTTGTGAAAGATTTTTTATTCACAGTCAAGTGAAGGACCCTGGTCGTAAGTAGCGACTTCAAGAATTCCAGTATATTGCCTTTTATCTGGTATCCATCCTCACAAAGTTGCAGGGGGAGGCTGGATGTCTATACTGTCGAATGCAGACTGGATATCCAGATAAACAATTGTCATCTCAGCCCTATCTTGTAGAGCCCCCAGAATGGTGTTGGTGCTTTGCAATAGGTTTGTAATGGTGGACCTGCGTTTCAAGGCATAGTGAATGTATGGTGATTCACATGGCAGAACCTGGTTGGTTAGGATAGGAAGAAGGCACTTCTCCATGACTTTGAGGAGACATGAGGCTTTCATTATTGGCCTGAATTGTGAAATTGATGTCGCTCCTTGTGTTTTGGGGATTGGTCGGACAATATATTGATTCCAGGTTGTTGGGAAACTTTGCGTTGTGAGGATTCCATTGAAGATACCTAGGAGTGCATCAATGATGAATACACTAACGCTTTTAAGAATGAATTGTGGGACCCCATCATATCCAGTGCAAGACGTTGGTGGGATATCATTGATGGCCTGGATAAGCTCTCTTTTTGTGATGATGATGGAAGCGAGGACATCTCGCTGACAACTGTTGTGAATTTTAAAGTCTGATGCTGACTTTGGCTTAAATCTTGTGATGTAGTCTAGCCATTCAATTGGATTAAGTTGTTGAGGGAATTCATCATGCCTTGCCTTAAACGGTGCTTTCCCGATCTTGATTGTTTTGTTGATATAGGCTTTAATGGCTTCAGATTTGCTTCTATTGAACTGGGCGCGGGCTCTTGAGTATGCAATTCTGTCTAGTGGGTCTAATTTTGCTTTCCATTTTGCATGTAGTCGTTGTTTATTCCGAAATTTAAGGCTGAGATCTTGGGTCCACCATGCTTTGCTTCGACAGGAGATTGAAACTGTTTTTGACGCTGCAGTTCGAGCAATAGACTGCAGCCAGCAGGTAAGAAAGTGCAGCCCGAGCTGTGGATCACATTGGTTTAGGGCTTCCCAAGGAAAAACAGATGCTGCGAAGCAGCATTTCTCTGTATTGAGGAGAGAAGGGCTAATCACTGTCTTCTTAACTGGTGCCTGATGTTGCCAGGATGTCCTGGGAGTGATTGGATATCTAAAAGGGATGACAGATCTGCTGTACAGATCTTTATGCTGTTGTGGTAGTGAACTTCTTCCGTTCGATGACTAGAGGAGAAAGTATGCAGCAGTGGGTGGGCGTGGGGAAGAAAGAATCACTAACCCTGTCCCCACTTGACCTTGCCAGGAGCTTAAGTGACGTGTTGCCTTAAGCAGAATATCACTGGGTTCGGCTGCGTTGAATGAACATTAAGCCCGCTGTTGGTTTCGACTCTTAATTAACTGGAATATGAATGATTAAAATTAAAATTTGTTGGAGCTCTCTTTCAGCTCGATAAAAACACTGTTGGGGCACCCTCCCCAGTCAAGTGCACACTACCAACGTGGCCTCGGCTTTATAATCGGTGCCTCTCTATGGCCACATGGTGACCATTGTAGTCTGGCAAACAAAGGACACAGATAAAAACGCTGGTAATTTGCTAAATTCCCAAAAGGTTTGCAAAATTGTCTCACCTAGGGAATCCTCAGATGAATGTCTTTCAACGGGAACACTTTTCTTTGCGAACTAAACACATAAAACTCATATTTTAACACAAAAATCAGGAGCTCGTAAAAACGTGTCTACTCGTAACGGCAGGGGCCAGTATTCGTGGATGTGGGGTGGTGCACCATCTTGCATGAATAGGTGAAGGCACCCACGTTGTTGAATCTCTGATATTGCGAAATTTGCAAACATTTTATAATATCGCTGTCTAGTCGCTGTCACTATCGCTGTCTAGTCACATATATAAATGCCAAGAAAAGCAGGACAAACCAGATCGGACTTTTACGTAAGGGAAAGGGGACAGTATTAAATACGCCAGCTGCCGTTGCAGATGAACTCAACAGTTATTTCGCATCGATATTTACAAATGAAAAACCTTTTGTGGCAATGGGGGAGCGAAGTTGAAAAATGTGTAATTAATGATATTGAAATTTCGCAAGATTATTTAATGAAAAAACTTTCGAGTCTACAGGCCAGTAAGGCTCCTGGAGTTGATGGAATATACCCTATAATCTGAAGAGAGACGGCAAGTGAGTGCATTAAACCATTGAGGCTAATTATGCGAGCATCACTAGACTCTGGGGAGATTCCGTTGGATTGGAAAAGTGCCAATGTATCTCCCATACATAAGGGTGGCTCTAAAAGTGAAGTGGGAAATTATCGACTTGTCAGTCTGACTTCAGTGGTAGAGAAAATCATGGAGACAATGATCAAGGGTGGAATTAAGGATCATTTGGATAGAATTGAAATTCACAAGGATACTCAGCATGGTTTTGTAAAGGGAAAATCATGTTTCACAAATCTGGTTCGCTATTTTGAAAAGGTCACTCACGAGCTGGATTTAGGGAATAATTTCGACATTGTTTATTTACATTTCAGCAAAGCTTTTGACTCAGTCCCACATGAGCGGTTGCTTTATAAGCTGGAACAGGTTGGAATCACTGGGAAAATCCTTAGATGGATAGCAGGATGGCTTCAGGGCAGGAGGCAGAGAGTTGTGATAAATGGCTGTTCCTCAGATTGGGTTGATGTAAGAAGTGGGTTTCTTCAAGGACCACTGTTGTTTTTAATTTTCATAAACGACATTGATGAAGGGATAGAGGGCGTGATGTCTAAATTTGCAGATGATGTTAAAATTGGTAAAGTAGTTAATGATCACTGTCAAGCTGAGATTCTTCAGAGAGACCTAGATAGACTTCAGGAATGGTCAGAAAAATGGCAGCTATGCTTTAATCAAATAAAGTGTAAGGTATTACACCTGGGAAACAGTAATCCCAAAATAACTTATTCACTTTGTAGAGTTCAACTAAACCCAGTACTGGAGGAAAGGGACTTGGGTGTTACGATACGGTCAGACATGAAATTCTCTGAGCATTGTAAACAGGTTGCAAGGAAGGCCCATGGTGTCCTATCGATGATCCATCGCACTTTTGCAAGTAGAGATAGGGACGTGATAATCCCATTATATAAGGCTTTTGTTAGACCACACTTGGAATACTGTGTTCAAGTATGGAGACCGCACCTAAAGAATGACATCGAGCTTCTTGAAAGGGTGCAAAGACGGGTAACTCGCCTTGTGAGATCGGCAAAAGGGCGTCCTAATGAAGAAAGACTTCGAATATGTGGGTTGCGGAGTTCGGAAACTAGACACCTTAGAGGAGATTTGATTGAGGTGTTTAAGGCATCAGTAAAATGAATGAGAGCGAAAATTTCAAAATTATAAATGATGCTAGAACTAGCGGACATAAATTCAAGTTACGGGGTGGGGGAACGTTTAGATTCGACTGCAGGAAGTTTTATTTTAGCCAACGAGTACTGGAATAAGTTGCCTACATGGGTGGTAGAGGCTGACAGTTTGGGGAAATTCAAAGGTCATCTGGATAGTACCTTCGGGTGAGGGAAGCGCATAGGATGATAAGTTTAATTTCTTTTTCATTTATTAATTATTCTTATTATTATTTACTTTTATCATTGTTTTATTCGGTGTTTTTTTTTTTTTTTGGCTAGTGCAGCATAAGCCATAGGATTTCTTGCACCATGCGGCCATTACTAATACTGATACTAGTGACGGAACAGGTGCGGGGTCCAGTCGGTGTTAACTGTTCAAAAAAATATAGCCCAATCATGAATGTGGCCGTACATCCACACCACATTGTCACTTTTGGAGAATGCAACGGAACGGGACCTCTTGGATAGCTCGAGGGTTTTCTGTTGGCCAAATGTGACAGTTGTGCGTATTCACTTGTCCATTTAAGTGGAAGCGGGCTTCATCACTCCAAAGGATGTTCCATGGCCAAGTGATATCCGCTGGCATTCGCGCCAGAAACTGAAGTGCGAATGTAAAACGAATATCTGCATTACCCATGCTTTAGCTGCTGTAGCTTGTGCATCTTGTAAGGACAGTACTGCAACACCTGACGCATTACTAGCTTTACAGTGGAATACGACATGTCCACATCACGAGAAACAGTTGGCACACATGCGCTACCACATAGAGATTGACTTGATAAATCCACGACAGCCATAGCCACATCTTCAACACGAGAGGAGTCCACTCATTTTCGACCTCTACCTGGCTGAACATAGTGGCATAGTGTTTGGGTAAGGCGCCACCTGTGGTTTCCCACATCTTCGCCATCAGTACTCTTGTGATGTATACAGAACTATGTAAAAGCCAAAAAAAGTGTAGTGTGTTGAATGTGAAGAGTTTAGTGTTGGGTTCTGTTGTAATGTTCTGGCTTCTTATCCGCAGGGCCCCTAGTGCGACTCCACGTTGCCCGTCACCACCACTGGGAGGTGAGGCAGTCTTCCACAGTACTCTGGCTGCTCTCCGTCAGGGGCAGCCTGAACTTCCTGACGTAGAACAAAAAAAAAAAAAAAAAAAAGATAAAAAAATAAATAAAAAAGTAATAATAAAATAAATAAATAATAAATAAATAAAATAAAAAAAATGGTGAGATTGAGGGAAAGATAGTACTAGAAGTGGAATCAAAGTGGGAACAAGGAGGAGAAATGGTAAGTGATGGAAAGGAAGGTATCCTCCAGCTGAGCAAAGAGGTCAGGAGGAGAAGTAAAGTGTAAAGTGTGTTTAGGGTCAAGCGGCACCAGGGGTTTCCCCATCTCCGCGTAGTTTACATTGTGGATGAACCAGTTGACTGGAAAAGCCAGAGATTTAAAAGTATATGGACTTTGTATATGTGTGATGCCTTGTACCGTTGTTCATCTGGTCATTTAGCCGCCAGACCCCTACTGAGGTCCGACCTTGTCCCACTTTCGCCCCGTGGAGGCAGACCGGGTACTCACTAGTATATAGTTCACTCTGGCAGGTCCTACCGCCTAATTTCCTGAGATTTCAGTGGCTAGGACCTAAAAAAAAAAAAAAAAAAATCGCGTACGCGTCGCGGGAAGCGCTAGGAAAAGTCCAAATGTTGGGCAAAATTAATTTCGATTGGTGATTTTAGATTGTGTGGGGCGTGTTGACGTTGCTGTCAGATAGAGTGGGATGAAGGCTGAAGACTGGGGGGGGGGGGGGAGATCGACAGAAATATGGAGCCGAAAGGGAAGGCAACTCCAGTTTACAGTGGGCATACCCATGCCCCACCAGAGGGAAGAAATAGGGTGGCAGGGTGGGGATGGGGCAGCAAACTGTCCCCTCCCCACCCTGCCAGGAAGAGGTGAGATGAGGAGAAGTGTAAGTGTAAGTGTGTTTAGGGTCAAGCGGCACCAGGGCTTTCCCCCCATCTCCGCGTAGTTTACATTGTGGTGTGTTACAGTACGCTGTAAATGCCAGAGATTTAAAAGTGTGTGGATCTTGGATCGTTTAGTGTCGTGTACCGTTGTTCTTCTGGTCGTTTAGCCGCTAAACCCCAATTGGGGCCCAACGGTGCCCCACTTACGCCCCGTGGAGGCAGACCAGGAACCCAGTAGCTTATATGCACTCTGGCAGGTCCTGCCACCTAATTTACTGAGATTTCGGTGGCTAGGACCTAAAAAAAAAAAAAAAAAAAACGGGGGCACTTAAGCCAGAAGGGGTTAATGTGGTTCAGTTTTCAGTTTAGAAATCGTTAATTTTGATTAGTTATGTGGGGTTTACGCTGCCGTATTAGTCAGAGTAGGGGGAAGAGACTGAAGACTGGGGGGAAAGACAGAAGTATGGGGTCGATAGGGAAGGCAACCCCAGATGGTCAGTAAGGCATGCCCATGCCTCACCAGGCGAAATATGTGGAGTGGTAGGAGAGGGAGGAAACAGGAAGATCATTTCCTCCTCCCCCCTGCCAGGGATAGGGGAAAAAAAAGGTACCAGGCAAGGGAGCTGGTAGAGATCGCCATTTGGCTACATGGCAGTGAGGCTGCATTAGTCGTAGTGTAGTCATAAGTCCGGTAGTAGAGTCACTCGTGGGATAGTGTCCCGTCCAAGTTGAATGTCTTTGTTTTGGTTCTCTATCTTCATTCAGTATATTTGTCAGTTTCATTTAGGTCTCATATTTGTTGGTACATAGGCAGGGTTTCTTGGTAAACAGATAGTAGCTTCCACATAATTTTCATTCTGGGGTGTGTCCTAAAGGATGTTTTTTTTTTGTTATCTGGCTGGTCGCCTTTCACTCCTGGTGTATTGCATATAGGGTTCTCCTTCTTGAGAAGAGTTCTTGAGCGAAGTTGGTCAGGGCTCTGTATTCCTCCTCTGAATCCAATAGGTGAAACTCTTGCCCTCTGGGGAGGTATCTTATACTCGTGACTAGAATGCACCTGAGATCCTCGTATTGCGGACAGTCGTACATGAGGTGTTCCCAGGTTTCGATCTCTCCACATGTACAGCATGGGTCCTCTACAAGGGCGAAGTACATTAGCTTTGCGTTAAAGGGGCCGTGTCCAGTTAGCAAGTATGTTGTTTGCAACCCCGGAAAGAACCAAGTAGGCGATTTTGGATAGATTTTTTCAAGTTGCGGTAAGAACTTGTGGGTGATTGCTCCTTTGGTTGTTTCTGCCCACCTGTCCTGCCACACCTGCAGCAGGTGAGACTGAAGCCGGATCTTTTCTGCCTTATGGTTGTTTGTTGGGTCTATTGTAAATTCCAAGAATGTGGTGGTTATTCCCTTAGATAAGTAGTAGAGGAGTCCTGTTCTTGCGATTTCAAGATCAAGTGGAAGTACTGCTGCTATCACCTGAAGCGCTGGGTTACTCACCGTTCTGCAGGCGCGGGTAGTAGTGAGGAGGATGGTGCGTTGAATTGCATCCAGGGTTCTCTTATTTACGACCAAGGCAGTTTTGTCATACCAGATTGCTGAAGCGTACGTAATTATTGGGAGGAAGGTTGTCTTGTAGTATAAGGCTAGGGTACGTTTTTTGAGACCCCAGTCTCGCCTTGTGTCCCTAGCTACCATGGCAGAGTAGTTTCTGATCTTTTGTCTTAGGAATTTGAGATGTGGTTTGGAAGGATAAGTTATTGTCAAGTATGACACCCAGGTGTTTTAGTTGACTAGCAAACTTGATAGTTGTCCCATCAATCTTAATCTGGGGTGGTCGTCTCAGTTGCAGGGTTCCTTTGAGCAGCGCCGGCAATGTCTTTGTCGGTGAAATTGTTGAGGAGAAAGAGATGAGGAGAAGTGTAAAGTGTATTCGTGTCAAACGGCACCAGGGGTTTTCCCCCATCTCCGCATAGTATACATTGTCATGTGAAACAGAACACTGTTGAGGCCAGAGATTTAAAAGTGTATGGATTTTGTACATGTGTACTGTCGTGTACCGTTGTTCATCTGGTCATTTAGCCGCTGGACCCCTACTGAGGCCCAACGTTACCCACACTTGGCCCCGTGGAGGCAGACCAGGTACACTAGTATTACATTATTTACTCTGGCAGGCCCTGCCACCTAATTTCCTGAGATTTCAGTGGCTAGGGCGTATGTAAAAAAAAAAAAAAAAAAAAAAATGGGGTAGACACTAGAGGTTTAGATAAGGCCGAAATATGCTTTAAATGAAGGTTAGGTTTAATTTTCCACATTGAAGTTTAGTAGCTTGCAGTGGGACATTCACGGTCGGTAAAGGTAGAGTGGGGGAAGACTGAAGATTGGGGGGAACAGGTAGAAGTATGGGAACGAAAGAGAAGGCGATCCCAGGAGTGTCAGTGGAGCAAGTCCCACCAGGGAGAAAAGGGGGGGGGGTAGGGAAGGGGATGAGACAGAGGCCCATCTCTTCCCCTTCCCTGCCTAGGGATAGGGTTTTAAAAGTGAACTGGGAAAAGGTGCCCAGTTCAGAACGCCAGGCGACGTGCTGCACCAGAGTTGCTGTGGTCATGTGGTCCAGTCGTTGCGTCGCACATGGGAGAAAGAGTCCCGTCCAGAGAGAGATCATTGTCTAGTAGGAGTCCGCATATATGGTGTCGGATCGTCTATCATTTGCGATGGATGTTCAATCCTAGGAGAGAGAGTGAGGTCCCACCAAAACGGCCATAGTTTGGTTCAATTTGGATGCTCATGTGCAGGGAGCTTTGGGCTAACGGCGTGCATTATTGATTGCAATTTGTGTTCTCCTTCTTGCAAATAAGTCTTGTGCAAATTTGGCGAGCGCACTATATTCATCGAAGCTGTCCAGGAGATGGTGTTCCCAGTCCTGAGGTAAGTAAGTTAGTCTGGTGATTAGGATTCCACGTAGGTCGTCGTACGGTGGACATTGGTGCATCAAATGTTGCCAGCTCTCGCGTTCCCCGCATGGACAATGTGGGTCCTCCACAAGCCGAAAGGCTGCAAGTTTTTCATTGAAAGGTCCGTGACACGTCAGGATGTAAGTGGAGTGCAGTCCTGGGTGGAGCCAAGGCGGTGATTTAGGGTACACTTTGTGTATGTCCGGAAGAAATTTCCTTGTCACTTCTCCTTTGGTGCTGTTTGTCCAGCGGGTTTGCCATTCTTGTTTTAGATGCCCCAGTAATCGGGTCTTTTCTGTCTTTCTGTCATTTCTAGGTTCGATGGTGTACCCCATGAATGTGACGGGCATCCCTTTAGATAGGTAGTATGACAGGCCACACCTGACAATCTCCAGGCCCAGTGGGAGAACCCCAGCCAGCACCTGGAGCGCATGCGTACTGACAGTCCTGCATGCACGGGTTATTGTTAAAATGATTGATCTCTGGATTGAATCAAGAGAGATGAGGAGAAGTGGAAATCACCCCTGGCATCGGGAGCCCACCCATTTCCAGGGAAGAAGACAGTTTGCAGAACAAGGGAGGTTGCAAAGGAGAGCGCCATGTTGTCATACCATATCCGGCAAGTCAGATTTCAGCTGCCCCCAACGAACCCAAAGGTATTCAGGTGCAAGAAAAAAAAAAAAAAAGTGCGAAGAGTTAGTGTCATCAGTTGGGTTGTAGTGGAATTGGTAATGTGTGCCTCAAGTGGGTAGAATGCCTTCTCTGGAATACATCTTGAGCGAATTCAGTGAGAGCTATATAAAAGTTTTCTTCTGTGAGAAAAAGGTGCTCAGAATTTCGGGGATTTTCTTGTATCTTCATGAATAGTCTAGTCCGGTAGTCATCATACTGTGGACAGAGGTATATGACATGTTCCCAATTTTCTTCATGGCCACAGACACAGAATGGGTTTTCTTCAGTTCCAAGCGCGGTTAATTTATGTCTAAACGGGCCATGCCCTGTAAGTAGGAAGGCGACTTGGAGACCTGGAGCAAACCAGGGAGGAGGATTTGGTATGTCAGTGATACAGTTGGGATAATTGTTTTGGTAACAGCACCTTTTGTTGTTGAAATATGGCGTGGGTTATCTTGCCATATTTCAAGCAGTTTTTCTGCTGTCCTTTTCTTTTCGTGTTTTGGGTCATTTGTCATATCAAGCAGCGACTGTGCAAGGGATCCCTTTTCTGAGTTTATGATGTAGTCCGCTCTTGATGGCTTCAAGGTGGAGGGGCAAACAGCCAGCCAGCCAGCTAGGACCTGGAGAGCAGGGGTGCTTACGGTGCAAAAAGCTCTTGTGATGGTTAAAAGCATAGAGCGTAGAATTTAAAAGAAGAGGTGATCATAGAGATGTATTAATCTATAGTGCAGTTGAGACAAATCACGGGCAAATGGAGGTAGTGTTAGGACCATGGACTATTGCTACCGCTTGCCAAAAAGATTAAAAAGTTGGAAAGCAACAGATAAATAATAAGTACGCCAGATGTAAGTGCGAAATAAGTCAAGAAAAAATGGTCAAAAAGGGAAAGAGAAAATTGGAATACAAATGGATGAAAGATTTCAGGAATAGAGATTCAGTGAAAAACATAGGCAACCAATCAGGAAACAAATCGGAGCCCAATGCTGATGTTGAAATGCAAGTGTATAAAGATTGTGGGGAGGTAGTCTTTGGGGCTGCCCATTGTCTAATTAAGGCGGAGCGTATGATGATGATGTTGATTTTCAGGAATTGACTTCAAAAAATGGAAAAAAATTGAGAATGTGGGGCATGATAGTTGCCTGGGAACTCCTGATACTGGCGAGAGCAAGTCAGAAAGAGCTAAGAAAAAGGGGTTGAAAAGTAAAAAAAAGCAAAGAGAAAATTGGAGTATGAACAGAAGGAAGATTCCGAGGATAGCGGTTCAATTGAAAAATTTAGTGGTCAGTGAGGACCAACAAACAAATCGGAGCTCAGTGCTGACATTGAAGAACAAATATTAGATAAAGATCGGGGAGACGTAGTCTCTAGGGCTGCTCTGGACTTTCTTGAGAAGCCAATAGACTAATGTCTATTGGCTTCTCAAGGAAGTGCCTATGATGGTAACGTTGGTACTTAGGAATTGACTTGTAAGATGGGAAATAACTGGTGAATGCGGGACAGGACAATTTGATGGGAACTCCTGATATGAGTGAGGGTACGTTAGGTGGAATAAACAGGAATACGAGAAGCATGACCAGAAAAAGGATGTATCATGCACGTGAGGCTGGGTCACTTGAGAGGGTGAAACAAAATGTAGCTTTAGATCTTTTTTAATGGATGGTGACCAGCATTTAGTGCGCGATATTAACTTAGAAGAAGTAAGTGGTGTGAAGAGACTTGTATCCTCTATCCAGATTACCCAAGATTACGGATCGAACCAAAAATTTCAGCCCAGAATTTGAACCTGAAAAAATGAGTCTGAGGAGACTAGACAGGGATTGAAGGGTGAAGGAAAAGAAGATAGTAAACCAGAGAAGACAGGTTAAGTATATTTATGTCCAGTCACGAAACACTTGTTGGCTTAGAAGTAATCTGCAAGAATTCCTCTTAAATTAAGGCAACGGCGTAAACAGAAGTGTGATAGCTGAAATTCTGTTGAGATGGGTTGTATTAGAAAATGCAGCCATAAAACTGGGTGTCCAAAATGAAACTTTGAAGAAGAGGGTGTCTTGTCTGCAAAGAATGGTTACGACATATGAACGACAGGTGCGTGACTTTCAAAAATTACCATTTCATAAAGCAATCGAGATTGGGAATTTTCAAGTGGGTAATAGTCTGTACAGCGATGTGGTTCAAGGAGAGGGGGAGTATACGTATCAAAACGGTAATGATAAACCTAAAGAAAAACGTGTACGTGGAGGCCACGCGCTTGTCATTAACTCAAAAGAAGATTCGAGTTTAAAAAGCAGTAAAGATATTTAACTAACTGTTGGTAAGGCAATATCAGGAATGCTGAAAACTGTAAGGGTCTGGAAGGTACCACAAATAGTGGAAAGAGGTATTATACTGGACTTGGAGAATGAAAAGGATATCGATGAGATAAAGAAAAATGAACAGACTCGGTGTTTGGGCGTTTCATTTTCGAAGCTTAAATAACCGAGTCCAAAAATAATTATCTATGATGTTGATGAAAGAATAAACAAAGAGGAGCTTTTGAATTATATACACCGATGCGCCAAATCAGTATGACCAGCGAGTCGTTATGCAAATTGAAACAACTGCAGGTGAACTACGGAGCATGTGCGGGTTCTGATACTGAGCTCCGTTAATCAGCGTCACTCTTGTTCTACAGTCATATACTGAGGAACAATCTCCCAATTTGTCTGAAACGTAAAATAATGAACCAATATATACGCTCCACCATGATTTTTGGAAATGAAACTTGGGCACTTACCAAAAGAATGGAAGAGAAGCTGAGAACTACACAGCGAAGAATGAAACGAATTATATTGGGAATCAGACTGTTAGATAAGAAGAGAAACACATGGGTTAGGCAGTAAACTCAAGTAAAGTACACTCTTATCAAAACTAAGAACTAAAATGGTCTTGAGGAGGACACATAGCTCAAAGACATGATGACAGATGTACTAAGAAAATAACAGAATAGTATCCAACAGGAGCTAAAAGAAAACCTGGAAGACAACGATGGAGATCGACAGATGAAATTCAAGAGTTTGTGTAAACGGATGGCCATTGTACAAAACAGAAGGAAATAGACAGTTGCCGGAGAGGCCTTCATCCTGCAGTGGATTGAAAATGGCTGATGATGATGATGACTCTTGTTTTTTAGATGGGCAAGGCAGGGGACTTAAGCAAGTTTGACAAAGGTCAAATTGTAATGGCCAGACGACACTGCTGGTGGGAGGCTCACGGTCAGCCGTGGTTAGAACCTACCAAAAGTGGTCCGAGGAGGAGAAACCCACGAACCGCAGGCGAGGTGTTGGACGACCATGGCTTATCGATGCTCGTGGTGAGCGAAGGCTCTCCAGGATGGTACGTGGCAACAGAAGGGCGATTGTGGGGCAGCTCCCTGGTAATTGCAATGCTGGTGGCGGGAGTAATGTGTCACAACACACAGTACATCAAACCCTGATGAAAAGGGCGCTTTGTAGCCGCAGGCCGCTCCCACTACCCATGCTGACCACGGTTCACCGGCGACAGCACCCACAATGGGCACACCAGCATCGAAGGTGTGCCCATTGTGGCATTATAAGGTTTGTTCCTGCTTCTAGGGTAAAATGCTTGTGTAAAGTTTTGTGGGTTAAATAGTACTGGCCTAGGGTTTTTTTTTTTTTTTTTTGGAGGGGTGATTATTATCCTTAATTTTTTGTTTGAACTTATATATAACATTTAATTTTTTTTGATATTTATGTTAATTTTTAAAACTTAACGAGTTTCTTGCATTGCTTGCTTTGAATCCTCAAAGTACCAGTTTTTTTATTTCAATATGTTGATGTTAATCTTGTGTACAGTATTTAATTTTTGTATAGTTGTTTAGGTTCCTTTTTCTTTTTTTTTACTATTTTTGGTTAGAGACATTGGCTCGAACTTTGTTGGTCTCTTGTCGTCCCTCTCTTCTGCTGCAGCCGGCTGGTAGCCCTGGCCTACCTTCCAGTGATGGAGGCGCGTTTCTGACTTGATGATTCTGGGTAGCCAAACTGCCAAGTCATTTCTGATCATTTCTTCAGAATCCTGTATCTTAAAAGTGAAACGAGTCAGAGATGAACTAACGTTCCAGGTGCCGCCCTATACAAATACATACATACATACATACCTAAACATCATGCGCGCCCGCACACATACCGAAGCGCTGACCAACACACAGTAACCACCTTCAGCGACAACCAAACGAAAAACACTATTGCTAACTCCAAACCTGGTCATCATCCGACCACCCTCCACGGAAGAGCGCGTCACAAGCGATTCAGTGAGAAACACTGTAATAACAAAACTGGCAGAAAATTTCAAAACTACAAGAATTAAAATACAGACCTTGGAAGCAGTGCCCCCCAGGAAGAAGGAAGAGAGGGCCCAATATAATCATATATGATACGGGCAAAGAACTGACACCAGCAACGCTTCGGGATGAACTCTACTTAAGAAACTTTCAACAGGATCACCCGGAAGCTGACCCAACAACACTAATAACACCTAGGTGCCAGGCGCCTCCGTAGCCAGGTTGGCAGGAGCAGCAGTGCGTAGCACACGCTTCTTGATTAGACCTGGGTTCGAGCAGGTGACCACCAAATATGGAGAATGCGGAAAGGTCAGGGAATGACCACCGCATCTCCCCGGAGCTCCTAAAAACCAAATAACAAACAACAACAAACCTAGGTTCCAGACGAAAATCAGATCAGGCACTGCCACAAACTGGGTGGTGGAGCTCTCGCTGGCAGCATTGAGGACCATAAACCAACACAATAGGGTATTTAAAAATTGGGGCAGTCATTGATACAATGAGCACATGACCGACCGGAAGTGCTTTAGGTGTGGCCCTTTCGGACACACTATGCATACTTGCGCCCAAATTAAAGAAATACCACGAATTAAAGAAATACCTCCAACATGCGCAAGCTGCAAGTCACAACAAATACAAGCAGACCATTCGATCAGGGACAATAAGTGCCCCGTGTATACCACAGAGAATGTACCAACTAAGACTGGATCACGGCAGCACGCCGTAAAAAATACAACAACAACCGAGTACAGTTCGAGCAGTTATGTGCCCAAAGATCCAAGGCTGCACAGCTGAACAAAAAAGCTGATGATATAAACGTAGACATCCTGCTCATACCGAAGCCCTACACCCACAGTAAGGCGGTCAGTGGATATCCCCTGAAGTACAAAATCGTTCAAACAGATGGTGAAAATTACTTGGGCAGGGTTCTAATAAGAAACCCTAACTACACTGTATTCAAGCTATCAAATTACAGTCTTCCCAGGGCGGCGTGCGCCCACATGGTCACAGCACTTGGCAAATTTTACGCGGTTTCACTCCACTCCAGGCCGAGGGAAGACATCCAACCAACCATAACCTACCTGCATATCTGCGTGGGTAGCACAGTGGTATCGTCACTGTCCTCCCCACACCGGGAGGAAAAGGCCCGGGTTGGAATCCCGTCGATGACGCGAGGAACTTTAATGGGCATTTTTCACTCTGTGGCTGAGTTAGTCGGTGTCAGGCATAGATAGCAAGGTTTTTCCCCCTAGAAACTGGGGTTTTTCGTCCAGCAAAACAGGCTTATCGACCAGAGAACATACGCAATTTACAGACACAAAACACATGGGTAGATGTAATCAATTAGGGGTGACCCTAATAAATAATAACAATAATAATAATAATAATAATAATAAGCTACGTGCATTACTATGTACAGACTTCCCAAACAGTCTTGCCAAAATAATCATAGGCGCAGATGCAAACTGCCGCTCACCAGCCCGGCATAGTGAAACCCTTGCACGAAGTGGTGCATCAAACGGACAGTGTCTCGAGGAATTCCTTGCAAAAAACGACTTAATCATCCTAAGCCTACCTAATAATCTACCGACATTTTCCAGCACAATGTGGGAGGCCACAATAGATAGTACACTGGCCACTAGATCTATTGCGGACCACATTACCAATTGGACCGTTACTGAAGATTGGACAACTTTCGATCATAGAGCAATCACCTTCCACCTAAACTGATCCATAACCAGGACAATAATATCCAGGCAAAATCAGTTCAGATACAACATCGGAAAGGCTGACTGGACTTTATTCCAGGAAACGATACGGACATCTGCCGATGCACTTGAAACAGAAAGGTTAAATCCGGACCAGCACCAAACTGCAATAACAAAAACAATTGCAGAAGCGGCTGACAGAGCAATCAAAAGGAAAAGACAGAGCCCCGGGAGCTGTCCCCTGGTGCTCCACAGGCGCAGCTGGCCTGTGGCTGAATTCGAGGCTCTGCGGGAATAATATCGCGCAACTAGAAACCGATACACAGCTAAAATCCGGGAGCGAAAACAGCGCACAAGGGAATATTTCATGTCCATGAGAGGAAATGATGATCCATAGCAGTGGTTTTTCGAATAACCACTAACAAGTTCCCAAGGAGGTGAAGTCATCCCAGCAACCAATAAGATACAAGCAGAATTTACCAAGCCATGGAAGGATTCCATTAATAACATCTTGGACTTGATATTTCTGGAACACCAGAATCCAACCACCCCAGAACAACTGCTGCTGCTCATCCACAAACACAGAACACCTATACCACGGCACAAGAAGAGTAGCCCTTCACAAGGACTGAGTTGGAAAATGCAGCCTCCAAACTACGGAACAATAAATACCCAGGCGCGGACCTCCCAGAGCCGGAGATTGTAAAAAAGGCAGTGGAGATAATTCCCGACCAAATACTAAATCTATATAATAAATACCTAAAAGAGGGATACTTCCCCCTTGCTTGGAGGGTGGCAGCGCTCTGCCTACACATAAAAAATTAAATTGTTAACAGGAGAGACTGCTTCTACAGGGATGGGATACATTTAAATAGAAAGGGTGCAAGAATATTTGCTGATACTACGAGGCAGTTTTAGGTGTGTCGGAAAACTGCTAGCTTGGGGGGGATACAAGGACTAATAGATTAACAGTAGCCACTGGCAGAGGTGAAAGTGATTCTTGCACTGCTTCTGTTGGAATGGGCAGCAGCCTGGAAAACAAGATGCAGGATATTTCAGAGACTGCTGGGAATCATTGCGGTACAAGTAAACACATGGGTTGTGTTAGTGTAGCTAAGAAAAATAACAGGTGCATGTATACTTGCGTGTACACCAATGCTAAGAGTTTGGTAAATAAAATTGATGAATTTGAGGTATTGCTCAAAACGTCAAAGGCAGATATTGATGGGATATCAGAGACGTGGTGTCACGCAGATATAAGGAATGCAGAACAGAAATTTGGGGAGTACAATGTGTACAGAAAAAAAAAATTACTATATTAGGGTTACCCGTAAATGATTACATTAACCCGTATTTGTGTCTGTAAATTGCGTATGTTCTCTGGTCGATTTGCCTGTTTGGCTGGACGAAAAAACCTCAGTTTCTGAGGGAAAAAACCATGCTATCTACGCCTGAGACGGACTAACTCAGCCACTGAGTGAAAAAAGCCCACTGAAGTTCCTCGCGTCATCGACGGGATTCAAACCCGGGCCTTTTCCACCCGGTGTGGGGAGGACGGTGACTATACCACTGTGCTACTACACACGCAGACGAATGTGTACAGAAATGATAGACAGGGTAAGAAGGGAGGAGGGATTATGCTATTAGTTAAGAAACACATAAAATCCAAGGAAGTGAAGCCAGTCGACATCGCAGGACAGTGCAGTACCGAGTCAGTTTGGTGTGACATAAGCATTGGGAGCTCAAAATTGAGAGTAGGAGTGTGCTATAGGCCTAATGACTCTGATGAGTATAATAAGAAACTGTACAGGGAAATAGAGTGGGCCAGTAAATCAGAGAATCTTATAATGGGGGAATTTAATTTCCCAGATTTTACTGGAATTTGTGGGTTGGTAACTTATACACTAGCAAGGCTTTGGGGATTTACTGGATGATTGTTTTCTACATCAGCATGGTCGGGAGGCAACTAGAGGGAGTAATAAACTCTTGACCTGATTATCAGTGCAGATTTCTTCTGCAGATTTTTCATGCATTAAGAATCTGCAGATACTGAGAATCTTGAGCACACTCTGATCACTAGTTGGCAGTGATCACAGTGTGCTCAAGTGGGATTTACTCAAAGAAGTAACTACCATCAGGGGTAAAGGGAAGGGTTTGTGCTTTCGTAAAGGCGACTACGATGGTCTGAGACAGTATTTAAATTCTATACAGTGGGACCAACCGATGACGTTAGCAACAGCAAATTCAAAATAGGAAGCATTCAAAGAACTTATCTTGGAAGCTACTAGGCTTTATATACCAACTAAGAAATATTGTTAAAGGTTTAGGCCTAAGTGGATGTCAGATAAACTAATGAGACATATGGCAGAGAAGAAAAATGCATGGGCTACATTTAAATTAATGGGTGACATGGAAGCCTATGATAGATATAAGCTGGTCTGTAACGAAGTCACAAAGGAAATTAGGCAGGCAACGGCAGATTATGAGAAATACTTGGCAAAGGATGCAAAGAAAAACAGAAGAGAGTTCTTTACCTATGTAAACTCTAGAAGGAAAGGGATGAATGAGATTATTCCACCCGATATTGCTGATTCAACAGTTGAGGATCCTGCTCAGGTGGTTAACAAACTGAACGAGTATTTTGCATCTACTTTCACACATGAGGAGTTATTCAGGAAGTGGAATGTCAGAGGTGAAGTAAACTCTGGCATTGAGCTAGATGATTTTGTAATAACTGAGAGTAAAGTGGAGGAGAAAGTGTTGAACATAAACACAAGAAAGGCACCTGGGGTGGATGGGATCTGTTCAGTTATATTAAAGGAGGCAGCAAGGGAACTAAGCAAACCCTTAGTCATAATTATGAGAGCTTCTTTGGACTCAAGGGAGGTACCCACAGAGTGGAGAAGTGCAAATGTGACCCCAATTCACAAAGAAGGATCAAAGGCTGACACAAGTAATTATAGACTTGTGAGTTTAACTTCTGTTCCAGGAAAATTAATGGAGACACTGGTTAAAGAAGCACTGCAGGATCATCTAGACAAGACTTCATTTATAGCTCGGACACAGCACGGTTGTTTTAAGGGAAAGTCTTGCCAGACCAATTTTATTGGATACTATGATGCAGTCACAAAAGAACTGGATGCAGTGAATACTTTTTATATTATTTATTTGGATCTTAGAAAGGCTTTTGATACTATTGCACACGGAAGACTGCTGGAGAAATTGGAGTAGTGTGGCATTGGAGGCAAATTGCTGCTATGGATAAAGGGATGCTTGAGGGGGAGCAGACAGAGTGAGAGAGAGAGAGTGATAATCAATGGACACTGCTCATATCAAGCTTAATGTCCAAGTTTGCAGACGATACAGAGGTTAGCAGGGTTATTAAGGACACTATTGACGCTATGTTGCTGCAACAGGATCTGGAAATGTTGAGCAGATGGGCTGAGAGATGGCAAATGAAGTTTAACAATGACAAATGTAAAGTATGAGAAACAGTAACCCCAGAGGAACGTATCAACTCTGTGGTACTTCACTGACAGTGGCAAAGAATGAAAAGGACGTTGGGGTAATTGTGCAGGTAGATATGAAGTTCTCTGAAAAGTGCAGACGGTCTGCAAGAGTAGCTCATGATCTCTTATCAATGACATAAAGGAATTTTTCTAGCAGGGATAAGGAAGTGATTAATCCATTGTATAAGGCAATTTTCAGGCCACACCATGAGTATTGTATACAGGTCTGGAGGCCTCATTTCAAGAAGGATGTAGAGCTGCTGGAACGAGTACAGAGAAGGGCAACAAGATTAGTGAATTGAACAAAGGGTTGCTCTTACGAAGAAAGGCCTAAGTTTTGTAAATTACAGTGTCTGGAGACTAGACATCGGCGAGGTGATCTGATAGAGGTCTATAAAGCCTTGAATGGTTTCAGCCTGCTCAATGCCAATCGGATTCTTCCTCCTACTCAGAATAATCACCTGACAGGGCATAATTCAAATTGAGGAAAGACAGATGTAGGATAAATGTGCGGAAATTTGCCTTTAGCCAGCGGGTAGTTGGTTGGTGGAACAGACTTCCATCACTTGTGGAAGTTGATAGCCTAAATAAATTTAAGGCTCAGCTGGAGAGGTATTTCGATCGAACGGAGGGGTGAAATGGGAGTGTTTTTTTTTTTTTTTTTCTGGTTGATGCTGCCTAAGCTTGCTTTCTTGCATCATATGCCCCTTGCTTTCTTGCATCATATGCTAATGCTAAAATCCAATTAAGCGATAAGGCCTCCCGGGGTCCTATCGACCCATAGCACTCCTCACAGTCCTAAGAAAACTTCTCGAACACCTCCTTGGGAGCAGAATTGAAAACCACTACACCAGCTCTGGATTACAATCGCCAAACCAGTTCGGCTTCCCGAAGGGACACTCAACTGTAGATGCCCTGGAGAATATCGTGAAAGCGGTTAGAACAGCAAACAAAAAATACTTTCTTGTCATCGCAGTGAATTTGACACCAACTGGGTGTAAAAAGTTGATTTTGATACTCTCTGGTGGCCAAGTGTCCTTGGCAGGCTCCGGGTGGCTAACCTGCCAACCAATCTTTATAAGTGCATCGCCATCTACTTCTCAAATAGATTAGTAGTAATGGGATGGGGTTTGATCGAAATTCGTGGGGACGGGTCCCCAGGAGGAAGCAGATCCCGACAATATGAACCGATTTTGCTGGGACGGAGTCGGGTCCAGAATTGGCGAGAAATAAAAGTTTTGTTTTTCTCTCAATAAATGGCGTTAGTTGTAATTTCGGAATTTAATTTTGAACTTTTTTTTTTGTCTTTGGTCAGATTTGAACATGAGTAGCCAGATTGATGAGCAGGCATCTTAGTCGCGACTAGTGCGGGTTCCCCCCACTAGTCGCGAGAAAGAAGACCCTCGTCCTTTACCACAAAACGATCTTCCTGCCGATTGGGTATATGCATCGGCAGTCTGTTATCCAAAAGCAATATCCGGAAATAACAGAAGAAAGCTAGAAAAAACGCAACGATACATCCTGCTCACTATATCCAGAGCCTGCAATGCAGTCAGCACCCACGCATTCCACGTTCTCATGGGCGTCCTTCCTCTGGATTTGTAAGTCGTTCGATGTGGACTCCTCTACCATCTCTCCAAAGGCCAAACTGCTACCTGCCAGAACTTTACGATAGATCTGACAAATGACACCAAAACAGAAAAGAGATATTTACTCTGCACCTCCAACAAACTTTGCAAACACGCTGTGAAAATTCACTAAAGGGTTCAATTACCCGTAAATTCGTGCCAAAAGTTCACTATGTATTCCCAACATTCCCGCACTGGCTTTCACCAGGACTGCTAACCACATACTTGCTCACCAGCCACGGTGCCATCAGACACAAGCTATCAGATTTTGGACTGAGCGACACACCTCTCTGCCACTGTGGACCGACAGAAACGTGGGAGCACCTGATGCATCATTATCAATTATACGACAACTTATGCTGCGGTCTAATTACAGAGACACAATGCGTATTACTAAATCAGGAAGATCGTGTACTGGAAGAGGAATACAGCTACAAAGCTTTAACCAAATACGCGCAAGACTTCTTCGGCAGAAGAAGGACCCTCCCTGTGCTACAACCAAGGCAACAGCGAACACCATAATCTCTGCCCCTCACCAGATACAGAGAGAAGCTCGATCACATGGACACCCACCTATTAAGACTCAACTACCTGGAAGAGGCACAACCCCAGGAATGGGCATCAAAAACATATAAGAGACAAAACCTAAAGAGACTTTCTTTGCCGAACTTGAAATCCACAGACCGGACAATTGCAAAGACACTGTCGATATGGACATTTAGATATGACAACTACCAAAGACGGAGCTGCTTTCTAGAAATCGCTAAAACTCTAGCCTGACACAGTGGGACTGTAAGTAAAAATCTCCACCTGACAGACAACCAGCGAGCATGGGCTCAGCTGGAAACCTAGCTAACCAAAATTATCCTTGATGAGACCCGATCCTGGGAATGACATATGCACTGAATGGACAGCCAGCCCTGGTGCTGGAACCTGCCTGGGCATTCCTACCCATGATATAACAAATAACAGAAATGCTACTGCAGAGCCATACTGGCGATCTGAGTCAGCTCCCTTGCCTGACTCACTGTCTCTCCCCTCCCCGACGGGAAGGATGACGGCCCCTGCCTCCCTCCTCCTCGTCACCCCTCTCCTTCCCTCTGGTGGGGCATGGGCATGCCCCACTGACGTCTGGGCTCAGCAGGGGTCTGGCTGCTAAATGGCCAGAAGAACAATGGTACACGACATCACACACCTCAAGATCCATATACTTTTAAATCTCTGGCCTTTACAGTGAACTGTATCACACCACAATGTAAACTACGTGGAGATGGGGAAAACCCCTGGTGCCGTTTTGACCCTAAACACACTTTACACTTTACATCTGACTGGCGTCTCAAGGGTTTTTCGTCCAGCAAACGGACAAATCGACCAAAGAACACACGCAATTAACAGACATAACACACTGCACGGCAAATGATTTTACTTATTCGGGTGGCCTAAATATATAATAGTTTTTTTTTTTTTTTACATTTGACTGGAGTCGCCTTCCCTATCGACTCCATACTTCTGTCTTCCTCCCCCCAGCCTTCAGTCTCCCTACCTTCTCTATCTGCAAGCTAGCGTACGCCCACACGTCAAAATTTAACTTTATCCGAATCACATTCGCCTACTTTTTCGCCTTTCATAATTCAAGCGCCCCTTCGCAATCGAACAAAATTTTTTTTTAGATCGTCACCACTGAAATATCAGGAAACTAGGTGTCAGGACCTGCCAGAGTAAATTAACTATTGGGTACCTCGGCTGGCTCCACGGGGCGAAGTGCGGGCAACGTCGTGCCCCAGCAGAGGTCTGGCGGCTAAATGGCCAGAAGAACAACGGTACAATCACATCACATCTAAACATCATTGCTAACCAGGTACGCCCTTTAATGGCAAAAGTCTTCACCTTTGGCAGTGCTATCTTTCAGCAGGAAAATGCGCCATGCCACACCGCCCGGATGCCACACTGTTCGAAACTGGTTCGCAGAGCATGACGAAGAATTCAAGGTATTGCCCTGCCTCCAAATACTTCAGATATCAATCCCATCCAGCATCTGTGGTTTGTGTTGGAACAGCAACTCCGATCTGCAACGTCTCAACCACGGACCTTACAGGAGTTAAAGGATCTGCTGGTTACTTGTTGGTACCAGATACCACAAGACACATTTAGAAATCTTTTAGCGTCCATGCCTCGCCGGGTACGAGCTGTTTTGGCTGCACGTGGAGGACCAACATCATATTAGGTAGGTGGTCATAATGTTTTGGCTCATCAGTGTATATGAGAGAAAACTGAGGTACATGTATGTAGACAGAACACAAATAGAGCCAGAACCTTTGGTTCGTTTTGGAAGTATAAACAAAATAAAAACTGTTAGAAACTGGATAATTGAGGTTTCCAGTTGCATAGACAAATATTTGATAAATCAGGGAAGAGTTTATATAGGAATGATGTCCTTTCAGCTAAATGCATTTCAATTGGTCACTAGATGTTACCACTGCCAATCATTCGGCCACACTACAAAAACTTGCAGGCGGCAAGAGCCTATTTGCAGCCACCGTGAAAAAAGTGGGCATACATATCGCACTTGTCCGAACTTGTGAAAAGCAGGTTGAGTGTTAACTGCTTAAATCGAGGAAATAAAGCAGATCATTCAGTTAGGGAGAAAAAAAAATTATTATTATATTAAGGTCACCCGTAAATTATTACCTAAATCTCTATTTGTGTGTGTAAATTTCGTGTGTTCTCTGGTCGATTTGTCTATTTTGCTGGACACAAAAAAAACCATTTTGTGGGGGGAATAGCCCTTACAATCTACGGCTGAGACCGACTAACTCAGCCACGGAGTGAAAAAAGTCCCTTAAATTTCCTCGCGTCATCGACGGGATTCGAACCCGGGCCTTTTCCTCTTGGTGGTGGAGGATGGTGACGATACCACTGTACTACCTTCGCAGACTCAGTAAGGGAGAACAGATGTTTAGAAAATGAAACAGGAGGGAAATTAATAATCGAATGGACAAATATATCCGATCTTAAGAATGGAAACGAAACGGTAGCAAAAGTTTAGATCAGAATTACAGTAAATATTGGAATGGTACAGGCAGCAATCGTAACGGACAGATCAATGGTAAAAATAATATAAATATTGTCCAGCTGAATGCACAACGGTCAAAAGCTGTAGCTGCTGAGCTGAGAATAGCATGAAATCGTAAACAGGTTGATCTGGCATGAATTCAGGAATCTTGAGAAATTATGGAAAACTCATAGGGTTTTCTCTGCCTACAAAAATTGTATCGTGAAATGAGCATAATCTGAGGGCCGCAATGATTATTTTCAATCATAATTTAGAGCTGACTACACTGCATTTCTTTCGTAATTCTCTTGCTGTATGTGTCTGTGTTGAAAGTGAGGACATAACATTTTTCCTAGAGTCGATATACTTCCAGCATTGTGCAGGTATTGGATCACAATTAGAATACATGGATCGTCTGTTAGAATATCTGAAAGGACAAACAGTAATTTTGTGCTTGGACTCCAATTCCAAAAATATTTCTTGCAAGTATACTGATAATAGAGGATTTTCATTGGAAGAAACAGTCAATAGAAATAATCTTGTAATCCATAGAGGTCGGAGGAAAGCACATTTTGGACAGTTAATGGGAAATCGAATATTGATATGACACTTTCAACTATAAGAGGGTCCAAGCACATAAACGAGCTGGAACGTTGAACATGACAGGATCTCCAGTGATCATAGAATGATCAGGTTTGAAATAACAGAAAAGGTTACTCATCAAACTGGATATATGCAGGGTCAATTGCGACGATTCTCTGTTCTTATTACTAACTGGAATCTGTTTGACGAAGAATTACGCAAACAGAGGGCTGCAGTCAGCCTATGTGTTAAACGATTCGGGTGGACCTGCAGCAGTTCAGTTGGTGCTGTGTTGGTTATACAATGCCTTTACAGTTGCAATGGGGCGTTGTCAAACTAAACATATGCTTGTTAAGTGGTCGACTCCACAGTTGACAACGCTACGCAAAGAAATCAATAAAGCTAGGAAGATATACCAAAGAAGTAAACGTTAAGGCGAAAAAGATCAAATACATTTAAGGAATGAGTATCAGCGACTGAGAAGAAGATACACGTGTCTGATTGCAAAAGAAAAATTTAATGCGTGGAAAGAACTTATAAGGATATATGAAAACTCTTAACTCTTGGGCTTAATTTACAAATTATGTACTAATAAAATTAAACACCCAGCGGGAGATAACACATGTTAAATTCGGGCTAGTGATCGTACTTCTTGAACGTGGGAAGTAAGTGTACGTTTGATTTTAGATAATTTGGTGAGTGACATGAAGGCAAATGGGGACCCTGATGAGAGTCAATATAATTACATGGAAATGAAATTGTTTAATGAGAGTTACGGAGGCAGTGTGGAAGAGCGCAGCTTCCAGATGAACGAATTAGAAATTACAATAGCAGAATCAAGAACAATAAATGACCAGGAATGGGCCTTATTGAGGGAAAGGTCATAAAACGAAGTCTGAAATTGATAACAGAGTACCTGCTAAGTTAACGCATGTCATAGAGTTGGAGTATTTACAAGACCATGGAAGGAAGCACTTTTAAAATTTCTACTGAAATCGCCATTGAAACCGAAAGGAAGGACAAATTCAGGTCATCATATTGAATTATTGAACGGACCAAGGAAAGTTTATGAAAGATTGCTAGTCTGCTATTGCTAGTCAGAATGATGAAATACATTAGAGGAAACTGTGAGTGGTCCGAAAACTAATATGGGTTTACAGCAGGAAAAGGGACTGATGATGCATTGGGAAAATCAACATCAAAATATTGTCTAGGTATCTCTGTAAGTTTTGCTGGGGCATTTGATAGCCTCGACAGGCACATTGGTCTTATGGTATTACGGCAAGCAAAATTCAAACCACAGATCAAAATTCAAACCTACTCTAGAGATTACTGTATTTCTGCGACAGAACAGGCACAGTTAAATCAGCATGTCAAAGTATTACCAGGAAAGTTTATGAGGCTGCCCACAAGGGTCAGTCCTTTGCCCATTCATGTGGAATTATTTATTCCTAAACTATGGTTTAAAACAGGACAATAGCAACGTTGTTATGATTGCGCATGCTGATGACTTAGTTTTGCTGGTGGATGGTGACTCGATGGTTTAACTATTTGAAGAGGGGCGATCACAATTCATTTTGTCGGAGAATAGTAAAGGCTTGTGGTTTTAATAGAAAAGAGAAAAATTGTGTTGTTAAAAGGTTACCTGTCTCTTTCGAGAAATTCACAATGCCAGATAGATGGAGTCAGTCTGAAGTGCGTGAAAACAATCAAATAGCTAGGAGTTAAGATTGATAGACAGTTATGGTTTGTCTCACACATCCATTACATCGCTGAGAATGTTAATAAATTTGTTGGTATGATTGGGCGTGTAACTAGGAAAGATCAAAGAGAAGAGATTCCAAATTGCCAAGTCTCTGACAGGGAATATCAGAACGGACATATGCACAAGTACCACCTTTGAGGCGAAAGGAATCATACAGCGAATAATTTGGGCAACTGAGATGAGCAAGTAGTTCAATGAACCGATAAATGGGATTATGTTAGAAAAAGTACATGGAGTTTGGCAGACTGCAAGTGGAAATGGACATCTTTGAGATTAGAATTGAGTCCACGTATATTTGTGAAATGAATTAGGAAGTGCTTGGGAGGTTTAGATCTTTTCGCAGATAAGCTTGCTCTATTAGTTTGAAAATTCATGGTGTATTCAATAGGTATCCCCTAATATGATTGGCAAGTGGTGTGTCATGCAGCAATACCATATCAACGTTCTTCTCCTTAATAACCTTAATGAACTGCGAGACCACAGACACTTTAACAGCAGTATAATGATCTGATCTTCATTATAAAGAATGATGTTAGCCATAATCGGTACTTTCACCTACGTTCATGTAACCATAATCGGTACTTTTAACTACGTTCATGTAGCCATAATTAGTACTTTTAACTACGTTCATTGCTCTGCTATATTCTAAACACAAATCGTCTTCTGTAGAATTTTTGGGAGACCGTTAACATCGCTTAGTTCCCACAGCTAGTTCAGGAGGTATTCTTGTGTCGTATCTTTATCAACATCAAAGCTTTAGTGATCCTTTTGAAAGGATCACTAAACTTAAATTCAAGCTCTGCAATTTTGGAACACATCAATATCTGTCCGTTTTAGCTTTGATAATAACAGCTTTAGACTTCACTTGCTCACGAATTGTGTCGGAATGAGTAAAATTAGCATAGGTCCTCATCTAATCAGATGCCTTTCCCAGGGCTACTTGGAACAGATTTGCTGTTAAGGGCCAGGATGTTCCTAATAACTGCTCTAGGTAGTTCCAGTTCACCACATATTATAATACTTCGTAATTTTTTGGGCGCATGCTTCAGTTTAACAAAAACTTCAGGTTCCGGAGAGTAGTCCAGCTTAATTTTAATAGACTATTGTTTCTTTAGCCTCTACATCTGAAACAGTTCAGGTATCCTCTTCATAGGGTTCTACTTGTGTAGTCTTCTTCGAAATTGCGACTACAGCTCAAGTAAGTACAGACTTTTTAGAACGTGTCTGCTCTTCACTAGCATCTCGGTTATCAAGAGCCATAGTCAATGTAAGCAGCGTCATGACTGGTTTGGTTTTATCTTTGATAACAAAGCACTTTCGGGCGGTTCATCTATAGTAATCTTTAAGCCTTTCTTGAAAGCAATGTCTTCTGCCTCAACTGAAACCAATTTGGTGAGTGCCAGTTCATGAGCACGTCTTAAGATATCTTCTTCAATTTCAACTCTGTCAGTGTCAGAATTTACATCTACTGGTTCTTGCAGTTTTTGATTTTGCATGAACTTGGTAAAATCCTCTTCCTCATCTAGTGGGCGGACTAGAAAAAGAAATTCTCCTTGGCCTTGCAGCCATAATAAAATAAACTTGTATATAACTTAAATTAAAATTTACAAACTAACAAAAGTAATAATAATGAGTAAGTAAATGTTAATACCATATGCAAACTAATTTATGAACCGCAATACTGTAAATCTAAAACAAAGAAACGCATAATTTGTGTGTCTATTGTTCAGATGCTGCAATTAACTAAACTATAGTGTTTTCTGATAAGAGCACCATTTTTTTTCCCTCACCAATCTCCATGCACCCGTTCTAACAGTCCCAAATGCTACCTAAAATGAGACTTCCATACCTGTTCGTAGTACTGAAAATGTAACCATTGCCTTATACAGTGAGATAACCCTTGGTTTGTAGCCATGAAAGAGGTTGTGTACTGCATGTGCCATGTGTATGCAATAGAGTTCTTATAATCACCTCGCCAGCTGGGATCACCTCTTAATCCCAGCTGGGAAAATTCTTGTATATCACTGACAAAACCGTATGAGCGCTCCTGGTAGCAATGCGAAGAATAGGCCTGACATAACCGAGTGGTTAGCGAAAGAGCGCAATAGTACACGTTCATTGCGTGGACTGTGGTTCAACTCTGTAAATTCTAAATACAATTAACAATTGTATTCATGTTTTATCGAAAGCTCCACTGACATGTTGATCTTTATCGAGTATAAGCACGAACATATCTGACTGTACAATTACCCCTAGGTGCTTTTCATTCTCCACTACCCTGACTATGTTACTACACGGATGGTATGTTAATCTGGGATTACATTACAGATACCCACATAAAATACTGCATTTCTTAATGGTAAACTTCAAATGTCACTTCTTAGCCTTTTTAAATATTTTTGCAGCAGAATACCCTGAGTGGGCCAACTATCATATAATTTGCAAACTTAGACGTTAAGCCTAACATACCTTTATCAATATAATTAATAAATAAAGAAAACAACAATGGCCGCAACCCTCAAACCTGAACAGAAGAATAGATGGCGATTGTAACAATTTTTTTGTCTCATCATGATTTGTGCATCAATCACTACATTGTCGGACTATAGTTCAGGACAGCTTTTCCCTCTCTGGTAGCATCAAGTTTGTGAATTTTCTCCCCAATAAGTGGGTCGCTTATTCAACTTTAAAATTTTTCTGCTCCTTAATGGTGCCGCCGCAGTTTCTTTTGGAGAAAATAATTTTATATTTAGGGCGGTATTCTAATATTGTTCTGTATTCACAAATGGCAACTTAATCCACAGGGTCACTAAGACATTTCTTTGTAACCTTTAAAATCATGTATTAGAATCTACCTTCTCATGACTTTTTAATTAAAATTTGTTTTTTCTATTCTATAAAATAATAAAGTTAAAAAAATACAAATTTCCTACATGCATTCAATGAGATGAAATTTTTTAAGTAAAACCTAATTTTAAAAAAAAATTCTAAAGTGAAATGTTATGAGAAAAAAAATATAAATTTTAATGCACAAAATAATAGTGTAGTGTGAGATTTTAATTTCCTGATTGTGGTTAAAATTTAAAAGTGAATATTAATGTTTTTGAATTTTAAAACTAATATATTATTCATGTTTTCTGAAAATTATAAGGTAAAATATATTTTTTTTCCTTCCGACGTGCATAAATTATAAAGTTTAAAAAATATATATATACATTTTTTAAATTGGCTGCGTGTATAAAGTTCTGCATAAAGTTCGAAAATCTTAATTAACGACACATGGTTTATTTGATGAAAACTATTTACCCAAAGTTTTAACAAAACAACCTCATTTGTTGAAAACGATTTACACAGCGATTTAAAAAGGAGATATGATCAATCATAAAAATATGTATGAGTCTTTTGTAATAATAAAATCTCAGTTCAGGTTAAATACCACTAATACCATCATAGGATCGCCAACATGGCTGCCTTACAGTACGGACATGTCGTTTATCGCTCTGCAAAAATTTGTCTGAATTATGTGTTTTAAATGTAATACAGTTAAAAATGATTGGTTCTAGTTGAAGATCAACCTACAGTGGACTCATAGGGTGAGACTTTTCTGTCTAGGGAAATATAATCAGATTTTTATGTTCTTTATCTATTTCCTTTGTTGTGAGACAGGTCACCATGCCGCTCACAACGAGGTGATGGAGAGTGCTCCGAGATAACGCGGCTGCCACGTTCAAATCTGATTCTTGATTTGGCAGGATCTACCAATTAGTGCTCTCTGGACTGCATGTGTCCCCCACCATTTTGTGGTATTTCTATCTCTGCGGAACTAAATATACCGTGTGCTCGCGGAACTGAACGTACCATGTGCTCGCGGAACTAAATGTACCATATGCTCAGGGTTTCCCCCCCTCCATAGACCATCCATAGAAGAGACAGATCTCTCTAATTATTGTTCCTGGAATAAAACTGATTTCGCCAGCGTGATTAGCGCCTCCGAAAGCCATAAGGGAAAGTAACCCCGTTTTTCTAGGTGAATTTACATACCTAGGTGTTTCTCCCCCCCCCAACAGCTGACAGAGGAGGTTGGCAAAAATTCCCTTAACCAACTGTGTGCCTTCAAATTAAGCCACGAACTTGTGGTGGGCATCATTTTCCATCATTTTCAGTGACTTATCCCATTATCCTACCATAAAAAGTAAAGTGCAGCTATTATCAACCCACTGCAGGATGGAAGCCTCCAAAACAATTCATGCTGAGGGAAATGGACCATAATCTGCCATGCTGGTCCAGTGCGGGTTGGCAAATCGACCGTATTCAGCAGTCAGGGGCTTGAACCCCGGTCTACTCAAAGAGCGTGTGCTACTGCACTCCCGCTCCTGCCCACTCGGCTACGGAGGCCTTAATCCTACCATACACCCGATAATAGAACTATACCGTTTATCCGAAATTCGTGAAATGGAAGGAAGAACAGAAAAATGCAAAGATCCCCAGGGCCAGAGTGACGACCCTGTTATTGTGAAACCCGATGACGAAGCGGAGGACCCCGTTCTGGATCCCAACTCACCAAGCGGAAAAATCGCAATCAGCTGCTCCCCAAGTTGGGGCGGGAAACACGTTCCCAGACAGACAAGAGAACAGTCAGAAATAGCCACGTCACAAAAAGAAGACAAACAGCAGGACTCGCCCTCGACCCTGACATACCAGAGGGTACCATATATGAAAAGACACTCTTTCTCAAAACCACACTTGAGAACATTTTCAAGGAAAACTCAAATAGAGTGTCAGCAGCACTCAGATCTGAGATTGTCACAATCTTCCACAAGATGGAGACAATCCTACAGGAACACCTTGACAAAGAGAGAGCTACAGCACGGCTACAGGCCTATATGGAATGCGGAGCAAGTCAAATGCCACAGCGCGCCCCGACATATTCTGATGCGATGAGGAATCAACCTGCGACAACAATGGCTATCACAAACACCATTAACACCAAGTCCGCACCCAGGAAGATGCTGCTCCCTACACCACATTTTGTGGTTCTAAAACCAATCACTACTGACACTCTTAAAACTAGCGAAGAGGTCAAGAAGAAAGTCATTGACTCTCTTACGCAAGAATTCAAAACAACCAAGATTAGAGCCATCAGGAAAACGTGTAACACTGGGGTAATAATCGAGACGAAAACAAAAGTCGAGGCCAACTTGATTATAAATAATGCCAAGTACCGACACTCGGACTCTCTGCTGAGCTGTCTAGAGAAAAATGCCCCTCAATTGTTAAATTCGGCATAGACCCGGACCTGATCCCCACTTCCATCTGCGAGGAGATATACCCACGAAACCTCCAACAATACCTACCAGACAGAGACCGTGCAAGCCTACTGGTGCCTAAACACCAAACCAAGAGCGGGAATGGCAGCTTAATAAACTGGGTGGTCGGACTTGCCCCTGGGGCTTGGAGAGTGATAACAAAACAAGAGAGAATATATATAAACTGGAGCTCCCACCGCTTCAGGGAACACATCGCGATCCCAAAGTGCTTCCGGTGTTACGGATTCGGCCACAGTACCCACACGTGCGTTCAGCAGGAGCCTGCCTGTGGGTTCCTGCTGAACGCACAACTACGCAAACTGCCCAAATAAAGAAAGAGACCCAGCCTGTGCAAACTGCCCAAATAAAGAAAGAGACCCAGCCTGTGCAAACTGCCCAAATTAGCATTAGCATTAGTAGAGGCATTTGATGCAAGAAAGCAAGCTTATGCAGCATCAGCCAAAAAAAAAAAAAAAACCCACTTCCACTTCACCCCTCTGTTCGTTCAAAATACCTGTCCAGCTGAGCCTTAAACTTATCTAGGCTATCAACCTCCACCACAAGGGATGAAAGTCTGTTCCACCAACCAACCACCCGCTGGCTAAAGGCAAATTTCCGCACGTCCATCCTACATCTGTCTTTCCTCAATTTCAATTTATACCCTCTCAGGTGATTTTTCTGAGCTAGAGGAAGAATCCCATCAGCATTGAGCATGCTTAAACCATTCAAGGCTTTATACACCTCTATCAGATCACCTCGCTGGTGCCTAGTCTCCAGACACTGTAATTTGCAAAACTTAAGCCTTTCTTCGTAAGAGCACCCCTTTGTTCCATTCACTAATCTTGTTGCCCTTCTCTGTACTCGTTCCAGCAGCTCTACATCCTTCTTGAAATGAGGCCTCGAGACCTGTATACCGTACTCTAGGTGTGGCCTGACCATCGCCTTATACAATGGAATAATCACCTCCTTATCCCTGCTGGAAAAATTCCTGTATATCATCGACAATACTCCATGAGCTACCCTTGCAGCCCGTCTGCACTGCTCAGAGAACTTCACATCTGCCTGCACAACCACCCCCAAGTCCCTTTCATTCTCTACCACTGTCAGTGTAGTACCACAGAGTTGATACGTTGCTCTGGGGGTTGCTGTTTCCCATGTGTAGTACTTTACATTTGTCAATGTTAAACTTCATTTGCCACCTCTCAGCCCATCTGCTCAACCTTTCCAGATCCTGTTGCAGCAGCATAGTGTCAGTAGTGTCCTTGACAACCCTGCCAACCTTTGTATCGTCTGCAAACTTTGACATTAAGCCCGATATACTATCATCAATATCGTTTATAAATACAGAAAACAATAATGGACCCAACACTGAGCCCTGAGGGACTCCACTAATAACATCAGTCCACGATGAGCAGTGTCCATTGATTACCACTCTCTGTCTTCTCCCCCTCAACCACCCCTTTATCCATAGCAGCAATTTGCCTCCAATGTCACACTGCTCCAATTTGTGTAGCAGTCTTCCATGTGCAACAGTATCAAAAGCCTTTCTAAGATCCAAGTATATAATATCAAAGTTATTCCCTGCATCCAGTTCTTTTGTGACTGCATCATAATATCCAATCAAGTTGGTCAGGCAAGATTTCCCCTTAACAAAACCATGCTGTGTCTGAGCTATAACTGAAGTCTTGTCTAAATGATCCTGCAGTGCTTCTTTAACCAGTGCCTCCATTAATTTTCCTGGAACAGAAGTTAAGCTCACAGGTCTATAATTACTTGTGTCAGCCTTTGATCCTCCTTTGTGAATTGGGATCACATTTGCACATTTCCAGTCTATGGGTACCTCCCCTGAGTCCAAGGAAGCTCTCATAATTATGGCTAAGGGTTTGCTTACTTCCTTTGCTGCCTCCTTTAATATAACTGGATAGATCCCATCCACCCCGGGTGCCTTTCTTGTGTTTATCTTCAACAGTTTCTCCTCCACTTTACTCCCAGTTATTTCAAGATTCTGTAGCTTACTGCTAGAGTTGAATACACCTCTGGCATTCCCCTCGCGGAATAACTCCTCATGTGTGAATGTCGATGCAAAATATTCATTTAGTTTGTTAGCTACCTGAGCAGGATCATCAACACTTGACCCATCAATATCAAGTGGACCAATCTGATTCATCCCCTTCCTTCTAGAGTTTACATAAGTAAAGAACTCTTTGCTGTTTTTCTTTGCATCCCTTGCCAAGGATTTCTCGTAATCTGCCTTTGCCTGCCTAACCTCCTTTGTAACTTGGTTGCATATCAACTTGTATCTATCATAGGCTTCTGTGTCATGTGTTAATTTGTATGTATCCCATGCATTTTTCTTCTCTGCCATATGCCTCATTAGTTCATCTGACATCCATTTTGGCCTAAACCTTGAACAATATTTCTTAGTTGGTATGTAAAGCCTAGTAGCTTCCAAGATAAGTTCTTTGAATGATTCCCATTTTGAATTTGCTGTTGGTAACATCATCAGTTGGTCCCACTGTGTAGAATTTAAATACTGTCTCAATCCATCGTAGTCGCCTTTACGAAAGCAATACCCCTTCCCTTTACCCCTAATGGTAGTTACCTCTTTGAGTAAATCCCTCTTCAGCACACTGTGATCACTGCCACCTAGTGGTTCATTTATCTGCAGATTCTTAATGCAAGAAGAATCACTGCTGATAATCAAATCAAGAGTATTACTCCCTCTAGTTGCCTCCCGAACATGCTGATGTAGAAAACAATCATCCAATAAATCCACAAAAGCCCTGCTAGTGTGTGAGTAACCAGCCCCCAAATTCCAGTCAATATCTGGGAAATTAAAATCTCCCATTATAAGACACTGTGATTTACTGGCCCACTCTATTTCCCTGTACAGTTCCTTATTATTACTCATCAGAGTCATTAGGCCTATAGCACACTCCTACTCTCAATTTTGATCTCCCAATGTTTATGTCACACCAAACTGACTCCACACTGCACTGTCCAGCGATGTCGACTGGCTTCACTTCCTTGGTTTTTATGTGTTTCTTGACTAATAGCATAACCCCTCCCCCCTTCCTGTCCTGTCTATCCTTTCTGTAGACGTTGTACTCCCCAAATTGCAGTCTGCATCCCTTATATCTGTGTGACACCACGTCTCTGCTATCCCAACAATATCTGCCTTCGATGTTTTGAGCAATACCTCAAATTCATCAAATTTATTTACTAAACTCCTAGCATTGGTGTACACGCAAGTATACCTGCACCTGTTTCTATTCTTAGCTACCCTAACACAACCCATGTGTTTACTTGTACCGCAATGGCTCCCAGCAGTCTCTGAAATACCATGCATCTTGTTTTTCAGGCTTCTGCTCATTCTAATAGAAGCAGTGCAAGAATCTCTTTCACCTCTGCCAGTGGCTTCTGTCAATCTATTGGTCTTTGTCTCCCCCCAAGCTAGCAGTTTTCCGACCCACCTAACACTGCCTCGATAGCATCAGCAAATATTCTTGCACCCTTTCTATTTAAGTGTATCCCATCCCTGTAGAAGCAATCTCTCCTATTAACAAGTACAGTCCAGGCTGAAAAAAATTCTACCCCTTGAGCCTTGCACAATCTTTCCAGGGCCGAATTGATCGACAAGGCTCTCATCGTATACTCCTTCCTATCGTGTCTGGGCAGAATTGCAGACACTTTCAAATTCAACCCTAATTCTCGGCGTTTGTTCAACAGTGACCTGTACTTGTTAAGTAATTCTGCCGGTCTCCTACTCTTAATATTATTAGTAAAATAAAGAAAGTATTATTAAATTATTAGTAAAATATTAGTAAAATTAAAATAAAGAAAGAGACCCAGCCTGTGCAAACTGCAAGTGGCAAAAACTTCCCCACACACCACACCGAGGAAGACGTTGCTCCCTACACCAGATTTTATGGTTCTTAAACCAACCACTACTGACGCTCTTAAAACTAGCGAAGAGGTCAAGAAGAAAGTCATAGACTCTGACGCAAGAATTCAAAACAGCCTCGATTAGAGCCATCAGGAAAACGTGTAACACTGGGGTAATAATCGAGACAAAAACAAAAGCCGAGGCCAACTTGATAATAATGCCAAGTACCGACACTCGGATTCTCTGCTGAGCTGCCTAGAGAAAAAGGTCAGAGATAACAAATGCCAGGTATATATTAAAGCAAGAAGCGCCCAACAATTAAGAATTCATTATGGGGACTCTGCCTAAAAGTTATAACACCACTTGCATTAAATTCCTCCAACTCAATGCGCAGCAAGCAATTGGCGTAGCGGGAGAGATAAAGCAAAAGCTGAAGAAAAAACCTAGACATTCTCCTGCTGCAAGAACCTTACACCTGCGCCAGAGGATAGTGCGAGGGTACCCACTCAGCTATAAGATTGTTCAGGTGGATAGAGCAACCCCATGGGCTGCTGTCGTTGTAAGAAACCCGAATATAACCATCACCAGGATCTCACACCTCTGCCACGAGTGGGCATCTTGTGCACACATCGTTAGTTTCCTAAGAGAACTTTACGTCATCTCTTTGTACTGTCGTCAGGAGACGGACATCCTCCCATTCATTCAATATCTACACAACGTGCAGACTGAACTAACAGGAGCCATATCCTCGTATCTGCGGACCTGAACTGCCGTTCACCTCTGTGGCATATCGAGACCCAGGGGCGTAGAGGCTCTAGAAACGGGCCGCAGATGGAGAAATTCCTAGCCAATAGCAGCTTTGTCGTCATCAATCATGCCAACAATCTTCCCACATTTAGTTCGACCTTCTGGGAGGCCACTCTGGATGTCACCATGGCCACTAGATCTCTAGCTGGTCATCTCAACGATTGGATGGTGCACGAGGATTGCAATACTTCCGACCACATATGCATCACTTTCACTATGCATAGGTCACTCCATCGAATTCAGATAATCAGCTACAAGCAGGAAAGATATGCTGTCAATAAAGCAGACTGGGCTAAATTCAAAGAGGCGATCACTAGAAACGCACACAACCTGTCATCCAACCAGCTCCAGAAAGAGACCCTTGACCAAAATTAACGCGCTGTAACCAATGCCATAGTCAACGCAGCTAATCAATCAATCAATCAGGAGAAGGACCTCCCAGCTGGAAGCTGTCCCGTGGTGGTTGCAAGAGCTCGACCAGCTTAGAAGAGCAATGAACCAGAAGAGACGCACCTTTCAAAGAGCCAGACGGTCCTGGCCACACCCCGAGGTGGATACTCTCCTGCAACAGTAGAGGGAGACCAAGAACACCTATACTGCGATGATCAGGCAGCGGAAAAAGTTGTCCTGGGAGCACCTGGTCTGTAATGTCGGCAACTCGAACCACTGGAGCATTATCTATGGGATAACCACAAAGAAGCTGCCTAAGCAGAGGTAACCCCTTCCACCGTAACCCCACAAGGTGTGATGACCAACAATTGGCATGACACAATTAATAACATAACAGACGAGTCTAGGAAAATTGATCGCCAGCAATTTACCGCCGCGTCAGTTTATCGCATAAAAAATTTACCGCCAGCAATTTACCGCCGCGTCAGTTTATCGCGTTTTACCGTCTAGAAGCAATGAGAAGTGTTTGGTCAAATCATAAAAAGTTATTTTTTATTTAAGTTTCTGCTTTAAGCTATGATTAGCATATTTTTGGAATTCTATGACCTGTGAGGGAATAGTACGGAAATAAAAAAAAAAAAAACATGTAGGGAAATGAAATATGTAATTTAATAGGTAGATTATGTATTTTAATAGTTACGTGTATCACAAAAAATAGTCAAAAAATCCATTATTTGAACAATATAACAATTGGTTAATTTTAAACTAAACTAATTATAATATTAGGTATGTCATAGTACACTGCAAAAATTCAAAATGAATGTTTATGCAATCTTCAGAATCAGTCACGTTGGGATAATTAATTACTAAGAAACTGTAATATTTACAACATAGTATGTAAATTATTAATAAGAAATATTATGCAGTATACCTCTTAGATAATCAACAATATCACCCCGTTCATCATATGCACTAACAAGCCTCATCACAATCGCGATACTTCTTTTTTTTTGTTGCCCGTATCACTTCCATTTAAATATTGTTCAATGCGCATTTCGTTAATACTTTGTTCTTTTTAATGCCGTCGATAAATTTCCAAATGTTGGGATGATAAGCAGCGACTTGTTCTTCAAATCCTCTATGCTACCCTTCAACAGAATTATTCATTCTTGGTAATCCTTCTAGAACAAGCTGGCGTACGTTCCACATTTCATGGGAATACTTTGGTGGTCGACGAAGATGTCGTCTGGTTGGCCGTCCAATCCATGTATCCTCAAAATAATCAACAACTTCTTGTGATTCTGGAGGAAAAACACCATTTTCACACAATTGTTCAAAAACTACCGTCACAATTGGAGTAGGCACAAAGGCAATTGCTGCCAAAATTCGCATATTTAAAGCAAAATTAGCATCAGTTTCATAACGTTGTTTCAATCCATTATTCTGAATGGAACGGAAAATACATTGTGAAAAGTGGAAAAAACAATCCCGTTGCGAAGCGTCAGGAAAAACTCTTCTGCAAGCATTCATCATCGCCGTCTCAAAATCTATAGTTATTGATTGCGGGGACATAGCCGGTTCCAATACTTTCAGCTGCTGTAGTAGAGATACATATTTCCTCAGACTTGTTAGGCAATAATCCATAAAATAATGGAAGCGATATTTTGTCCTTGAATCCATGTATCGTATACAGCTGATAAAAAAGTAAGGGAACAGTTTCGAAAGACCCATCGGCATACCAGTGTTCACTTCGCGCTAACACCTGCAAATTTCTTTTCGTACTGAAAATTAACATACGATTGTCCTCGGGTCCAGAATCAAATTGTAGAAACAATTTTCCATTACATGATGTTTTATATTCTTCTGTAAAAACTGTCTCTACGATGCGTTGGAAGAACTGGGCCATCAAAATTTCGATTTCTTATATTTCGGATCGTTCGTTTCATTGTATCTACACTTGGAAGCTTAGGGGCTGCTGCTTGGCTACAGATTCTCGAAACATTTGAAATAAAACTATGAGGCGCATTATTTGTTGTTTCTGCATAAGTTCGAATGGTATGAAGAAGTTGTGCTGCCTCAATTCCTGCTACGTCTCCACAAAGAAATTTGCATGACTTTTTATGATTAGTTTAAAATTAACCAATTGTTATATTGTTCAAATAATGGATTTTTTGACTATTTTTGTGATACATGTAACTATTAAAATACATAATCTACCTTTTAAATTATATATTTCCATAGATGTGTTTTTTTTTTTATTTCCGTACTATTCCCTCACAGTTCATAGAATTCCAAAAATATGCTAATCGTAGCTTAAGGCAGAAACTTAAATAAAAAAATAACTTTTTATGATTTGACCAAACACATCTCATTGCTTCTAGACGGTAAAACACGATAAACTGACGCGGCGGTAAATTTCTGGCGATCAATTTTTCGGAGCCCCATACTAGACACCACTTTCAAAACATTCGAAGGAAACGACACCCCTGGACAGCAACTGCTATGCCAGGCCAATGAAGTATACAAATCCCCCAGAACGGAGGAGCACATTACCCACCCAGAACTACAAACTGCCATAAGCAAGGTAAGAAATATGAAAACCCCAGGGCTAGATATGATTGAGCCAGAGCTGGTTAGGAGAGTGGCTGAGTACATCCCCAGACCTGCTCCTGGACCTTTACAACAACTGTCTCCATTCAGGCTGTTTCCCTCTCGACTGGAAAGTGGCAAACATCAAATTGATTCTCAAATATCCATCCAAACTACAGCATAAACCGGACTCCTATCGACCAATTGCCCTACTGTCTGTGCTCAGCAAAGTACTGGAGCAGCTGCTCAGACAAAGGATTGAAATGCACTGCAAGCTTAACAGCAAACAAACAATTTGGATTTGAGCAAGGAAATTTCACCGTCGACGCACTGGAATCCATCCTTAACATGGTGGAGAGCTTCCGTCAAAAATACTTTCTCCTCATCTATGTTGACTTTGTGGGGGCGTTCGACGCCCTTTGATGGACGAGCGTCCTCGCAAGACTCAAGGCTGTCCAACTGCCCAAAACTTCTATGATTGCGTAAGAAGCTATTTGACTAACCGACGGGTCCCGGTACAGGGCCCCTATTGCAAGGTTGACCGACAAATATACCAGCGAACCCCGCAGGGTTCTGTCTTAGGACCTCTCCTGTGGAACTATGTACTGAACGAGTTCCTCTCCCTCCACTTATGGGGCGTACAGGCATCGGCCTATGCAAACGACCTGTCCCTAGCCCTTACTGCAGATTCAAAAGCCCAACTAGAAACTCGCGAATTCTGCAGTAACAACATTGCGAGAATGGATGGAAAGTCATCGTCTCACCATATTGGCCACCAAGACCAAATCCATCTTACTTAATGGCTACCTAACTCCAACTAGACCGCCTCAAATAAAAATCAACAATACAGCTAGCCACAGAACTAAAGTACTTGGGAGTTATTCTGGACCGTAATCTATCTTTCACCCCACACCTAAAATATATAAAGGCTAAGATGAAGAAATACGCTGCCATGCTTGCCAGAGTCACACGTCGCGACTGGGGCCTAAAACGGCGCGCTCTTGCGATCCTTTATGCAGCAACCATTATCCCGAAAATCACATACGCATCCGGTGTTTGGTTCCACAAAGCCTCAACAGTGGTAAACCGTAGACGACTGGATATTATACATAGACCCATCCTATTGACCCTCACCCGAGAATGCAAGACAGTTTCTACCCATGCACTACAACTGATCACGGGCACCCTCCCTCTTGATCTTGAGATGACTCGCACCGACAAGCAACTCAGACATGGCAAAGCCACAGCCTTCCAGGACCACACCAAGGATCCAGCAAATAACTGTAAAGTTCAGAACTACAGGCTGCAAACCTACTTAACATCAACATGGCAACAAGGCTGGATGATGTCTGACAAAGCAGATGTCATCCGAAGGTTCCTCCCGAACTTGCAACGAGTATACCCAAAATATCCGTCATTGCTCTGCCCTGGTCTCCATGTCACCTACCTTCTCACTGGACATGGAGCCATCCGCTTTAAGCTTAACTTCCTCGGACTAACAGATAACCCAGGATGTGCGTGTGGTCTGTTGAAATCTGGGACCACCTGCTGCACGATGTTGAGTTGTATGAAGACTTTCGGGATCACCTCATCATACGACTCCGCTTCAACTCTAAAAACCAAGAGAACTACTTCTTGAAGACGAAGCAACCTACAATGCCCTCAATAACTTTGCACAGTGCTTATTTGAAATACGACAGACTATGCAGACCTAAGCCACCAAACCCAGAACAACCAGAATAAAACAGCTTACATACATACTGAAACTGAAGCCCCACGGACTTAGTGGAAGCCTACAAACTGAGCGAACAGAAGCGCAATAAGCCCTAACAAAACCCAAAGAACACAGCTGCAAGAATGAACATAGGAGACGACCTCTAGTTTTACGACAACCACAACAACCTGATGCACCAAGAGAAAGTTGCACTAATCAGCTGTGACTAAACCTCACTTCTAAATATTGATCCACGGACGGGACATTGATCCCATGGGAGAACCCCAACAAATTACATCACCTGCATGGGCTGCAATCAGATCTACACCCAAATCCAGGTAGATTGTCCGGATTTCCTACTTGCCGATCTATGGACGGAGTCGCTACCGTCAAGGACAAACCCATTGAACATCGACCAACGGACGGAACTTGTGTCCCATGAGTGAATAACCCAACCAGGACTTGCATAAATCACTACCAAACCTAGACCAAAACCTTAGATGGAAACACCCTCGCTGGACCTCCTCGGTTCCCGGATTGCACAACTCTGTTACCTCGGCATCCGGCATGCAGCCACGTCGCATTGGCGATCTGGGCCAGTCCCCTTGTCTGGTCTACTATTTTTCCCTCTCCTGGCGGGGGAGAGGAGACGGTTTCGTTGTCTCCTTCCCCTTCTGCCACACCTCTTTTCCCTCTGGTAGGGCATGGGCATGCCCCACTGTAATCTGGAGTTGCCTTCCCTTTCGGCTCCATACTTCTATTCTATCAAAGGCAGCGATATTGGCAATCCTAAAATTGCCAATATCGCTGCCGTTGTAACCAGACGTGTGTTTCATCGCTCCGCGAAATTTAGTTCAAAAATGTGTTTTTCTTTCAGTCAGTGCCTTGAAACGTGCCCTCCCTTGAAGATAAACTGCATTGGAGTCCACTGACAACAAATGCCCTTTTTATATTAAAGCAAAAAGCGGCCAACAACTAAGAATCCATTATGGCGAGTCTGCCTTAAAGACATAACAGGTTGAAGCATTATTTATCTGTATCCTTTGTGTTGCCAGACCGCATGGTCACTATGTGGCTAACAACAGGACTATAGAGAGGCTGTGATATAACACGGCGGCAGCGTTACCGCCTGACACCTTGACTGGGAAGGTGCCCCAACTAGTGAAAACTGAGCAGTTTTTGTGCTCCATCAATATTATGCCTTTACAGAAAAATATCATCAAAGACATATGCTCATGGAGAGAGGCTATCTTCGCACCTGTGCTTCTACCGGAAATTTTAATGCCACTAACGTCTTCGCCGCCACCAGATTCCCTCCTGGGAGAGTGGTCCTGACCTTCTAGGGGAAATTTTATATCTGTCGTCTCCACCAAAGTGCTGTGGGGAAACCCCCAAAACTTCCACAGTCCACTGTGTGCCTCCAAATATACCCACGAACTTGTGGTTGGCATCAACCGCCATCATTTTAAGCAAAATATCTGTTCGAATCATTGTGAACCCGATTAACCGAACAGCCCCGGTCATCCGGAATCCATGGAAATTGGAGGGAGAATTAGATAAGCGATATTGTATCTCAGTCATTACTGATCAACCAGAAGAAATAGGTGACACCCGACCTGGGATCCCCTCAACCAGGCGGAATAGCCGCAAGCGAGTGATTCCTGAATCGGAACGGGAAACAGGATCTCGGGCTGAAACAAAGAAACAGTCAGAAGGCACTGCAGTGTAAAAAGAAACAAATGATGACAAACAACAAAAACTATTACTGGACCAGAGGGCTCCGTATACGAGAAAACTCTCTTTCTGAAAACGGCCCTCGAAACCATTTTCAAGGAGAATCCCAATAGGATATCCTTTGGCCTGAGATCACAGATTGTCACCATCTTTCACAAAATGGAGACAATTCTGCATGATACACATGTGGAAAACGAGAACACGGCTACACGCCTACATGGAATGCGGGGCAAGACAAATGCCACAGCACGCCCCGACATATTATGAAGCGCTGAGGAACAAAACTTCCAGTACAACTGTCACCACCACCAATCCAGCACTCAGGAAGGCACTGCTCCCTACACCACACCTCGTGGTTCTCAAACCTACAACCACTGACACTCTTAAAACTAGTGAAGAGGTCAAGAAAACGGTCATCGACTCCCTAACTCAAGAGTTTAGAACGGCTAAAATCAGAGCAATTAGGAAAACCCGAAACACAGGGGTCACAATTGAGACTGAAACCAAAAGTGGTACAGATCTCATCATCAATAACTCCAAGATTCCGATGCTTGAACTCTCTGCTGAGCTGCCCAGAGAAGAAGGCCCCTCCATTGTCAGATTCGATATTGACAAAGACCTGACCCCTACTGCCATATGTGAGGAGATATATATATTTGCAAAACCAGCAAAACGTACCAGATAGAGACCATACTACTCTATTAATGCCGAAGCTGGTGTTGGGCATTAGTATCGTGATGACATGATGACAAACAACAAGAACCATTCTTGGACCAGAGGGCTCTGTATTCGAGAAACCTCTCTTTCTGAAAACGGCCCTTGAAACCATTTTCAAGGAGAATCCCAATAGGATATCCTTGACCAAACCAAGAGCAAGAATGACAACCTGACAAACTGGGTAGTCGGACTGGCCCCTCATGCATGGAAACTCATAGCAAAACAAGAGAGAATCTACATAAAAAGGAGCTCACGTTGCTGTGCCAAAGTGCTCCGGGTGTTGCCGATTTGGCCATACCACTAACACATGTACTCAACGGGAGGGAACTTGCGGACACTGTGCTGAGAAAGGGCACAACTTTGGAAACTGCCCCAACAGAGAAAATTATCCAGACTGTGCAAACTGCAAGTGGCAAAAGCTCCCCCACACGCATTCAACAGAGATAACAAATGACCTGTTTATATTAAAGCAAAAAGCGCCCAACAACTAAGAATCCATTATGGGGAGCTTTCCTTAAAGACATATCACTAGTTGCATCAAATTCCTACAACTTGACGCACAGCGAGCAATTATTTATATTATTTTTTTAGGCCATCCGAATAATGAAATTCATCTGCCGTGCTGTGTATCTTATGTCTGTTAATTGAGTGTGTCCTATGGTCGATTTGTCTGTTTTGCTGCACGAAAAAACCCAGTTTCAGGGGGAAACCTTGCTGTCTATGCCTGAGACCGACTAACTCAGCCACGGAGTGAAAAAGCCCATTAAAGTTCCTCGCCTCATCGACGGGATTCGACCCCTGGCCTTTTCCACCTGGTGTGGGAAGGACGGTGACGGTGACGATACCACTGGTCTACCCGCGCAGACAAATTGAGCAATTGCCGTAGCTGGACAGATAAGATAGAAGGCTGAGGAGGAAAACCTCGACATCCTCCTACTACAGGAAACCTACACCTGTGCGGGCGCCGTCTGGGGACATCCGCTTAACTAGAAGATTATCCAGATGGACGCCGCTACACCCTGGGCTGCGCTGGTGGTCAGAATCCGGATATAACGGTCACCAGGATCTCACACACGTGCTCTGAGTGGGCCTCATCCGGGAGAGTACATCCTTCCAGAAATTCAATACTTACAACAAGTCCAGATCGAACTGTCGGGAGCAAAAATTCTTGTCTCTGATGACCTCAACTGTCGCTAACCCCTGTGGCACAGCGAGACTCTGGAGCGCAGAGGCACTAGAAACGGCCAGCATTCGTCTAACGTCCTAACAACCTTCCCACATTCAATTCAAACCTATGGGAGACCACTCTCGATGCCACCATAACTACCAGGACCCTTGACAGACTGGGTGGTTCAAGAGGACTGGACCAGCTCTGACCACAGGGTCATCACTTTTACCATGGAGATCCCTCTACCGAGCTCCGATAAGCAGCCTCAAACAGAACAGGTACACAGTTAACAAAGCAAACTGGGACGCATTCAAAGTGGCCGTCATCAACAATGCACACAATCTGACAACCTACCAACTACAGAACCAGACCCCGCATCAACGCCAACCTGCGGTCACCAATGTCATTGTGAGCGTAGTCAATCACACAATCAAGAAGAGGATCCTGATGCGCAGCACTGTCCCATGGTGGTTGCGGGAACTCGACCTACTCAGGAGAACCATGAATCAAAAAGACGGGCCTTCCAAAAAGCCAGACGATCTTGCCCCCCCCCTCCATTGAAGTTGAATTCCTCAGGCAACAGTACAGGGTGGCCAGAAACACATACACTGCAATGAACAGGCAGCGGAAAAAGCTATCCAGGGAGCATCTGATCTCCACTTTGGGCAACTCGGGCCCGTTAATTCGTTTAGAACAGTATTTTCAATTAACTGTATTAGTTTCTAGAAGTAACTTTAATTTTTTTAGGAATTATTAGGGATGGATAAATATTTTTTGAAAGAAAATCAGAAGAGGCAACTTGATAACAACGAGTTTGGAAAAAATGACAAAACAAAAACGAGCAAAGATTTACAAAAAAAAAAACGAGTTGTTGTCGATTACGATTATTTGGTGATGGGATTTTTTTATACTGCTACCCAATATTGTCTTCAGCCTTTATGTGTGGTATATGGTTTAAAATTGTCGAATGAATCAATGGTGCTGAGTAAATTGCAGCTTCATTTTTCTACGAAACACTCAAGAATTTATCGTCCAAATCTATGGAGTATTTTTAAAGACTGCAGGCCTCTACTACAAAACAAAGTACAGAATTTTATAATATGGCTAAGATTATAATTAAAGGGCAAGACTATTTAGTAAGCCGAACTGGTGGCAAAAAAATAATAACAATAAAAGAAAAAAAAATCTCACCTGATTGCAGAAAGTCTGATTTTACCAGCAGGTCGGATAATCGTGTAAAGTATTTTTGGAGAGGAAGCCGAAAAAAAAAAAAAATTATGATAGTACCTCTTTCGAACAGCACAATTATCAGCGTATAAAATAAATGTCCGATGATATTGAAGAACAAGTTGTTCAACATATTAATAATCGTCGGCGACTGTTTGGCATTGCAAGTATATGATTCTACAGATATTAGCGGGAAAGCCGAATTAATAGAATTTGTCAAGGGGGATACAACCTGTTGATACTTGAAGTGCTGCTGTTGAGGTCGTTCTACAAGCCCGAGTCATTTTTAACCGTTGTTAACATCAACCGTTGTATCTGCAGAATAACGTTCCTAGTGCTGATGATGGATAAACGATGGAACCATACGGCAGCGCCGTATGTTACGAACGGTACAAAACAAATGAATAAAGAAGGTGGAGTGCAGGTCCCTTAAGACCCCAGTCTTTGCGAGTGAAGCGAGCAAGCATATTGATATAATTTTTAGCCTTCTCTTTCATGGACTTTAGATGTGGCATGAAAGGGCTTTTTGGACAGGAAAAACATTTTTAGGTGTCATCCCATATGATCTGCGATCATACGGGGTGACACCTAAATATTTGAATGAACGTTGATTCTTGAGTGTATGTCCTTTATAACTAATGGTTGGTGGTCTATTGATGTCAAGACGCCCTTTGAGATGCAGGGTTCTGTTTTTATCTGTAGAGATTTCCAGCTTGTTCTCTTCAGCCCAAACCTACAGGGCATTCAAGATTGTGTTGGCTCTGGTCTGAATAGCTGCACGAGCAGGGCCCTCAACAACGATAACCAGGTCATCTGCATATGAGAGCTGTGTGCTGTGGGGGAAGTCCTGCAGGAGCTATTCATCTAGAATCATGTTCCAAACAGCTGGCCTCAGAACAGAGCCCTGCGGACAGCCTCTGGTGCGTTGGCGGGTGATAATATGAAATTTTGTTTTCATGGTAACTTTTCTGCTATAGAAGTAATCTGTCAGACATTTGAAGATGTGGAGGGAGAAGCCAGATAAGATATTCTGGGTCGCCGCAAGATCCCTGGCAACCAGACGGTGTCAAAAGCTCCCTTAAAATCTATAAAAATCGCCAGTACGTAATGGGCATCAGAATTATCTGCTAGCTGAGTGGTTTTCAGTAGTGCATCATTTCAGTAGTGCAACATGAAATTTAAGCACCCCTGTTTGAAGCCAAACTGGAGTGTAGAGGTGAGTCCTTTAGTTTCCTAGACGGATTGAAGACGGATGAGAAGTAACCTCTCAAATACTTTTCCTAATATTGGCAATAGAGCAATTTGACTGTATGATTTGGCTACACGAGTGTGACGATTTGGATACTTGGGTAAAAGCCTGAGGTTGGCGTGTTTGAAGCAGGTACCAGTAGTCCTCCTGAGTGTGGGCGTTTTTGCAGGCAAGCCTCACAGCACGCAATGCGTACTCGATCAGTTTGTGGTTCACAGGGCACTCCAGGTACATGTGTTCCAGGATACAATGACGCTGATTGCAGTGCTTGTGGTAGTTTATGCTAAGTTAGCTCCTGGATAATAATTGTAATTTTGTGTGTTTCCAGGCCATCCCCCAAGTGATAGATATGTGTGTCAAGACCATGACCAGTAGGTGAGTCTGCAGACACCTTTTTTTGCAGTCAACAGTTGAGGGGTTGTTGAAATATAAACTTTAATTTTTACGGCCGATTTACCGTTTTAAAAAACGCGTAATATGGCTGCCAATGTATATGCTGTTCTTTAACTATCAGCTATAAGCTGTTTTCTTAAAATTTATTGTCCTGCTCGAGTCTCAAGTTGTACAACAATTCCCTTGAATATTTTGGACTATACGGAGGGTGTTGGTGATCAGGTGTTATTTCCTGGTTGACCATCTTCGGTAACCTGTTTTATTTCTGTTATTTTGGCTCTTGAAACTTATCGCAAAGAATGACATACAACATGAAATTTTTATGTCATTCTTTGCGATATTGTCTTCCTCGATGTCTTACTTCAAAATGGCTTCGAGGGGGGAAATTTTGGTAGGAAACTGTGTTTAGGGCGCTTCCATTTTGAATCGTGACGTCGGAGCTCAGATCAATTTGTATTGGTTGACTTTAGGGTGTATATAATTGTGCATTTCTTCGACGCGTTGACACAATTTCTGCACACCACCACCAACAAAACTATACCAAGTTCCAATTATTTTGGAACTTGGTATAGTTTTGTTATTGGTGGCGTGCAGGAACCCCCCTGCCAAGCTAATTGCACAAATGTTAATTAATAAGGGAGCTATTAAAGTTTTTGTGTTTACTTCTCAAACAGTCCTTCAATTTGGTTGTTGCGCTTCTTTGGACTGAAGACTTGGTACCATAAAACCTCTGCATCTTGGCTCCTATTGGTCGGTTGGGGCTGTAACTTGGTGGCTGTGATCCCCTGGTGAACGATTAAGGAATTACACTATTCTAACCTTTTATGTAAACTCTATATGTATAAATGCTTTTAATGGTTTATCTATTGAGTTGCACTATGGAACTGTTCCTTATACCCGTTATTCGCATCTTGGGAACTGTTTCGCAGTGTGGAACAGTGTGTAACTAATAAACTGTGACGAAGATTTTTCATCTAGGTCTTGGACTTGATTAACTGGTCTTAAATCTTATTAGATTTTAAGGTTTTTGTATCGTGATCTCTTACTGGATTTGGTGACTCTTGTGTGCTGGTAAGTAGTTAATTATTTAATTGTTTATTTGCTTTCTAAAGTCTAGTCAATGTCTAGGGATACTGTGGAAAACTTTCCTTCACTTCTCACCCCTTCACAAGTTGTTGAAGGTACTGAATGTAAATTAATTACCTTTCTGATCGTTGTGAACCTAGAGTGGAACTGTCCAGACTGAACCTTAAGGATCATCCCTCATCATGTGACTCTGCTCCAGGAATCCTTCCTGATCCTGATGATGTTCCTACCTTAGTCCAACAAGAAGGTGGCTTTCTTCCTCAAACCATAAATTTGGGTTCCTTCTCGGACCAAGTCTTCACTCTTCTCACTGCCCTTGCTGAGATTATTGAAAGTGGTAGACGTACTAAAAACACCATTGCTGATATGCAGGAGACGTGTTAGCAATGGAGCAACTGATGTTTAATGTTATCCTTCATAATGGGAGGTTAAAGGGTAGACTTCATGAGTGAGAATCTCAATTGAGTAAACTGCCTAAGCCTACTTGTGATCCCCCAGTTTCCTCGCAACTGACTAGCAAACCGGTTTTTTCCTATGCACAGGCTACAAATTATTATTATTTTAGGGTTGCGCGTAATTAAATACATTAACCCGTATTTGTGTCTGTAAATTGCGTATGTTCTATGGTTGATTTGCCTGTTTTGCTAGACGAAAAAACCCCAGTTACTGGGGAGAAAAACCTTTCTATCTACGCCTGTGACCAACTAACTCAGCCACGGAGTGAAAAAAGCCCATTAAAATTCCTCGCGTCATCGACGGGATTTGAACCCAGGCCTTTTCCACCAGGTGTGGGGAGGACGGTGACGATACCACTGTGCTACCCCGCGCAGACTGCACAGGCTACAGGAATATCTACTCCTGTACATGTTGTCTAGAAGTCTCCATCTGCTAAACCCCCAGTTCAGCAACATGTTATTTTGATCAAGGCCGCTGATCAAGGTCCTTTTTTATGACTCTCTGTATATCTGTATATCTGTTAACAGAGTTCAGTATAACTGTGAAGTTCTCATTCAATTAAGGAGACACTGATTGACGCAGAAACTCTCTTCTTTTGAAAGCTCTGCCACCAAAAGAGTTTAAGATGATAAAAACATTTTCCGTTTGCACCAAGGCCCTTTTCACAGCCAAGGAAAAGTTTGAAACTGATGACTCCAGTTCAGTCCTAAGATCACAATAAGATGGACAATCAAAGAGCACATGGTCAGCAGATTCAACAGCTCCACAAATACAAAGGGGAGTGTCGGAAATACCAAATTTAAACTTCTTATTTAAACTGCCATGATCTGTTAGAACAGACATTTCATACAGACTCGATGATATCCAGAGTAGATGCTTTTTGAGAAACTCTTTTACCTCAGGAAATACGGAGCCGACTGTAGAAGAAGACCAGTCCTGTTGCCAGAAGGAGACAAAATGAGTATGCAAAATGAGTCTGTTCTTTTCACTATTTAAACTTTCCTCTAGATTTAACTGAACACCACCAAAGGGTAGAGAGGTATTACTTCTCAAATGAAAAATAAGGTATCAATATTGTATCTTGTAATGAATTGGGAGTTTGCCAATTAGGACCTGTAAGGCAGCAGTGGACATAGTTTTATAAGCCCGTGAAATCAAACGAAGGGCAGATCTTTGAGCCTGCTGCAGTTGATTAATAATCACAACTTTGTTAGCATGAAACCCACAAGCTCTAGCACCATAGGAAATAATTTTCAAGAAGATGCAGTTATAGAAAAGACGCAACGTGTATCCTTTAATTCCCCAATCTCGTTTCGCAATCTGCTTTAGTTTTACCATCAGAACCTTACGTTTAACTTTGACATACGCCACATGCGGTAGGAAACTTCGATGGTCATCCAAATAGTATGCCGAAATATTTAACCGTAGAACTGTAGTGTATTACCTTTCCATTATATTTTATTGCATGGGGGACAATTAGGATCCAGCGTTCCTTTCAGAAGCATATGGAACGTTTTGGCAGACGAAATTTGAAGTTTATGAGTTAAGGTCCAATTGGACCTTAACTCATAATACCGAGTTTGCACTGTCCTCCAGTTGTTTTCTAGAATTTCTGCTGACCAAGATAGTTAGGTCGTCAGTATACGCTACCGTTCGAACATTAGAGAAAGTTTTACTCAGACAGTTATCAAAAATGATGTTCTAACACAGGGGCCCAAGAATGTACCCCTGTGGGCAGCCTCTGGTAACAACTCACGATGTCTCATTTAAGCCACAACTTACTTTGATGAGGTCAGAAAAGTAAATCCTGGGAGTACATAATAAGGGCATAGAAACCTAGGCCTCTCGGAACCTCTCGAGGACACTTTGCCACCATAGAGTGTCAAAGGCTCCATTGAGTCCACGACCCAGCAGCAATTTAGAGCACGTCTAGTTACAGTGATCAAGCAATTTATGTGTGGCATCTTTGGTTCCACGTCCTTTCACAAACCCATGCTGATAAGGAGAAGAAAGTCCACCAGACTAATAGATTTTGTATATGTGTATTGTCGTGTATCGTTGTTCCTCTGGTCATTTAGCCGCGGGACCCCCAACGTTGCCCCATCCGCCCTGTGGAGGCAGACTAGATACACCATTATTATAGTTATTTACTCTGGCAGGTCTTACCACCTAATTTCCTGAGAATTTCCTGCAGTGCTGGTGGTGGTTTTGATTTTATTGGCGCATTAGCTACTAAGGCTATAATGCACCTAATTTCCTGCCAACTAATTTCAGTGCAAGGACCTAAAAAACACAAAAACGTAGGAGAACACTGAAGTTAGAAAAGCCTGGAGATCGTGGTTAATTTGACATGTTTAAATTTAGACGTGTCGGGCATTCGCTTGCATGTAGATAGAGTGGGGAGGCAGACTGAAGACTGCGGGGAAAAGACAGAAGTATCAGGAAGTTAGGAAAGGTGACCAAATCAGTCAGTGAGGCTGGCCCATGCTTTACCAGAAGAAGAAGTGAGGGAAGAGGGGAGGGGAGGAGAGGAGACAGATCTCCTCCCCCCCCCTCAAGTGGTGAGGGGTTACAGGTACCATGCAAGGGAGCGTGATACAAATCGACCTTGACAACCTGGCAGCAGAGCTGCAGGTTGTCAAGTTCAGTGTAGAGTCCAGATCACGTAAGTGTCGCATCCGGTGAAGACATCGTTCCTGCCACACAGGTCGCGTCCAGGTTGTGCTATCATTTTTGTTGCCAGGCTTCGTTTGGTTGTTGTTGTCGTTGTTATTAGGAGCATTAGCAACTAAGGCCATATTGCTCCGGGGATATGCGGTGGTCATTCCCTGACCTTTCCGCATCCTCGTATTTGGTGGTGACGGGCTCGAACCCCGGTCTAAGAAGCGTGTGCTACCACTGCTGCTCCTTCCCACCCGGCTACGGAGACGCCAACTTGGTCGTGGTCGTGGGTGGAAGTATACCTCGGTTGCTACTGGAGGGACAGTCGATGTCAGAATTATGTCTTAGTTGAGCGGGAAGGTTTTTCGTCTCTCGAAGAGTTCGTGAGCAAATATCTTGAAGGCATTGTACTGCCTTTCATCACTCAGGATGTGATGTTCCTGGTCTATCGGCAGGTAATATATTTCTGTTATTAGTTGGCATCTGAGATCTTTATATCTGTTCATATCTGTATATTAGGTGCTCCCAACTTTCAGGGAGTCCACAGGGACATAATGGTTTGTTAGTGATGCCTAGGATGGAAAGTTTCTCCCTAATGGGCAAGTGTCCTGTTAGCAGGACGGTAGCATCTAGACCTGGGAAGAACCAATGTGGCGGCTTTCGCTAGGTCCTTTCGACATTGGGTATGGATTTCATGATAATGTTTCCCTTGGTGGAATTGGTCCAGCGGTCCTGCCATATCCGCATTAGGTGAGTATCAAGTCGTATTTTCTCCATCGTGAGGGTGTTTGTTCAGTCCGTGGTATAGGCAAGTCAGGTTACTGTTCTGCCTTTTGTGAGGTTATACATTAGGCATGTCCGGAAAATCACCAGGTCAAGTGGGAGGCACCGGCCAGCACTTGTAGGGCGTGGGTGCTGATCGTTCAGTACCCCTACTCAGCAGTATGGAGCACTGTATCGTTTCATGTTTCATTCTATTTGTCGCCGTTATTGGTTTGTGGTACGATATTCTGGAGGTATAGTTGATGACTGGCATAAAGGCAGCCTTATAGAGCAAGGAAACTGTGTAGCGTTTAAGGCCCTAGCCTCTTACGGTGATTCTATTGAACATTGCCATGCAATTTCTGATCTTCTTTTGGATGTATTTTAAGTAGGGAGTGAATGTCAGGTTCCTGTCCAAGACAATCTCCAGGTACTTGTTGTTCCCTGTATTTTTATTTGTGGGGGCTTCCTATTTATTTAGGTTCCCTTTGAGCAGAAAGGAGCTAGTTTTTGTTGATGAAATGTGAAGGAAGTTATGATTTTCCCATTCCTGCAGGGTAGTGAGGTAATCGATGATAGCAGGAAGAGTGGATTTCAATCAATTGGCGACAGTTTTGGATATAATTTTGCAATCAGTATTCATCAAGGATATTGGACGCCAGTTTTGGAGGTTGGTGCGAGCCGCTTTCTTGGGAATCAGTCGAGCGACAGAGGTGGTGACTGGACTGGTAGTCCATGGGACTGAGCTTCTTCAAGCATTTGAAAAAGTAGCACTCCGATTTGATCCCTAAACGTTTGCAAGAATTTAGAAGCCAGTCCGTCCAGACCTATTTTTTGTAAAGGGCTCTGCATGCTTTTAGTTTTTGTAGGGTTATTGGTTTCTCCATACTGCATTGGGACATAGGAGAGATTTTTTAAGTCCTGAAAGTATTTCCTCTGTTGCCTTCGTAGAGTTTTATTAGGAACTGTAAATTTCTTTATAAAATCTGGTTACTTCAGAGAAGATTTCCTCTGCGGCTTCAGTGATGTTTCCGTCTTGCAGCTGAATGGCAGTAATGGTGGTTGCTTTGTGTTGCATTCTAATGAGAAAAAGTATTTGGTCTGCGTGTCAGATAGATTATGTGAATGTATCTAGATCTCAGTAGAGTGCCTTTTGCAGAGTGTTTTAAGTGGATTTGTATGGCCTGTAGTGTTCACTGGTTTCGGGGTGAAAAATCAAATAATGACAAAATCCAGAACAATGACTTAAAAGGCTCGTCTGAAAACAAAGTTAGAGTGCTCAAAAGCCGCTATTAATGAGGAATATGGGAATGAAGTAGATAGCTCGCCTCCTCAGTATTAAGAAGGGCAGGAGAGGGAAAAATCAAGAAACTATAGAAATTCCACAGTTGCAACACAAAAGACAGAAGAAGAACTAAAACTAGATTACTTAACAAATTTGACTGACCCTATCTTTCAGGCAATGGAAACCAGAGTGTATCTTAAATATATGCACAAGCAGACCAACAGGATTACTTCTGCAATTAGGCTGCAGATAGTGGACTGTTGGTCACTGCTTGAGCAGCGCCTGGTTGAATTAAACACAGAGAACCAAGTGTTAAAATCAAAATTAGAGATGATAAGTGAGGAGAAGAACAACTATAAAACAATGAACACATAATCTATGTCCAAGCCGCAAAGGCTAATGGAAAACAGGACATAACTAGATCTAAATAAATAGCTATTAAGCAACCTAATATAAACAAGGAAAGCAACATTATTATTCTCAAAGCAAAACGTGACTCTACTCATAAAACCAGTGAGGCAGTTAAGTGGTAACAAATTTGAGGCCTCATCTGAGAGAAATAAAGATAAACATGCGAAAATCAGGAGTAATGTAGATCGAGGTAGCAAGCAGGGAATATCTAAGAAAAATAGAAACCCATCCTGAGGTGGAACAACTGGGCTTGCTCCATGAAAAACCAAAAGGGAAAACCCCAAATATTATAATATTTTATGTACTCCTGTAAGTAATAGAAAAAGAATTTATGATGGAGATCTACTTTAAAAACTTTAACAATGAAATGACAATAGATGAATTTGCTGCTGAGTTCCTGCTGAAAAGAGCAACAAAAACAAAAGGAACGGACAGTGCAACGTAATTGGAAATTACACCGAAACCTCGGAGGGTATTGCAGGAAAAACAGAGAATCTATGCTGGACGGACCAGTCATAGATTTAGGGAACATGTCCCTATCCAATGATGCTTTAACTGCCATAAACTTGGTCACATTGCCAGACACTGCAGTCAGAAAGAACCTATGTGTGGTTACTGTGCAGTAGCTGCCCACGATTATAAAAATTTGAAAAATAAGTCTCAGCAGCCAAAATGTGCTACCTGCAAGGCAGCACGGCTGACTGACTATACACATAGTATCAGGAATGATAAATGCCCCTGTTATAAAACAATTGTAAAACTTATACAATCTAGGATCAACTATGGGCCAGATTGTAAACATTAATGTGACTAGGGCTCTAAATCTCGTCCAGTTGAATGCTCAAAGAGCTCATGAGCTGTTGCAGATCAGATCAAACTCAAATTAGAAGACAATAATATAGATATCACGGTACTCGAAGAGCCCTACACACATATGGGTAGGGTTCGGGGATATCCAAGAGGCTATAAAATAATAGAATACACCTCAGGTCCCTTCTATAGCAATAGTAGTTAAAAATACTGACCTCCCAAAGGTGGGTCACCTTGCTCCCCAGTGGGAGTGTGTGCCCATATCACCAGTGCTGTTGGACAGTTTTACATTATTTCGCTATATTCCAGACCAGGTGAAGATATAAATGCAACTATTGAATATCTACAAGTAGTCACAGAGTTGCTACTTACTGCAAATATCATAATGTGTGTTGGTGTCAACTGCCGGTCAGCCTTATGGCATAGCCGTACGAAAGACAGAGCAGGCACACACACACCCGATACTTTCAGACTATATAGCTACCTCACTCTTTCAAGTGCTAAACCAACCAAGTAATCTCCCAACTTTTAGCAGTACCATGCGGGAGAGTGACATTGATGTTACTCTTGCCACCAATTCAATAGGTTATAAAATTACAGTCTGGTGTGTTCAGCCAGCTTGGACCACAGATCAGAGATCCATTTCCTTCCAACTAAACAGGCAATTACAAACAACCCAACACTCCTTGTTGGATATCAAAAGGTATAACCTTAAAAAGGGAAACTGGCAGATTTTCGCAGAACATACAGCAGCTGAGCTGCAAAAACAGGAAAATGAGTGGTCTAGATCAGGCAACTGTAGTCCGGACGAGCAAGCACTGACTATAACAAACATTTTAACAAAAACAGCAAACCTGTCTATCTCACTGAAAAAACTGAGGAAGCAGGCAGTTCCCTGGTGGTACCCCGAGCTGACTATACTCAGGAGACGGGTACACCAGGCAAGGCAACATTTTCAAAGAGCCAGAACATCTCAGCCACAAAATGAGGTGGATGCACTAAGAGATTCTTATAGAACTCTCAGGAATCAGTATACAGACCTCATAAGAAACAAGAAAAAGGAATGGTGGAGGCACTTGGTGGGAACTACTGTAAACAATAACCCTTGGTGAGTTGTCTACAGAATAGTGTCCAACAAGCTGCCAAGAGGAGATGTCTTAGAAACTACTGTCAAACCAAATGGAACCCCAACCCTGTGTTATGTAGATTCTGTAAATAACGTCCTAGACAGCATTATTCAGACTGAAACTGGGAATCATTCCCCATTCAGCTACACATTATAAAAGAAAACACTGAATACGACAATGCCAATATCGAACCTCTGTTTGCTATACAAGACTTAGAAATAGCAGTATATAAAACGAAAAACGATAAATGCCCAGGTTTTGATCTCTTACAGGTTGAGATTATCAAAACAATTAGTGGAAATAACACCAGACAAATTAATAGCACTATATAATAACTGTAGGACAGAGTTTACATATTCCCAAAAATATGGAAAAAAAGCAGTGTTAAGATTAATTCTCAAAAATCCTGAGATCATGGAACTCCAAGAGCCCGATACACCCTACTGATCTCAAATCATATAAATAAATCTTTATTTGTCCTACCAAATTTAAAATATAGGTGTACATTGGCAAGTGACAAATTCTCTTCACGGCAGAAAATGCTAGGGGATATATATAGACCAATAACCCTACTCCCTGTACTAGAGAAAATATACGAAAGCCTAATATATAGCAGATTAGCTCAATACTACACAGAAGCAGGTTTACATTCCAACAATCAGTATGGTTTTAAGTAGGGCAATTCAACGGAGTATGCCATGCTCCCCCTGCTTGGCAACGGTTAAAAACTCAGAGGAGAAATATATGCTGGTAATCTCTATTGACTTGTACGGGGAATTTGACTCACTCTGGTTGCCTAGTGTCCTTAGGAGGCTCTGCCAGGCAAATTTCCCACAAAATCGCTATAAGGTAATAAACAGCTACCTTACAGATAGTGTCTCAGTACCTACAAAGTTCCAGGAATTGACATGCCCTGTGAATAAAGGCTGCCAGCAGAGTTCAATCCTTGGCCCTTTCTTCTGGAATATTGTTCTGGACGAATTTCTGGTCTTGGATCTGGGCCCCGTGGCCTTTGCAGATGACATAATTTTCCTTGTAAAAGGAAATATGAGAGTGGTTGTAGAGCAAAGATCAAATGCCGCCCTCTTGCAGCTGCAGAAGTGGGCACAAACGCACATGCCCAAAATATCGCTCAAACTAAAAAAACAAACAAATATTTCTAAAAGGCAATTAAAAGACATCCACAAATCAAAATTAACACAATTACTATAAAAATGGTAACAGAAGTAAAATATCTTGGAGTAGTCTTCGATTCAAAATTAATTTGTTACCCCCATTTGACCTACTTGGCGAAGAAAGTGAGAAATTATGCAGGTATGATTGCCAAGATCAGTCGAGCAGACTGGGGGCTCAAAAGAAAGACCCTGGCAATCATATACCGCGCAATGTTCCTACCTGTTATCACCTATGCAGCCGGTGTGTGGTTCATTCGCTCGGCCATAGTAAGAAATAGGAATAAATTAGAATCGACACAAAGGAAATTAATTCTCACTATTACCAGAGTATGTCGCACAGTAAGCACACCTGCACTACAGTTGCTGGCCGGAACTCTCCCACTTTACCTGGAGGTAACCAAAAGAGGCTTGTATTATAGACTTGAAAAGGGCATACCCAAAGAGTTTCTCGGGTTCACCCGCTCCGTCATAGTAAGAAATAGGAATAAATTAGAATCGATACAAAGGAAAATACTTCTCACTATTACCAGAGCATGCCGCACAGTAAGCCCTTGATAGAGCTAACGCCTTCAGTGCTGAAATAAAAATAATAGCCATAAAGCTCCACGAGCTATGGCAAACAAAGTGGGAGTAAGAAACCAGAGGTCTTGTTACCAAAAGGTTTCTGCCACGGTTGGCAATTGTTAGCCGAAAGCCACATAAGTGGTATGTTGTAAAAAGCCCCTGGACTTTTTACAACATTTATACTGACAGGTCACGGCTCCCTAAAAGCGAAACTAACCTCCTTAGGCTGACCGATGACCCAAACTGCACCTGTGGCGAGAATGAAGACTGAGCACACATTCTATATGAATGTATAATTTATGACATCCTCAGAACATAGCTAATAGCACAGATTGGCCCCTGAAGGGGGCCAATCTGTGCTATTGGGGAGAAGAACTCCTGTTTATAATAGAAGAGGAACACTATAAAGCCTTTACATCCTTCGCACAGAAAGTATTCGAAACGTGCAGAACTATCCAAAGAATGGCAATCCAGCCCCCCAGCAATTAACCAATGATTAATAGTTAAACTTGCCCACGTCTCCCACAATGCCCAGACGATGACTTCAAAACTGTCAGGATAACAGTATTCTGCGCCCTAACAGAAACATGACATGACAAAACCGGATTGACCTGGGTACCCCCAGGACTACCCTGCCATGTGTAGGAACCTGGGGCTCCCACACCAAATAATTACTTATTTACGGGAGGGAGATATAGCGGCAGCCAGGGAAGCAGATTATATGAAAAATATCAGTAAGCTAGTAGCAAGGGATGCAATGTAGAATGAATGAGAATGAAAGAGAGAATGAACAGGCTGAACATTGAGTGAAAGAGCGAATTAGGAATTATGAAAAAAAAAAAGTGAATAAATGTCAGTTTTGGTGAAAGGAAAGAGTGAATGAATGTTATGGTGAATGGGAATGAGTGGAAGAGCAAATGTAATTGGCTGAAAGAATACACAATTAATAATAACTTACACTACTTTTTATAGTAACAAACATTTACTAACAGCACAAACATTATCACTGCATTTTCCCCTGGCCTGCACCACAACTGAAGAATAACAGTAAGTTGAGGTACCCAGAGAGTGCAAGGCAGAAAGCAAGAGGCGAAGAAATGAAATGAATTCCAGAAGGATGAATGAGAGCATAACTGTGTGAGAAAAAGAACACAAACCATAAATGTGACAGTTAAGTTTCAACCCTAGTTTCAATCATTTATATTCTTACTTATTTATGCATTAACTATTATGCTTAGTATTAAATTTACATTACACACCATTGCATCTCCCCTCCGGTGTGTGAGAAAAAAGATGAATGAGAGCGTGAATAAAAAAAAAATATATATATAAAAAAAAAAATATATATATATATATATATATATATATATATATATATAATTTAAAATTATTTTTCAATAATTTATCTGGGGTCACGTAAAAAGCTTGGTGTACACTTTTGACATTAACACAGTTAGTGAATTGCAGCGTCGGGTTGAAGGAGCCTTTTAGCAAATCAGAAAACACCCAGGAATGCCTGAGAGGATTTACAACTCAATGCAGAGAAGATTACAAAGCTGCGTACATGCAAGGACAGCATTTTGAACCTATTTTGTAACATCCTATAACATGTACATCTGTAAAAAAAATCCTTTGGTGTTGAAACCAAAAATTAAAAATATATTATCTTATGTTTAATAAAACCACACTTAGCAAAGGATTCACAGCTTTTTGCTAAACTACTGCTCGCATAGTCAGTGGCGGATCTTAACAGAAAACGTGCTTTATCTCGGAAACGGTTCATTTGCGGCCCGATGTTCACTGCGACTTTTTTTGCTTATTTCAGTTTGTACTTTTCACCTTTAAATTATTGACTCTCAATTTTTTCGAACACCTTGTATATACAGGGTATCTCAAAAATACACGGCATAACTTCAGGAATGAGTTGTTCCTCATATGTAGACAATAAAAATATTTTATATCAGCATAGTTCCAGAAATGCTTGGTTTCCGAGTTTTGAAGGTTTGTCTATGACACTTAACTGTTCACATCACCTTATAGTAATTGTTAAAAATGTCCACCTTCTGCCCGAATACAGGGCTCACATCGACATCTCATGGACTCCCGAAGATGATGCCAAATTCCTGGCATGTTTCGTATTGTCTCACAACCTGCCGCAATTCGATTGCGGAGAGTTTCCACATCAGCTACCGGAGTCGAATACACCAATGACTTTAAATGGTTTTCTGCGTGTGCTGATTCCAGGAGTGGCATGTACAACATCCAAATTCTCCTTCTCTACTTCAGGAGTCGTAGACCTTGGTCGTCCTCTGTCGTCAGCACTAGATGTAAAGGTCCCACGTTCACAAAGGCGGCGATGGATACCTTCAAACGTTTTCCTGTCTAGACATCTTCGTTCTGGGAACCTTTCGTGGTACAAACGACGAGCGTTCAGAGCACATTGCCGTCCTCCAAACCGTACATAAAGTGCATATACGCTTGCTCCTGATATGAGTACATGGTCGGAATGGAAAACCACCAGATTCTGTCAGTACCTTGTGATGAAGTAAATCACCTGCGGGAGATAAGACATTCCAGTTAATAACTCGGGAAGTTAAGCATTTCCGGAATTATGTTGATATAAAATATTTTTATTGTCTACATATGAGGAACTCATTCCTGATGTTATGCCGTGTATTCTTGAGACACCCTGCATAGTCAGTCTGTGCACAGTGGTATCGTCACCGTCCTCCCCACACCGAGTGGAAAACGCCCGATTTGAATAATGTCGATGACGCGAGGAACTTAAATGGGCTTTTTTCACTCCGTGGCGGAGTTAGTCGGTCTCAGTCGTAGATGGCAAGGTTTTTTTCCACAGAAATTAGGGATTTTCGTCCAGCAAATTGACAAATCGACCATAGAACACACGCAATTAACAGACAAGACACAGCACGGCAGATAAATTTAATTATTCGGGTGGCCTAAATATAATATTTTGGTTTTGCATATATAGTCTAACAGAAAATTATTATAAAATATAAGAAAAAAGTATAAAAATGGATTACAAGGAGAGTGAGAATGCAGATTATGAAAGAAGTAAATGTCTGGCTCTCCCACTCCCCACTGTCAGCGAAAATATTCTATCCCTGGAGCAGGATGGGCAGTTTGACCATCCTACTGGAATCAACACAACACGCCATTTGGCGATCTGAACTGGGTACTCACCCCCCACCAGTTCCCTTTAAAACCCCAAACCCAGGCGCTGGAGCAGACAGGTCTCTGTTTCCTACCCTCCCTGCCACCCCCATACTTCGCCTGGTGGGGCTCGTCCCCACTGACCTCTTTGGGGATGCCTGCTCTATCGTCCTCATCCTTCTACCTGTTTCCCACCAATCTTCAGTCTCCCTTCCACCACTCTAACTAAACTGGCCGAGTATATCCCCTTAACAATGCCGACAAATTCTATTCAACGTCTAAATTCAACCGCTGTCTCTAAAATCTCTTTTGGCCTTTCTAAATTCTAGTGAATAATTTCAATCCCCCCAATTTTTAATTATAAATAGGCCTTGTCACTGAAATCCTTGGAAATTCGGTGGCAGAGCCTGCCAGAGTATTTAAATAATCTACTGGGTGCCTGCCCTGCCTCCTAGTGGCAACATGTGGGCAACGGTGGGTCCCAATAGTGGCCCAACGGCTAAGTGGTCAGAGAAAAACAGAACATAACACTAGACGACATTTCACTCCCAGCACACTTTTTAAATCTCTGGCCTCCACAGAGTTCGGTGTCACAAAAACAGAGTACAAAACGTGGAGATGGGGGAAACCCCTGGTGCCGTTAGACAATTGACACATTTTACACTGTTGACTGATGTCTCCTACATCAACAACCAAAGACCTGGCTGGTTCTTCCCTAATTTACATACTACCTGTCTTCTGACAGGTCATGGGTCATTCAAAAAGCGATTTCTGGGCTTTAGGCTTGTAAACGATGCCCATTTTGTATGTGGACTGGCACCACGTAATGCACTCGTGTAACTTCTCCAGTAATCAACTGTTACTGAATATAAATTTCACCACGCTTAGTCCGGAAAGCAACCTGTTAAAATCAGAAGAAGTGTTTTTAGCTTCAGTAGATATGCCTCAGCAGTCTTCAAAAGGCGTTGGTATCATCTCTCCACGTGTGATCCCACAACATAGATATCCAGACCAGATGTTTTTGAAACCGCTATGATCTCTCCTCTTACCTGCTCTTCCCTCATCACCGGCCACTATCAGAACTGAATGAACACTCAAATGGACATCTTCCTCGTTGGAATGATGGCACTGAACTGATAGCAATCAAACTCAGACTTCTGACAGGACACCTATCTAACCTCCCATTGCACCTACCCAACTTTGCAGACCTTTCTTGTTCTGCAAGCTGTCTTCCTTTCCCTGGCCTTCGGTGGGTTCCCAAACAAGGAGTGATTCCTACTTCTCCTTTTCACCTCATCTTTCCCCTGGAGGATGCCTTCTTTCTTCATCGTCCTCCTTTTACCTACTTTGACTCCAACATTTATACACTCTTCTTCCCTTTTTCTTGTGCTCCGACCAGAAAGCTCAGGCGACCCTGGCAGAGATCAGCCAGAGTATGAAGGCAGACTGGCACACCTCCCAGTGGTGGTGGCGAGCAACGTAGGGTTCCACTAGGGGCCCTGTGGCCAAGTAGCCAGAGACACAACAGAATATGACATAATACTGCATAAACCAGACACTACACTTTTTTCTGGCTTACGCAGTAGTTCTGCATTTCATCACAGAGTACATACAGTGCAGATTTGGGAAACCACAGATGGCACCTAACCCTAAATAAAAAAGTAAAGTGCAGCCATTATCAACCCACTGCAGGATGGAAGCCTCCTCAACAATTCATGCTGAGGAAAATGGACCATAATCTGCCACACTGGTTCAGTGCGGGTTGGCAGATCGACCGTATTCAGCAGTCAGGGGCTTGAACCGCGGTCTACTCAAAGAGCGTGTGCTACTACACTCCCGCTCCTGCCCACTCGACTACGGAGGCCCTTACCACTACTATGTTGGATGATGGATCTGACTATTAGGTGGGAGATTCTTCAGTCATTGGTCAAGTTGATAGAGGTTATTAACCTTTTATTGAATTTTCTGATGAATGTAGGTTTGCGAGAATGATTTCAGTTGACGTTTAAATCTAGGCCACCACGTGTTCATGGGTCCCAATCTAAACAGATTGGATTGGGCACGATTGGTTATCAGGTCTTGTAGCTTAGAAATGTATTCCCAGATGAAGGCTATTGTTCAATATCCAATAAGAATCTCCACTTTCGAAGTGGTTGGGTGAGAAGAGATGCAATTTGATAAAGGAATGATCTGAGACATGAGATGGTAAACTGTAATGCTTCTGAGCAGGGGGATGGTGTGTAGAATCTGTCCAGTCTGATTTGGTAAAGTAGCCTTCTAGATGATGCATTTGCTGAACTCCAGGTGTAGGACTTTTCTTCTGGGTCTTGGTGTCTAAACGCGTCGACCAGTAAGGCCTGCATGTTGTTGATTAACATTGTGCGGTGGTCAGTGCATCGCGCTCTGTCTATTTCTGGGTCAAGGGTGCAGTTGAAGTCAACAGTAAGACTGATGTGTTCCTGATCTATAGTAGAGATATGGCTTTGTATGAAGTTGGTTATTGGTTATTTGAATATCAAGTCTGTCATTTCCACGCTCTTCCTGGTCAGTTTCCACTTTGGCTTTGAGCCGGCTCATTTTTGACCTGAAGGTGAAAAAGGATGCGTTCCATCCGGCTCAATATCTTTATTATATCTCCGGGAGTCGCTGATGTAATCCGATTGGTCAGGTTGGCCATGAAAGCTTCCAAGCCAGATCCAAGGGAAAATACTTCGTCAGTTACTGTTCCTGCATACAGCTATCCAGAGTCACGATTGTATTGGTAAGCTGTCTGCGCGAGTAGCACTGTGGTATCGTCACCGTACTCCCCATACCGAGTGGAAAAGGCCCCGGTTCGAATCCCGTCGATGACGCGAGGAACTTTAGTGGGCTTTTTTCGCTCCGTGGCTGAGTTAGTTGGTCTCAGGTGTAAATAGCAAGGTTTTTTTCGTCCAGCAAAACAGGCAAATCTACCAGAGAACACAGCAATTCACAGACATAATACATATACGGACATGTAAAAGAAATTTTGGGTGGCCCTAATATAATAATTTGATTTTTTTTTTTTTTTTTTTTTGTATTGGTAAGCTTGGCCGGTATTTGATATGGCTGTCATATCTGTGGTCTCGCTATTTTCTAATGGCATCGTGGGATATCTGTCCACTTTGGCTGCGGCTTCCCTATTGCGTTTCTTGTAGGCGAGTTCAGGCCTAGTTTCTTCTTGATCTTCCACAGATTCATTGTGTGCAAAGTCAATCCGGGATCTTATTAGGGGGTAGTCAATGTTCCTTCCTCTTTTTCCGGTTCGCTGTTCAACGTGGTGGAGATTGTCAGTTTTGTTAGATGAACAAGTACGGATTTGTAGGCACTTCGGATAAGCGGGCAGATTTCAGTTTATTTTGTATTTACCAACTGCAACAAGAAAAATTACGTGCATACTTGTCGTTCTTTAGGTATAGGCAATGCATTTTGTCTCAGGTTAAAGTCATGAAATACAGTTTTATTGTTTTCTCCTGGGCGAACGATGTCAGCTTTTGCTTTCGCTCTCTCCCGAGGATTGTAAACAAAAGGCTAGTGGTAGCAGGGAGGAATCACTGCATAGCAGTAGGAAAACGATAGTCTAGGATGCTCGAAAGCCCTTAGGCAGTCAAGGGGACCAACGGTCAGCTTGTTGCAACGGCAGACAGTAATCGAAGTGACACAATGAGTACAGCTTATGCATGCGAAAGTTAAAACAAAATTAATATTAAAATACTTATCTCTGGATTCTTGTATCCAAACACATCTTATTAGCTTCTCGGCGCTCTGGACTACTGCTGAAGAATATTGACAGCTTGGCAGATTCCGATAAATCACTGTTTTAGAGAAAAATTGACAGACGACAAAAATCACTCAACTAACCAGACTAGCCATCTAGCGGCATTCCTCTGATGTTTAGGTAGGTGGTAGATGTCAGAGTGCCCGACACATTTATCACTGGACTCAGGATATCGCAGCAGAACCACGCTAAAAGCATGACATCGCTGCTACTGGCTTGTTTTCGTCCCACGATGCATCGAACCACCATCACTTTCCAGGTAAACAACGCACACTTACCCGGCCATCCACATGGTGTAACAGGAAACGTGATTCATCGGACACGATGACCTTCTTCCAATCACTCAAGGTCCACTTACGATGCTAGCGTGACAATTGTAGACACTGTCGCCATGAACCGTGATTAGCATGGGCACTCGGAGCGGCCTCCGGCTACGCAGCCCCAATTTCAGCAGGTTTCGATGTACTGTGAGTTGTGGCAGTCTGCGCGGATAGCACCGTGGTATCGTCATCGTCCTCCCCACACCTTGGGGAAAAGCGAGAGAAGACATGCAATTTGCAGACAAAAAAAAATATATTTGTAGATGTAAGCATTTACCGGGGACCCTAATATAGTTTTTTTTTTTTTTTTTGTGTGTTGTGACACATTACTCCCGTCACAAGCATTCTAATTACCGGCGAGTTGCGCCACAGTCGCCCTTCTGTTGCCATATGCCATCTGGTAGAGCCTTCCCTCACCTCGAGAATCGATGTGCCGTGGTCGTCCGACACCTCGCTGACGGTTCGTGCGTTTCCCCGCCTCGGATCACTTTCGGTATGTACTAACCACGGCTGACCGTGAGCCGTGGTTAGGTCAGAGAAAATCCGAAACGACACCAGCTGTGCCGTTTCGGATATGCTCTCACCCAGTCGTCTGGCCATTACAATTTGGCCTTTGTCAAACTAGCTTAAGTCCGTTACCTTTCCCATCTGAAGGACAAGAGTAACACTGATTAACGGAGTTCAGAATCAAGTGTTTTTATTACCGTGTCCCGAAGCGCGCAGGCGCCGTAGTTCACCTGCAGTTGCTTCGATTTGCATAACGACTCGCTGGTCATAATGTTTTGACTCATCGGTGTATGATGAAGGCCTATACTCACTCCTGATCAATGATATTGTTGGGTTGGAGAATGATGGAACCCATATCACCAATCTGCCGATTTCATAGATGGCCTGTGTCTGCTTTAATATTTCTTTCTTGTAGGAAGAGTAGGTCGGCATGATGTCATTGGATCTGGTCAAGAGCCAGCTTATTGCGTAATGCAGACGCGCATCCTCTTACGTGACAGAACAGTGACAGAATTACAGAAAAGTGCCAGAACATGACAGAATGCTAAGCGTCATCATTATCTACAGAAATAAAGGTAAAAGTTTGAAAGTATTGAAAGTGGTTAGCATCCTGATTAAAGGTATTACTGTTCCAGTCCGTTAGTTATCTAGTACAGACGCTTGGATCTATTCACATCTACCCTATCCTTTTTCCTTTTAGTTTGGAACGCAGATCGGAAGTTGTGAGCTCAGCTCGGGAATGTTAGTGGTGAACTTCAGAGCTGTCACCAGCTTCTGTGGAGAGCCGCATACTTCCCGTAGAAAAAAAAAGGGTGGGGGGGTTCCACAGTTAAAGGGCCTTTAGTGTAGGGAAAATCGCTATCCTCGTCCTATGAAGCATCTGAATCGTCGGAATCACGGTTAGTCTCTTCTTCAGTCCCACAGAAATTTTGGTTCTTCTTTGGATCGTGAGTGGTTTGTAATTGTGAATATATATATATATATATATATATATATATATATATATATTCACAATTACAAATTATATTCACAATCACAATTATATATATATATATATATATATATATATATATATATATATATATATATATATGTATATATATATATATATATATGTATCTAATAATTAAAATAAATATGATATTTAAATAAAATCATCAGCCAGTAGTACGGCAATAATGCAGAGCGAAACGAAACACAAAATAATATAAAATAAACAAACAGGGAAGGGAAAGTAGAGATAATAGGACAAAAAGGTAGTCGATAGTCCCCTGTATAATTTAGTCAATTAAGTCATTAAACCCAATTAATAAAAAACAATATAAATTTAAATAATGCCAATTATAAATAATTTAGCGGTACCGCCCTTGAAGGTACCAGTTCCAAAAGACGTGAAATATCACCAAAAAAGGGTTAATGAAACTACTAAAAAACTAAAATATAAAAACAATAGACTTTTACTATTACTTTTATTTTTTTTATTTTACTAAGACTTTTATTTTTATTACTTTTACCTAACTTTTACCTCACATAATATATATATATATGTATATATATACACAGGGTGTTTCAAAAACGATGGTCAATAATTTAAAGGTGAAAAGTACAAACTAAAATAAGCAAAAAAGTCACAATGAACATCGGGCCGCAAATGAACCGTTTTCGAAATAATGCACATTTTCTGTTAAGATCGGCCACTGATTATGGGAGCACTCTGCTAGGGTACATCTATTGCTGAGACCTTGTAAACACTCTGGAAATGGTGGGGTTCAGTAATTGGCGATGTAAAATTCGCCACACACACACTGCTATGACTCATTACACGCTCTGCAACACTCCTTGTCGAATTTCCTGATTTTGTTCTATGCTTTCTAACAGTCTAAAGGTCTGCGCGGTAGCACAGTGGTATCGTCACGTCCTCCCCACACCGGGTGGAAAAGACTCGGGTTCGAATCTCATCAATGACGCGAGGAACTGTAATGGGCTTTTTCCACTCCGTGGCTGAGTTAGTCGGTCGCAGGCGTACATAGGAAATTTTTTTCCCCAGAAACTGGGGGTTTTCGTGCAGTAAACAGACAAATCGACACATGCAATTAACAGACATAAGACACAGCACGGCAGATGAATTTAATTATTCGGGTGGCCTAAATATAATAGTTTGGTTTTTTTCTTTCTGACACCCTTTCTTTTACATCAGGTGTTATGCTTCTGGGCCTACCTGCTTGTACTCCATGTGTGAAGAGCCCATGTTCTCTAAGGCGTTGCTGTACCCTGATGACAGTGCGCCTGTTGGGCTGCCTTCGGCGGAGAAATGCATTTTGGTACAAACGTGCAGCCTCCAGTCCACTGCTGTTGGCTTTACCATACATGAAGTGCATGTCTGCATGCTCTTTGTTGCTGTAACCTCTTTCCATGTTGACTATCCGTTAACTAGTACTAGTATGCCTGCTTGTTTCAGAGCATTGAGCAAGGCGAAACAGAGAGAATCAGCATAACTGTGTGCAGTTCACCTTGTCAGTGATGGATCCCAACTAGAAATGTGCAATATCTCGAAAACGGTTAACTTAAGGACAGATGTTTACTAGGTTTTTTTTTGCATACTTTAGACTGTACAGTTCACCTTTAAATTATTGATCATCACGTTTGAAACACCCTGTATATATATAATAAAAATTTTAGAAAGAAATAAAAGTATTGCAAAATTTTAGCTTCTGGAATTAAGAACACAGCTTCTTGGCATTGAATCAGTCTGGCATTAAATGTCACATTTTGAAGGTGATGGACTCTTCAGTGATGGTGAAGAGGTGGTCGCCGCTGTTCCATTCGCTGTTACGATGATCAAGAATTTTTGGCCTTTTCCATTGGAATTCGAGCAAAAGTCTGCCTGCAACTTCCTCCGTAGACTTCACTTGAGATTTTGCGCTGATCTGTCGACAGGAGGCACGTCGTTACTGCTTCTCGTGTGCTTCAAGTAGAAGTTGTAAACGATGGTCTTGGCCGAAATGAATTAGAAGTTGCAAGTGCTGTGTGCCATCTGCTCAGAGTGGAACAGGTATCAGTAGTCCTTCGGAATGTGGGCATGGTTGCAGGCAAGCTTTGCTGCATCCAAAATGTAATGGATCACTTCCTTGCTCACAGGACATTCCAGATATGTGTGTTCCAAGTACCTGGAGTGGCGCAGAAAAGGCAGTAGTTTCAGATGTGTAACCCAAATATTTGTAGCGTGACTGTGGTAGGAAGGATATCGTGCCACAGTCTTCACTGGATGTCTGAGTCCGATTTGGAAAATTTATTTCTGTACGGAAGGTTCCACTGAAAGCTAGATAGTGGATTTTGGTGAGTCGAGAGGAGTACAGGGACAGCTTGGCAAGTCGATGACAGGAAAATCGTGGCTGTATGACAAGACAAGATTAGTTGATAGACTTTTTTGGAAGTTGCAGTAGACAGAGGTCTACTGCACCTTCCAAGGTCGTTCAGGAGAGAACCAGGTCTCAGTAAAAACCATCAGGTCTGGATGTAGATTCCATGATGTCAGCTGAGCGAGGATTTCATCTGCGTGCGATCATATAGAATACAGTAATTGCATCATTTGATGCAGTAAGGCATAAGATATTTAGCTTAATTGTTGGCAAGTGACAGAGTAGAAAGATGTTTTCACAAGAGTTAGTGTCATTCAAATTCTGGTAGGCTGAAGAGAAAGATGAATGATTTGCAGACGTCATTTCCTGTAGGAATTCCTGAATATCTGAAAAACGCACGGATTGTCATTCATGCTCACTTGTTTCGATAGCTAAGTCACTAGCTGGTAACCTAGGACCAGGATCTAAGGCAAGTCTTGTCTTGTTAATTCGATGGTGTCAAGTGCATTTCTCGGCACATCATCATCAGACATGAGAATATCACTGGGCTCATGGTGATTTTACTGAACTCGTGCAATAAAGTCCATCCACACTTCAGGATCAAACTGTGGAGGGAGTTCACAGTATTTCTGTGGGTACGATGGACCGCCCTTATGAAGTGTGATTTCAACGTGATGTTTTATGGCTTGAGACTTGAGGCGGTTGAAGCTTGCTCGTTCTTTGGAGTACGCAATTCGGTCCGGAATTAGTCCTGTCATTTTCCATTGTTTGTAGAGTTTCTGTTTAAGCTTAAGGCTGTTGCTCAGCTCAGGAGTCCACCATCCTCTCGTACATTCGGAGATCCTTATTTTCTTTGTGGCTGCATAATTAGAAATTGTGACGAGCCAGCGAGTTAAAAGTTGATTATCACATTACTCAAGTGCATTCCAAGAAATTTCAGTGGATGCTTCTAGACATTTACTAATGTTGAGTAATTTTGGGCTCGTTATTACCTTGGTCTGGACCCGAATTGAGATGTTGGAGTTTGGAGTCGGAAAATATAAGTTAATTAAAATTGGCATGTGATCAGATTGAAAAGCTATTTCTGTTGTAGAATCAACAGAAATTGCAGTTGCTTGATGACAGCACAAGATGAAGATGGTGTTCACTCCTGGTTGGGAGATTATTAATTAGATGGATTCCTAATGGGTGAAGAACACTTAGCATTCTGGACTGAAGATGAACAATTTGAGTGGAAAAGTTGAAGTTTCCACAGATAGCATGCCTTGCCGAATGATGAAGCCCATGAATGAGCCAATTAGTTATCTCATCTATAGTTTCAGCATCGGGTGTATAACTGCAATATCAATGCAAGCAGATTTAAATTGGCATGACACAATTAGCCCTTCGAAGTTAGTGGACTGACTTTTGTAATTCTTAGTAATAAGTATGTGTGGTTTTTTATAAAAGAGTCCCTCTCCCCCTCCCCTTTTGTCCAGCCTGGAGCAGAGAATCACGTTATAGCCAGCCGACACTGCATACGGAAAATCTTCCTCATTTGGGTAAAGCCAAGTTTCTGTTATGCAGAGCACATCAAAATTGTGTGAAAGTATAAGCGCTTCTACAGTTTCAAGCTTGTTACGGATGCTACGGGCATTCTGATAGAATATAAAGATGCTATTATGTCTGGGGATCTTCCTTAGTATCCTCTGCGGTCTATTTCTGTCTGTTCTGGAGACGTTCCTTCGAGATATCCTAACAGGAATTGTTGTGAATTGGCTTCCATCCATGATTTCGGTATTGAGTCAGTTATTGGGTTTGACTGTACCCTGAATGTGACTGTGGCGTGATTGGCTGTGCATCTGAAGTCTGGTGGGGGGTGAGGATTGAAAGTAGGGCCTGATAAGGAACGCTCGAGGCCAAGTGGATGGCTGACCCTGAATTTTGTATTGGGTACTGTTGCAGTCTAATCTGAAAGATGAATAGGAAGGCCATTTTGTGGGTAGTTGGTATACATCAACAGATATGTTCAAATTATCTCTTATGCCATTTTTAACTTCCTCAGAGGTTGTGTGTGGAGCCAATCGTGAAATGAATAGGCTTTTACGAGTAGGTTGTTGGTCGACGTGTGCTCCCTTGCAAGTCTTGAGCCAAGTAGTTGGGGCTGTCCCAGTTATATGTGATCTTCTCGATCTCTTGTATATTCGTGTCTGCGGTACTGTCTTTGCCTTTTGGGTTTTGCGATTTTCCTTCGTTGTGTTTCCTCTGGATAAGTGAGGGGACGGCCCAGCGACAACCTCAGCCCAGGAGTGGGGCCAAGGTCAATATAAAGTTGAGTTTCTGTAAGAGTTTCCTGACAGTTTCTAATAACAGAATTGGAATGAATGGTAGGCATCATCATAGATCTATCCAAAGCTTGATTCGGTGTGTCGGGTTGGTGAGATGCGCATGTTCGGCCTGCTGTAAAGGGAGCTAGGGGATCTACACTTGCAACGTTATTTTCATCAGTTGATTGCTCGTAGGTTTTTTTTTAATTCGCGTTGGGTTCTTTGTCAGTGCGGACGTCTGTTTGTATGCTGTTACATCATTCTCCTTATGTGCCATCCCATTGGTGGGCATAGAAGAGGTGTATGGGAATCCTACACATTGGCCAGGCTTCGAAGTGATACAATTCATAATCATGCTCTTTTAAGTTCTTTAAGTTGGCTCTTCAGATGAGATACTTCTTGCAGGATCTCTATATTTTGCGCCCGTAGGAACTGGTTTTCAGTGAGGAGGTTAGCGACGCATTCAAAAATTCTTTCCATCTTACCTAACGTAATCCTTGCATTATCTGTTTGTAGGGCTGTTATAGTTCTCGTGTGTTCAGTGACGATGTCTGTAAGGCTTCTTCGTATTAAATCGTTGGTGATTACTTGGTCAGTATTGACCCTCCGACTTACAGGCATAGTTTCTGTGTTGGATCCATTACAAGCAATCTCTGTTCCGTTTTCGTTAATAACAAACCAGCTTGGAGGTTCGGCAGGCGGTAATGACGTCAGTGATGTGGATTTATCGAGGTCAGTGGCTAGGGTGCTGCCATCTACTTTTTTACAGTTTCATTCTCTCTGTTGATTTCGCTCTTTCTGTTACATAAATCACATGTCCACGCCTTCCGCCGTTCTTATTAAGTTTCAAGTTTCAATAACACTATGGGATGCGCAGCTTACAAATTCCCCTCTTGAACAAAAGACAGCTCAGAAATACAAATTTTACATTTGATTTACATTTGAATTTCGGGAATTCAGACAGTTTATTGGCAGTAGATCAGTCTCATATTAAATATCACACGTTGAAAGTTGACTTTATGGTGAGGCTGAAAACGTGACCGCTATGGCACTACCTGGAATAAGTAACGCTTCACTAACCGAGAAGACAATTGTTACTTATTCTCAGTGGGCACCACCACCCAGATGGCACCGCTTCAAGGCTTGTTGGCCTTTCATCTGTGGGTGGGCAGGCACTCTGGTATTGCTCGTTTCGTGAAGCGTTACTTATTCGAAGTAGTGCAATACATAGTAACTCGTTGTGAAGGACGAGCACAATAGGAGATGCAGTTGAAATGATGCCCTTTACACTACGATAGAACAATTAGTTCTATCGTAGTGTAAAGTCATGTATTTCAAATAATTATCAAGAAATGCATGTTGAAAACAGCCAAAATTTTTATAATTGTATTTTTAAGTGAATAACAGTAAATCTCCTCCCTAAGTATTTATGGTTAAAATGACTTAAATTCCATAATGGATTTGCTAAAAATATCTCAAAAATATGCAATTTATAACCCTAAAATTTCCATATTCATCCACACTTGTAAATTGTTCTAACAAATGAAACTCCATTTCCAAGGTAGTTGCTGGAAATTTTTTATTATCCAGATATTCTGTCTTTTAAGGTCGATAAAAAGCATCCTGCGGCCGAACAACAGCACTAAATAAACAATTAAAGTTTCCCAATAAAAAAGGAAGCTGTTTTTTTTTTTTTTTTAAAGCATCTTCCTCAAAAAAATATCTACTGTTTAATTCTCTTAACAACTGTAAATCAACATACTTGATTAGGTATGTCCGTATGCGTAGTGTGACTCTTCGATGGATTATAATTTTTCCTGAAAACTGCATGCACTTGCAGCCTTCTTGGTTCACATGCATTATGAAGATGACCACTGGTTTTATACAACCTGATTATAGTCGCAAAGGTGACTCGTCAGCTGAACGCCTATATAAAATCTATGCAGAGGTTCAGATTTCACTACATGATTTATTTTCTGGTGTTGTTTGCTTCTTTTGTTGTTTGCTGCTACTTTTGTCGGAAGAAATGGCAAAGAGCAATAACGTAAGTACTACTTTACTTTAATAATTGCAAATTTTTGTGCTTTTGTAAATTAGTATTACTTTTTCTAACGAATAAATTATTTTTGTAGGATTCATATTTGGCTGAAATCTATGAAACTTTTGAAATTGTTTGCCACAGGTGAGGGACATTTTCTTTTATAATTTTTTTTTTAATTTGTGTTTTTAGTGCAAGATGGATTTATTAATACTTTTGTAACTTTTCATGAACCTAAAATGGAACTAGTTGAAGTTATCCCCGATTTTGGTCCTATTTCGCCTGATTCCGATGAGATTCCTATTCCAGAAACGAATCGGGAAGTTTAGGTAACACTGGAATCGAGTTCAATGGTAAGCATTTTTAAGAAAAAAAAAATTAATATAATTATTTAAACCAAAGTCATGTATTTCAAAAAATTATCAAGAAATGCATGTTGAAAACAGCCAAAATTTTTATAATTGTATTTTTAAGTGAAATAACAGTAAATCTCCTCCCTAAGTATTTATGGTTAAAATGACTTAAATTCCATAATGGATTTGCTAAAAATATCTCAAAAATATGCAATTTATAACCCGAATTTTAAAAATTACAAAGACATGTCTCAGATGAATTCAGGTACATATTATGATACAAATTAGGGTGCATCGCATGAAAAACAAGCTAATTGTTTTTCATGCGATGCGTCACGTATTCGGGTAATATTTTTAATTCCTTGCGAGCACACCGCATGCAAATTTACCTCATCTTTTGCGAAAACGTAAGTTCGCATTTTTCAAATTATATAATTATAATTAATTATATTATTTATAATATAATTATAATTAATTATATTATATATATACAATTATATAATTGATTATGATAATAAGATAAAAGGTTTAATATATTTCAGCGTGATGCTTATTGTCTTTATCATGTATAAAATATCGCTTGTTAGCAAGTTTCGTGAAATCTGTTTAAAATATCACTAGATATCTGTTTAAAATCTGTTTAAAATATCACTATAGCTGAATTTGTGTGAGCTAATTTGTATTCTTAGTTGTCGTTTTATGAATTGCATGGTGACTTCTTGGTTTTTAATGCTCATAATGGCAGATATTTTAAGACATTAAAAGCTTATCATTTGCATCAAGGACAATTTTCATGTCTTTATCGGTCAGAAAGAGGTATTTTAAACATTATAGCAGTGAAAGTATAGATGATATTTTCTTTCAGCATGCCATATGTAATTGCTTGTTTATGTGAATTTGTAGCCTTGTGTACTTGCGAATTTATTTGCCTTTGTTAAAAATGTATTGTGAATTCTCAGTTTTCAATGTCCTTTCGCTGATATATTAGATTTTTTTCTGGAAACATTGTTTATCTCAGATTCATCTCAGATTCACATTATAACTACAGTGACCTACGCCCTTTATTATAAGGGATTTTCAGGAAGCTCTCCTTTAGATTTATTTATTTTTCAAAAATCCACTTTTGTTCTTTATTTTTCTTTAGTCATTTAACTTTTATTGTACGAATGGAACCACACGGTCTGAATGCACGAAAACCTTTTCTAATACTTGCTTCTTATAACGTCATGGCTCGCTTAAAATGTGTTAAGGTTTTTTAGTTTTACGCGTGTGTTTCGGGGAAAACCCGATGTAGCGAATATGCTTCGCACGGAAAAGACTTGCGCAGTATACCGGTATCATTAATTTCGTGCTAGTTACCTGTTGCTGAAAATATCTATTCCGCTTTTGGTATTGTAAAAAGCATATACAAGGCTTTAACAATTAGGATTTGGAGTAATAGTATACTCATGTATAATTAGGTTCTTTTGGAATGTGATACTCTTATCACCAGATTTGATTAAATTAATTTTTATTTTATTGACCCATGGCACCTAAAAGGAAATGTGTTTTCAACGAAACGTTGCAGGAAGAGTTTCCTTTCATTAAAAAAGCTAGTACGGAAAGTTGTCAGGAGTAGATAAACTCTACAACGGGAGACATATACAGGCCCCACCTCCTCCCATGTCCCTGACCTACATACACACTTGTTCGTGGCACGGATATTATGCAATCGAGCAGGATATGTGTCACAGCATCATCAATCAAATTATGTACAAATGTGGGATGTGGATCATACGGATGATGCAGGTGGTTTATTATCAGTCAAAAATGTCAATTAAGTGACCTAATGGAATTCCAGGCGGGTTCGAGCACCAGATGTGAAGTTAAAAAAAAGCTAGTTTGAGGAACTGTATATGATAAAGCTATGAGGCAACTTCTCGTCTTTTACGTAGACCCCCATACACCTTTGTAATTGGTTCTGCCTGTCTAGTTACATTTTAATTCCATAAGGCGCATTTAGGGCTAGAGCCTCAAGCTGCGAACAAATTTAGACTATGTATATAAAGTGCTTAGCATCATAATACACAGCCATTTCTGAATAAACAGAAAATTTTTAAGGTGGCATCGTTTTAGGTTATATCTCATATTGTGAATGCCTTCACAACGAGTTGCCATGATATTGCACTACTTCGAATAAGCAACGCTTCACCTAAGGAGAAGACTAGTGTTACTTATTCTCAGAAAGGTACCACCACCCAGACAGCACTGTTTCAGGGCTATTTGTGAATTTAATGTGAAAAAAACCCATTGGACCAAATCTATTAGACCAAACAAATGAATTATAAAATTCAAATCTGAATCATAAAAAATCAAAATTTAGACGGTCATTTCACAGCTATTATGAATTAAATGTGAAAAAAAATCCATTGGACCAGAGCTATTTAACCAAACAAATTTTGAGTTATAAAATTGAAACCTATATCATGGAACTGGTTTTAATGAGAACCTAAGACATCTAGTTTTTTTTTTTTTTTTTTTCAAGAAAACTGAATTTTGTAATAGACGAAAAAAAACCCTGCTTTTTTTTTTTTTTTTTTCCAAGAAAACTGAATTTTGTAATAGACGAAAAAAACCCTGCTTTTTTTTTTTCTTCTCTAAAATAACTAAAACCAGTACTTTAGATGAACCTCATCTCCAACCAAACTGCACAGAAGAGGTGGCTCTCCCCACCTTTCCAGAAACTTATCAGACCCTAAACGCCATTTTTCCAACTGTAAAAACCTTTGCATGGAAGCAGACATTGTTTGTTTCAAGTCCCAAAGAGATCCCCTGAAGGTCCCAAACCTTTTCCGTTTTCGGAACTTCCACACATGATATTTTGCCTCGGTAATTAAAAATATCGTGAACATTTTTTTCTTGCCCAAGGGATGATCGAATTGCAAGTAAATTACCTCCTCCAACGTAAACTGTCTTATCCTTAAAAATCGACAAATTCTCTTCCAAACTTCCTGCGCGAATCGACAGTAATAAAATAAATGGTACACTGTTTCATTTTCGGTACAAAATTCGCATAATCTGTTGCCTGTCTGACTAAAGCTATACGTGATATCGTTCACCGGTATATTTCCATAACCAACCCTCCACGAAAAGTCAATACGTGATGGGTAATTTCCGCCAATTTTTAGATTTGTAAAGAACTGTGCATTAAGGTTTCCTAAATTTGGTTTTTCTGGATTTTCCGAGTTAAACAGGGCCCAGTAGAGATGTTTTAAACCACCCTTAAAAGGATCTATATCTTTCTCTCTGAACTGTGTGCACATATCCCGAATTGTTTTGTAATATTTAGGAATTGTCTCTGCTTTAGGCCCTAGATAAGTGCCTCCTTTGATTAAGGCTGTATTGAATCCCATAAAATATTTTATCAGTACCGCTACTAAATGGTTCGATTGCACCATGTTAGCCACATCCAGCAGTCTCTTACAGCTACACCTCAAATTAATTTTCGGAATACTTATTCCCCCCCTCTTCCCACGGTAAAAATAAAAATTTCTGCGCTATCTCTTGCCGTTTTCCTCCCCATAGAAACTGAAATGTTGGAACGTAAAAACGTCTCATTGTCCTAGCTGTGATTCCTGTTATAAACACCGTGTATAAGATTATAGGAAGAATTATGGTCTTAACGATAATGGATTTGTTCTCAAAGGAAAATTGTCCCACTTCCCACTCTTTTAAACTTTCCCGTATTTTTGTGGTGAGTCTGCCTACAGGTAGCATGGGACTCTCTCTAAATGGAACTCCCAATATTTGGATCGATTTATCTGACTCCACTTCTCGTTGTGGTAAAGGGCGATGAACCCATTCCCCTAACAATTTGATCCTAGTTTTGTCTTCGTTTATTTTTAACCCCGACTTCTTACCAAAAGAAGTAACGAGTGACATAAATTGTTCCACCGCATAACTCGTAGTGAGGGTGGCGGTAACATCATCCGCATATGCTATACATTTACACTGTTCTGCCGGCTGTGGCAACGGTATCCCCTGAATGACCTCAGTTCTGTCTATTCTTCCCAGTAGTGGTTCTAGAGCTAACGTAAATAATAAAGGACTAAGCGGACATCCTTGTTTAACTCCCCTTTCAATTTTAATGTTTTTCGAGATTTCTCCGTTTATCAAAAGTTGTGTGTTACTACGTGTATATAAATTTCTGAGAACTGTAAACAACTGAGATCCTATGTTCGTATCTTTAATTATAGAGAAAAGGTAGGCGTGGTCGATTCTATCGAAAGCCTTTTCTAGGTCGATTGCCACTAACGCTAACTTGTAACTTTTCCGTTTCCGATATTCTAATATATCTTTCAATAGCCAAAGGTTATATTCTATCCGCCTCCCCGGTATACCGTAGCACTGTGTGCTTCTAACTACCTGGGTTACGTCGCGTTTTAATTTAGTTGTCAAAATCTTTGCAAATATTTTATAGTCACAATTAGCCAACGTTATAGGTCGCCAGTTAGCAATTTTCGTTAAATCCCGTCCATGCTTCGGAATGAAAGTAGTATAGGCACTTAAAAAGCCTTCGGGTACAACCCCTTCCTGAAAAAAATTGTTAAAGACGGCCAAAAGAATAGGCGCTAACAAGTTCCAAAATTTCTTATAAAATTCTACCCCCAAACCATCCGGTCCCGGCGCGCGTCGTAATTTACATGATTTTAGAGCCACAGTTAGATCCCCCATAATTATTTCCCTGTCCTGTAATGCTTTTTGCTCGGGAGTGAATTGTCCAATCGCCCAAATGGAGTTGTCTCTCTCTTTTCTGCAAAGCAAACTCTTTTTCATAATAATTTACAAAACTATTCATAATAGTTGACGTTGTTGAATGTGTGTTGTCCTCGTCTTTAATTTCCTGAACCGTTTTGGCTAAATTATTTAGCCTTAGTCTTCTTTGGTAAAACGCAGCTGAAGGAGTATCAGCTTCCCTAAATTTCAACTGTATTTTCCGCGCTTTTTCTTTCTCTGCTGCCAATATTATACCGTCAATAATCGCTTGTACTTCCGCCGTTGCCCTTTCTTCCCCGCACCGTTGGTAAATTCTTTTTTCTTGGAAGAGATCTTTCAGTCTATGTCTGCGTCGTTCGTTTCTTTCCTTAATTTTGGAATAATAAAATGATTTAGCACTTTCTTTTATGTTCGCCCACATTTCCCATTCATTACCACCTTGCTCTATTATCTGTTTAACAACTGTTGTAAAGTCCCAGTCCTCTCTCTCCAGAACTGCTGGGTTGAGCTTCCAATAGCCTTTTCTCAGACTAACGTTCGTAAATAAATCTCCCGTCCACATTACTGCCAAGTGATCTGAAACTTGTCGCCCTCCCGCAAAATTTACATGCCGTATCATTGTTATTTTATCCTTCAACTGACTTGTTGCATACATGCGATCTATCCTAGTTCCTATATTATTGGCTATTCTCGTGGCCGCTCGTTTCCCCGGATTTTTTTCCCTCCAAACGTCTACCAAGTCTAATTTAGTACAAACCTCGATTAATTCACGAACTCCCCCCGTACCATAATGCGGGTTACCCGCCAGAATTTTGTCCATAATGGGGTCAGGAACGCAGTTCCAGTCCCCTGCCATTATAATCCACTGCACCCCCTCATATAGTTGCCCAGCCCCTGAAACAGAGTTTTCCTTTCTAAAGTGGAATTTGGACTATAGACACAGATTAGTCTAATTGTGCGCCCCCCATAACTCCAATCCACTGCCACAACCCGACCTTCTGTATCCCTACCTGCCAGTCGTACAGTCCCTAAAATTGGAGGAACCACTACTATTCCCACCCCTGTGGATCGATTTGTCCCAAAACTCCAAAATCCTAACAACCGGTATCTGTTTTGAAACTGCTGGATGTCCGCTAAGCTGGCGAAGTGGGTTTCTTGTAGAAACCAAATCTTCACCCCCATGTTCATCATAATTTGCCATATCATCCTTTGTTTGTTAACCGCTCTCAGACCCTGTACGTTTAACGACAGAAATGTTATTCCCGACATTATGAGCAGAACTTTACTAAAACTTCTGCTAAAATATTCCTATGTTCGGCATTTAACTTTAATTTGTTACTGGTAAGTAACACAGTGAGATCTCCAACATTTTTGTTTTTAATATTAGAAATAACGAAATCACCCCAGGTGAACTGAATATTAACTAATTGACCCTCCTCGTTTTCATTCCAAAGAAAATTCGGTTCTCCTCGAGTTTTAACAATTTCCGCCAAGCTTCGCCTATATTCCCTGTACTCTTTTGTGTTTCCTACTACATTTAACCATTCTATCCCTTCGTATTCCCTCGTTTGTATGCCATCTGAATCCGAATCAGACCCCGAAAGTGTTTTGCAATCTTTCTTACCGCCTGACAAAATTGATAACTCTTCCCCCTCTATTTGTTTTATTTCGGTCTCGTCTTGAATTTCCTCTGTTCCCCCTTTTGCTCTTTTAGTTTTACCGCTTATTTCTTCCTTCTCCCCCCGTTTATGTACATTTCGTACTGTATTTTCCGCTTCCATATCCTCTGTTGGTTCTACGTGTTCCAATTGTGTTGGCGACATATCGTACGCTATTGTAAACGTTGGTGTGATTTCTTTAGTCTGCGTCTCACCCCTCTGCGAAACTATAGTTTCCGCGCTCTCAGCGTTAGGCATATCTTTTGGTGGCTCGCTCGCTTTCTGCTGTCCTCCCCCACCAGCAACTCTTTCGGCAAATGTGCGTTCCGGGCATTGAATAAATTTATGCGTGGAAGCTCCGCATTATTTACAATTATTAAGGCAGTTGGCCGTAATATGACCGGTGCCATTACAATTAAAACAACGTGATTTTTGGCATTCTGCTCCCAAATGGTCTTTACCTCCACACCTCAAACAAACTTTTTGAACTCCTGGGTAATTTATTAATAACCTATGACCCATCAAATCGATGATGTTTGGCACGGGCGTTTTCATGTCCATATGTATTTGCACCGTACCTGTTTCCACGCCTGGCCATTCCTCATATTCTTTTCTATGAATCTTAACCACCTTACCAAACTTGTTAAAAAAAACTCTCGACAGGACCATTAGACATTTCTACCGGAAATCTGTCAATAGTAACCACTTTGCGTATGTTACCAATTTGCACAGGTTTGATCATTACGTTTCTAACAGAAAACCCTTTCAAGACCTTTTCTCGTGCCTCTATTGTTTTCAAGACCAACTGATATTTCTGCCTCGGTAAAGGAGTTAAACCTTTTATCTCGTGAACCGAAACAACCTGAGTCACTCCTTGCATTACCTCTCTAATTGGACAAACCTCTGTAGTCTGAAACTCGACTGTTCTTTCTCTAAAGAAGAACTGCGCCATAATTAATCTCGGTTCCTTAAGGAAAAATGAAAAAATCCCGTGTCCTGCCTGACACCAGCAAAACGAAAAAAGAAAATATCTAACTTGGCAGAAATAAATTTCAAAGAAACGTAAAACAAAAGAAAATCAATCACTTACTACCCTCCTAAAGGAGGTTCCCCACAAAGGGGAAACCTCAGCTGAAAGGACCGCCGCTAACCTCTCGATGCGATCGAACACTCTCTTCAACCTTCAGAACGAGAAGAACACTGATGAACGAAATAATTCACAAAACAGCCACTAGACGGCACTGTTTCAGGGCTATTTGGCCCTTCTTCAGTGAGTGGGTAGGTACCCAAGTGATGCAATGATGGCAAAAACAGTTATGAAGTATAACTCCACAATATGAGAGATGCCTGATGGTGTATGATGTATTTAGACTAAGGCGCATTTAGGGCTAGAGCCTCAAGCTGCGAACAAATTTAGACTATGTATATAAAGTGCTTAGCATCATAATACACAGCCATTTCTGAATAAACAGAAAATTTTTAAGGTGGCATCGTTTTAGGTTATATCTCATATTGTGAATGCCTTCACAACGAGTTGCCATGATATTGCACTACTTCGAATAAGTAACGCTTCACCTAAGGAGAAGACTAGTGTTACTTATTCTCAGATAGGTGAATCTGAGAATAAGTAACACTACGTGAATAAGTGAATCAGACCTATCTGAGAATAAGTAACACTAGTCTTCTCCTTAGGTGAAGCGTTACTTATTCGAAGTAGTGCAATATCATGGCAACTCGTTGTGAAGGCATTCACAATATGAGATATAACCTAAAACGATGCCACCTTAAAAATTTTCTGTTTATTCAGAAATGGCTGTGTATTATGATGCTAAGCACTTTATATACATAGTCTAAATTTGTTCGCAGCTTGAGGCTCTAGCCCTAAATGCGCCTTAGTCTAAATACATCATACACCATCAGGCATCTCTCATATTGTGGAGTTATACTTCATAACTGTTTTTGCCATCATTGCATCACTTGGGTACCTACCCACTCACTGACGAAGGGCCAAATAGCCCTGAAACAGTGCTGCTAGGGGGAGCTTGATGATGTCCGGAGTTTCCGAGAATAGGTAACAACAGCCTTCTCCACTGGGGAAGCGTTGCCTATTCGAGGAGTTTCTGAGTTTTTGAGTGGTGTGAGTTGAAGGAGTTACTGTCCCTTTCATTCTTCTACACTGTTTCTTTTCCTCTTCCACTCCTACTATAACTTTCCCTCTACCTTTTTTGCTTTTCTAAGTCTAATAGGGACAAGTGGATATTCGAGTAGATATTCACATACATACATCAAATAGCCCTGAAACAGTGCTGCTAGGGGAAGCTTGATGATGTCCGGAGTTTCCAAGAATAGGTAACAACAGTCTTCTCCACTGGGGAAGCGTTGCCTATTCGAGGAGTTTATGAGTTTTTGAGTGGTGTGAGTTGAAGGAGTTACTGTCCCTTTCATTCTTCTACACTGTTTCTTTTCCTCTTCCACTCCTACTATAACTTTCCCTCTACCTTTTTTGCTTTTCTAAGTCTAATAGGGACAAGTGGATATTCGAGTAGATATTCACATACATACATCAAATAGCCCTGAAACAGTGCTGCTGGGGGGAGCTTGAGGATGTCCGGAGTTTCCATGAATAGGTAACAACAGCCTTCTCCACTGGGGAAGCGTTGCCTATTCGAGGAGTTTATGAGTTTTTGAGTGGTGTGAGTTGAAGGAGTTACTGTCCCTTTCATTCTTCTACACTGTTTCTTTTCCTCTTCCACTCCTACTATAACTTTCCCTCTACCTTTTTTGCTTTTCTAAGTCTAATAGGGACAAGTGGATATTCGAGTAGATATTCACATACATACATAAATAGCCCTGAAACAGTGCTGTCTGGGTGGTGGTACCTATCTGAGAATAAGTAACACTAGTCTTCTCCTTAGGTGAAGCGTTACTTATTCGAAGTAGTGCAATATCATGGCAACTCGTTGTGAAGGCATTCACAATATGAGATATAACCTAAAACGATGCCACCTTAAAAATTTTCTGTTTATTCAGAAATGGCTGTGTATTATGATGCTAAGCACTTTATATACATAGTCTAAATTTTAATTCCATTTGATTGGAGCGTCATTAACGTTTTCTGATTGGTGGTTTTCTTCTTGTTTGGAAAAGGTATCGTTGTTCGCATTTCACGACCCAGAATATCAGGTGTTCGAGACGATATTCCTGATTTTAATAAAAACAGTTAAGCGAATGCATGCAACTTTAAAAAAAAAAGTACACTACTGCTATTTTAGAGATGTACGATGATATTTCTGAGATATTATGTTCACAAACACAAAAGACAGTTTTTTCATAACAATTTTTTCCTTCTAATATTAATGAACTGGGGCCACTTAGTTTGTATTTCCGTGTAAGGCAATGAAACTGTTTCAAATTACCTGTATAACATATCACTTCTCAAAGATGGGTTTAACCACCACATAACCCATCTGTTTTTACTATGCGTTATCTTCAATGAACTCAATTAATAGAGGTTTGGTATGGGTAATTTTAAGAAATGTACACCGAAATTGAGAGTCTTCTAGATGAGCAGAAAACCCACTACACTATTATTATGGGAGACTTCAATGCTAAGGTTGGAAAAAGACAAAACAGCGCAGAAAGGGGAACTATAGGAAATTTTGGAATTGGTGAAAGAAATGAAAGAGGTGAAAGACTTGTGGAATTTGAAGAATCTCAAGGACTGTCAGTAATGAACACTTTTTTCAAGAAAATGGTGAACAGAAAGTGGACATGGAAGAGTCCAAATGGATTAACTACTAATGAAATCGACTTCATCCTCACTAATAGAAGATATATTGTGAATGATATTACCGTCCTGAATAAGGTAAATGTTGGAAGTGATCACAGAATGGTAAGATGTACACTTGATATAGATGTAGGAAAGGAAAGGAAAAAACTGACTCCAGTAAATAATACAAAGGTCTTTGAGATAACAGAAGAGGAGAAAAAGCAGTATGTACTGGAACATAAGAACAAGTTTGAGCTTCTGCAGACTGCTCAGGACCAAGATATCGACGAGTAATATTACAACTTTCTGAAAGTGACAAAGCCCAAGAAACCTATAGGGAAAAAGAAATCCAAAGAAGAAAACAATTAGTCAAGAAACACTTGTCATGATGAACCGAAGACGACAAATGAAGAGCAAGAAAAACACTGACAGGGAGAAAATTGAGTATACTGAGTTATGCAAAGCCATTAGAAAGAGACTCAGAGAGGACATAAGAAGATTTAACACAAGAAAAGTAGAACAAGCATTAAGGGAAAACAAAGCATTTAAATCAGCAGCCATGAGCAGTAATACAGAAAGACAAATGACACTGAAACTGAAGAATAGCGATGGTGTACTTATAAACAGCAGAGAAGGCATAATTGAAATAGCGGGAGACTACTATAGAGAATTATACAAGGAGCAAGGAAATGATTCCAGCAGTGGGGAAGATGGATTGCAAAGTAGCAACACATACGACATACCCGATATTCTTCCTGACGAGATAGAACATGCATTGATGAAAATGAAGAATCAGAAAGCCCCGGGGGAAGATGAAGTTACTCTGGAGTTGTTAAAATTGGGAGGAAGAGACATAACACGAAAACTGGCAAGGCTCTTCACAAAGTGCATTAGAAAAGGTGTGACGACTAAGCAGTGGAATAATGCAATAATAGTTTTGCTGCATAAGAAAGGCGATAAATCAGAAATTGGAAATTATAGACCAATTAACTTGTTATCCCACATCTACAAGTTGTTCACAAGGGTCATTACTAACAGATTAGAGAAAATACTTAATTTTTTCATTCTATGGATCACCTTCACGTAATATCACAACTAATGGAGAAAGGAAATGAATATAAAACACCATTATGCCTGGCATTTGTGGATTATGAAAAGGCATTTGACTCCATACAGCATAAGGCAATGTTTCGGGCACTGCAAAGACAAGGCATAGATACCCCACATATTATGATTTTGAAGAAAATATATGAGAGTGCTACCTCCTTTATTAGACTAGACAAAGACAGTAGGAAATTTAAAATCGAGAAAGGAGTTCAACAAGGAGACACAATATCTCCGAAGCTGTTTACTGCTGCCCTTGAGGAAGCTTTCAGACGATTAGACTGGTCGCAGAAAGGAGTCAATGTGAACGGAGAGTACCTAAACCATTTACGATTTGCAGATGACGTTGTGGTCATAAGCCACGATCCCTAAGAATTAGAGGAAAATCTTAATCAGTTATGCACAGTTAGTAAGGATTTTGGACTAAAGTTGAATATGGCTAAAACAAACGTAATGATGAACAAGTATCCCCCAGAAAGGGAAATAATGATTGAAGAAGCAGTAATTGAAAAGGTGGAGTCATATACTTATCTGGGACAAGTTATTAGCTGTAATAATGATAAATGGCTGGAAGTCAAGAGAAGAATAAATTTTGGATGGATAGCATTCAGGAAATATAGTCACATACTGAAGAGTAATATCCCAGTTTGTCTGAAACGTAAAATAATGAACCGATGTGTACTCCCCACCATGACTTATGGAAGTGAAACTTGGGCACTCACCAAAAGAGTGGAAGAGAAGCTGAGAACTACACAGCGAAGAATGAAACGAATTATATTGGGAATCAGACTGTTAGATAAGAAGAGAAACACATGGATTAGGCAGCAAACTCAAGTAAAGGACATTCTTATCAAAACTAAAGAACTAAAATGGTCAGGGCACATAGCTCGAAGACATGATGACAGATGGACTAAGAAAATAACAGAATGGTATCCAAGAGGAGCTAGAAGAAAACCTGGAAGACAAAGGCGGAGATGGATAGATGAAATTCATGAGTTTGTGGGTAGTAAATGGATGGCCAGTGCTCAAAACAGAAGGAACTGGAAAATTGCTGGAGAGGCCTTCATCCTGCAGTGGATTGAAAATGGCTGATGATGATGATGATGATGGGTGGTTTGTTTGTGTTCAAAATGTCAGGTATTCAATTTTATTTTTTAAAATTATTATTATTTATTTTATTTATTTTTTTGTACATTTAATCAGTCATAAATTTACATAATGTTATTTACAGTAACCCAGACACTAGAAAAAATATATGGTTGAATCAATACAAGATCAGACTTAATAATGTTTTTTTATATAAGAATATTTTCTGATATACGAAAATAATACTAACTCAGAAATTCATTCTTATAATAATATTTGTTTATAAAGACAGTTTTAATAATATTAGTTTTATACTAGCTCAGAAAGTCAGCTGACAAAACGTATCATCATCAGAATCGTTAGCAAAGAAATGTCTTGAGAGGACAGTTGCATAAACGATGTGAATACAGCCATGACACACCACCCATCGGTCGATGTGTTAAATTCAGAATTGATGCCGCTACGAGCATTGTGTTTTCCTATTCCATTCAGGAAAGGTATGATATGAAAGCTAATGCATGATTAAGCTTAAATTCCTCTTGACAAATTTATATTCTTCATTTTTTGATTTAGACATCCTCTTCTTCTTACTAAACGAAATTACCCCGCCGTCACTCGTTCTGTTATATGCAACATTAAGAACAGTGCACTTACCAGAAGCTATTTCATGTTTTTCAGAAATGTTCTGATGAAGACTCGGCATTCAGTTGAATGGTTGAATTTGTGTGCATCGGTTGCAAGGGAACGGAATTTTTCTCGATGATGTATCTCAAAAGAGTAATTTTCAAACTAATTTTAGATGGAATGAATCAAAAAGTAATTTTTAAACTGAATTCAGTTGGATCACACCGCAACATACAAAGAAAATACTAACTTTTTTAAATATGTGCACACAAAACAAGATCAATAAAAGGCACTTACTAAAATAAAGCAGCCACTGAAGAGAAGTCTTTTACCCTGATGGTGAATATTGACAATGTGTGAACACACACATATATCAACCCCTCTTATTTATTTATTTTATTTATTTATTTTTTTTTTGTTGGTGGTGGAGCCAACAGTCATTGCTACTTGTCAAGTGGGCCCATTATTCTTGAGTGTTTTTTTTTTTTTTTTTCCCTCTGACAATCTCCAGCTAGCTGTGAGCAGACAGTACCGAGGTCTGGATTTTTAGCAACCAAAAACCAGTCCAACCAGTTGATAACTAATATGTTTTTTTTTTCTAGGTCACATTTTCTAGGAGAAATAAATAAAAATGAAGAAAAAAAACCGCTATAGATAGGAGTCAGCCAAAAGGAGTACTAGTTCTGCGATTTGATGTCATTAAGTTTTTGAGTGTAGGGCTCAAGCAATTTAACAATGATTCGAACACTAGTAGTTGTAAGTTAGAGGGGGAGGGAAGACTGAAGTCTGGGGGGAAAGACAGAGATATGGGGTTCATAGAGAAGATGACCTCGAAGTAGTGGAACAGGCCTGCCAACCAGAGCGGAAAGAGGGGAAGACCAGAAGTAACCTCACCCTCCTGCCCCGTGAGTGGGCGCCTCCGTAGCCAGGTGAGAAGGAGCACACGATTCTTGATTAGACCGGGGTTCGAGCCAGTCACCACCAAATACGGAGGATGCGAAAAGGTCAAGGGAATGACCACCGCATATTCCCGGAGCATTATGGCCTTAGTTGCTAATGCTCCTAACAAACAAATAACAAACAAACAAACAAACCCCGTGAGTGGAGGACCACGCAAGGGAGCGTGGCTAGGAAGGCCTAATGGCAGCGGCTGAGCTGTACTGGTGGTTGTATCTCACCTGGGACAATATGCCGACCAGGAACAGCCAACAGCATCGATAAGGTTCCCATGGCCATTCATCCATCTGGTGGAGAGGCTGGAACTGAACATGCAATTTATATTATTTGCTCACTCACAATTTTTTTTTTTTTTCCTTTTCTCTTTTCTTTGCTTTTTATATATATATTTTTTTCCTTTTCTTTTTTTTCTTTGCATTTTATAGTTTTTTTTTCCTACATTTCTCGGCAACATTTTATAGTTTTTACATTTTACAACTTTTTATACTTTTTTTTTTTTTCATTCATCCATCATTCTCATTCACACCAGGGAGGGGTAACTTATTAAACAAGCAAAACTGACACCAAGCTGTCAATCTCGCCTGTCCAATTATTGCTTTTAAAATAATTTAATGCATTGCTTTAAAGACAAAGCAACAATTAAACAAGCAATAATTTAAAGAAAGCTCACACAATTTAAATGACATACAAATAATAATAAAAAAAGAACACACACATTTATATTACAATTATACTAACGCTAAATTTTTCCTTTTTTAAAACAAACTTCCTGTCATACTTTTACATTCTGCTTTCGACATTTATACAATCAACACACTATTGCTCGCATTCATTCACTCGTCCAGGCAACACTTTTACACCCTTGCATTCACACAGCCCATTTCACTCAGACTCCACAGTCATTTGCTAATTTTACTCAATTTTCGCATTTACTCTTTCCGCACTTGCTCCTTCTCACACATTCATCCCTCACACACCCAGTGGCATTAATTATCATAAACTCATCGTTCCTAGCATTTCCTTTCATACTTTCGCCTTTACATTCACTCCAATTCTCATTCATTCAATCCTCACTCATACTAGCATACTTCAGAAACCTGTAGCTTACTAGTTTTTTTCCAGCTGACAGGTAACCCTGGCTGCATGTCTATACCAGTCTCTTTAAAGTCCTTTCCGTGAGTGTTGTCATGTTTGGGAACTCAGTCTGTTTTGGTTGGTCCTATGCTATGATGAGGGCAATACCAGCCTGCTTTTATTCCCATCAGTCACATTTGGTTATTTTTCTACCTCTATGGTCCACTGGCAATGAGCCAAAGCAGTCCCCAGGGGCAGGGCGTCAACTCTGGCAAAGTCCCGGTAATTTCTGAGTCAATTCAGGTATGGGGTTCATATGGGGATATGGGGTTCAGTCATGTAGAGGTTTTGTTATTCACTGGGCATGGGGAGGGAAATGGACTGGTTATATATTTGGTCTATTGATTTGCTACAGGGACAGGTTGAATAGCCTGTCTCTGCAGGTTTCGGCGGATTTCAAAAATGGTTTGAGCATACTTGGTGAAGGCCTTGTAAAAGACCTTCTCCATGATGAATTGATGTTCTTGGCCCCTAGGAAGGGGTATAATTTCTGTAATTAACTGTCTACATTGATTTTCATAGATTACGCAGTCATATACAACGTGTGCCCAGTCCTCGCTATCGCCACAGGTACAGGGGGTTATCGGCCAGTCCCAAAGAGAGCAGGTACCAGGTGTGTGGGTGGGGATGCAGGCAAGATTTGTTGCATCCAAAGCGTATTTGATCAGTTCCTTGTTCACGCCAGGCACGCCAGGTATTTGTGTGTTTCAGGGTACCTGGAGTGGTGCAGAAGAGGCAGTAGTTTGAGATGCGTAGCCCGAAGATTTGTAGCTTGACTGAGGTAAAAAGGATGTAGTGCCAAAGTCGCCACTGGATGCCTGCATCCAATTTGGAACATTTCGTCCTGTATGGAAAGTTCCACTGGAAGTTAGATGATGGCTCGTGAAGCGCGGAGAAAGGTGCAGGAAGAACTTGGCAAGTGAATGACGGTAAGATCGTGGCTGTGTGGTGTAACATGATTAGCTGATACATGTTTTTTAGCGGTGCAGGAGACAGAGGTACAATGTTTTCTGGTGTAGTGTGATGACGAAGGTTGGTGCTGGTGAGGATCCGGCGACATCCCCAATCTTTTTAGCTGTAGTGATGTCTGGAAGGGCTTTTACAATCGCCGATTTTAAAAGCTCGTGCTGCTGCTCTGAATTTACGGTTTTAATTGGCAGGTCTTCGGAACTCTTCCATTCTAGGTGAGAGGGTCAGGAGGGCGCCTATGGTCCCAATTCCTTCTCAGTTCCATGTAGAAAAAACGAGGTGATCATCAGTTGTCGGGTCTGTTATTCTTTTATTGTAGAAGAGGGGTTATGAGAGTATTGCGGGAAGTGATATGGTAAAGGTGAAGCTTCCCTCAAGAGTGTGGTGAAGGTCAAGCTTCTTTCAGCGGTGCAGTGCGTCTTTGTAGAGGAGTAGTAGTCTTAGGGGTGCTGGTCTCATGTCTATTCTTAAGAATGTTGAGAGAGAGAGAGCCCTCTTGTGGCTGTTGCTAGTAGTTAACTGTGGTGGCAGAATATGAGTTTTTCATTTCCAACGTCTTTAGAAGAAAGGTGATCTACAAGGCTGTGATTTTGTCTTCAAGAGAGACTAGCCCCTGAACCCCGTGACTGAGCGGCTTGCAAATTTAGAGAAGGACATCCAGTTGGTTTTGTTCCAAAGGAAGCTCCGTATAGATGCCTGGATTTGGTGGAGGAAGTCACTAGGCAGAGTGAAAAATTTGAGGGTGTGCCAGAGAACGCTTGCAGCCAGCTTGTTGACCACAAGCACTCTTCCTCTCAGCGAAGATGTAGCGCGCACTCTTCTCCATTTCCCGAGTACCGTGTTGAAACAACTCAGCAATTGGGGTCAGTTTTTCTGGAAGAAAAGGAGGGTATTGCCTAGATTCACACCTAGATATTTTTGTCCCAATTTAGAACATGTGCATTGGATGGGTGAGTCAGTTCGGATTTTCCTGGTGCCAGCCCGGAGACTGCTGGTCTTACCTTGCACTGCTCCTATTGTAATGAGCAGTAGCCTGGAAAACAAGGTGCAGGGAACTTTAGAGATTGCTGGCAGTCATTGCAGTACAAGTAAACACGTAGGTTGTGTTAGGGTAGCTAGGAATAGGATGCATGTATACTTGCGTGTACACCAATGCTAGGAGTTTGGTAAATAAATTTGATGCATTTAAGGTATTTCTCAAAATATCAAAGACAGATACTGTTGGGATATCAGAGACGTGGTGTCACACAGATATAACGAATGCAGAACCAGAATTTGGGGAGTACAATGTGGACAGAAAGTATAGACAGGATAGGAAGGGAGGAGAGGTTATACTATTAGTTAGGAAACACACAAAAGCCAAGGAAGTGAAGCCAGTCGACATCTCTGGACAGTGCAGTGTCGAGTCAGTTTGGTGTGACATAAGCATTGGGAGATCAAAATTGAGAGTAGGAGTGTGCTATAGGCCTAATGACTCTGATGAGTATAATAAGAAACTGTACAGGGAAATAGAGTGGTCCAGTAAATCAGAGTCTTATAATGGAGGATTTTTATTTCCCAGATATTGACTGGAATTTGTGGGTTTGTCAGTCACACACTAGCAAGGCTTTTGTGAATTTATTGGATGATTGTTTTCTACATCAGCATGTTCGGGAGAAAACTAGAGGGAGTAGTACTCTTAATCTGATTATCAGTAGTGATTCTTCATGCATTAAGAATCTGCAGATAAAGGAACCACTAGATGGCAGCGATCACAGTGTGCTGAAGTGAGATTTAGTCAAAGAGGTAACTTCCATCAGGGGTAAAGGGAAGGGTTTTTGCTTTCGTAAAGGCGACTACGATGATCTGAAACAGTATTTAAATTCTATACAGTGGGACCAACTGATGATGTTACTAATGATGCAAATTGAAAATGGGAAGCATTCAAAGAATTTATCTTGGAAGCTACTAGGCTTTACATAACAACTAAGAAATATTGTTCAAGGTTTAGGCCTAAATGGATGTCAGATAAACTAATGAGACATTTGGCAGAGAAGAAATATGCATGGGATACATGTAAATTAACATGTGGCACAAGAAGCCTATGATAGATATAAGTTGATCTGTAACCAAGTTACAAAGGTGGTTAGGCAGGCGAAGGCAGATTACGAGAAATCTTTGCCAAAGGATGCAAAAAAAAAACAAAACAGAAAATAGTTCTGTACCTGTGTAAACTCTAGAAGGAAACGGATGAATCAGATTGGTCCACTGGATATTGAGGGTTCAACTGTTGATGATCCCGCTCAGGTGGCTAACAAACTAAATGAGTATTTCGCATCTACATTCACACATGAGGACTTATTCACGAAGGGGATGCGAGAGGTGAAGTAAACTCTGGCAGTGAGCTAGATGATTTTGTAATAACTGAGAGGAAAGTGGAGGAGAAATTGTTGAGGATAAACATAAAAAAGGCACCCGGGGTGGATGGGATCTATCCAGTTATATTAAAGGAGGCAGCAAAGGAAGTAAGCAAACCCTTAGCCATAACTATGAGAGCTTCTTTGGACTCACGGGAGGTACACATAGACTGGAAATGTGAAAATGTGACCCAAATTTACAAAGGAGAATCAAAGGCTGACGCAAGTAATTATAGACCTGTGAGTTTAACTTCTGTTCCAGGAAAAGTAATGGAGGCAGTGGTTAAAGAAGCACTCCAGGATCATCTGGACAAAACTACAGTTATAGCTCGGACACAGAACGGTTTTGTTAAGGGGAAGTCTTGTTTGACCAATTTTATTGGATACTATGATGCAGTCACAAAAGAACTGGATGCAGGGAATAACTTTGATATTATATATTTGGATCTTAGGAAGGCTTTTGATACTGTTGCACATGGAAGACTGTGTGCACAAATTGGAGCAGTGTGGTATTGAAGGCAAATTACTACTATGGATAAAGGGATGGTTGAGAGGGAGAAGACAGAGGGTGGTGTTGGGTCCATTGTTGTTTTCTGTATTTATAAATGACATTGGTGATGGTATATCGAGCTTAATATCCAAGTTTGCAGACGATACAAAGGTTGGCAGAGTTGTTAAGGATACTACTGACATTATGCTGCTGCAATAGGATCTGGAAAGGTTGAGCAGATGGGCTGAGAGTTGGCAAATGAAGTTTATCATTAACAAATAAAAAGTACTACATATGGGAAACAGTAACCCCAGAGTAACGTGTCAACTCTGTGGTACGACACTGACAGTGGTAGAGAATGAAAAGGACTTGGGGGTGATTCTGCAGGCAGATATGAAGTTTTCTGAGCAGTTCAGACGGGCTGCAAGAGTAGCGCATGGTGTCTTGTCAATGATATACAGGAATTTTTCTATCAGGGATAAGGAGGTGATTATTCCCTTGTATACGGCAATGGTCAGGCCACACCTTGAGTACTGTATATAGGTCTGGAGGCCTCATTTCAAGAAGGATGTAGAGTTGCTGGAACGAGTACAGAGAATGGCAACAAGATTAGTGAATGGAACAAAGGATTGCTCTTACGAAGAAAGGCTTAAAACTTGCAAATTATAGTGTCTGGAAACTAAGCACGTGCGATGTGATCTGATTGGGGTATAAAGCCTTGAATGGCTTGAGCATGCTCAATGCTGATGGGATTCTTCCTCTTTCTCAGCATAATCACCTGAGAGGGCATAAATTCAAATTGAGGAAGGACAGATGTAGGATAGATGTGCGGAAATTTGCCCTTAGCCAGCGGGTAGTTGGTCGGTGGAACAAACTTCCATCCTTTGTTCGGGATGGAAGTTTGTTCCTTGGCACGTGATCCTCGGGCATAGAGATCGTGAGATTTTTGGATGTTTTCAAATTCACTATCGTGGTGAATTACAATTGCTACATCATCAGGGCATGCTGACTATGTTAGTTTAAGATGAGGCGGGTCTGGTAGCAGTGTTCTTCGGGTTTGTAGACCGGTAGCAATTTTATTGAGGAAAGGTTCAATGGCAATTGTGCGTAGTCGCCCAGAGAGTGGGTAGCCTTGTTTTATCTCTCTGGAGTAAGGAAGGTTTCTGTTGAGCTGGTTATTGACTTTCAAGCAGAATTTGGCATCTCTGTATAGCAGATGGATAGTTCGGATGATGTTGGGCCCATATCAAAATGGTTTCAGCATTTCAAGCAGGTAGCAGTGTTCAACTCTGTCGAATGCCTTTTTCTGGTCAAGGCTAATTAGTGCTAGAAATTCCTGTTGGCTGTTTGCAGTGGAGAGAAGATCACGGATCAGATGAAGATTGTTGTGTATTGATCTTTCTGATACTTAGTATGTCTGTTGACGATCGCCTCAGAAAAAAATTTAGAATCTGTGTTCATTAAAGTTATTGTGCCCCAGTTTTAGATGTTTGTGCGATCTCCTTTCTTGCGTATCAGTCGTGCGACAGAGATAGACCTTGGGATTGCGAGCCTTCAAGCATTCATAAGAGAAGCACTCCGAGTTGATCCCAGAAGTTTTGGAAGAATTCCAAAGTTAGACCGTCCAGATCTGGAGATTTATTTTTGGGAAGTGTTTTGCACGCTGCTGTAAATTCTTTTAGGATGTTTGGTGTCTCTATGCTGTGTTGGACTTTTAGGTGGATTTTTTTGTGTCCTGAAAGGATTTCCTCGGTTGCTTTTGTAGAGGTTTCTTGGGAACTGTATATTTCTTGATAAAATCTAATTGCTTCACAGAAGATTTGCTCCGGGTCTTCAGTAATGTTTCCGTCTTGGAACTCAGTGGCAGTGATGGTGGTTGCTTTGTGGCGTCTGTCCGCGTTCTAATGAGAAAAAGTATTTGGTTCGAGCGTCGGAAAGAGTTATGTGGGCGTGTCTTGATCTCAGCAGGGCGCCTTTGATTGAGTGTTTCAAGCGATTTTGAATCGCTTGTAGTCTTGACTGATGGGCAAGACTATCAGGTGGCAGTTGTTTCAGTCTTTGGTCAAGTTGGTAGATGTTAATACGTTTTTGTTGGCTCTTCTGATGGTTTCGGATTTGTGAGAATGATCTCAGTTAATTTTAAATCTAGGTCACCATGTGTTCATGGGTTCCAGTCTGTCTTTGCCTTGCGCAAGGTTGGATATCAGGTCTTGTAGTTTAGAGATATATTCTATGTCTTGAAAAAGGCTATTGTTGAACGTCCAATAATTTGGTGAGAAGGAGATATGTGTGATGCTTCTGATGGTATATGTCTGATGCTTCTGACCAGGGAAACGGTGTGCTTTGTAATGTAGTATCTGTCCAATCGGGTTTGATAATGAAATCTTCGTGATGCTGTATTTGCTGATCTCCAGGTGTAGGACTTTTCTTCTGTGTGCTGGTATCTAAATGCTTCGACCAGTTCATTGTTGTTTACCAGGGCCTGCAGGTTGTTGATTAACATTGTGCGATGTTCACTGCATCGCGCACTGCCATTTCTGGATCAAGAGTGCAGTTGAAATCGCCAGCAAGAATTATGTGTTTCTAATCTATTGCAGAGCGATGGCTCTCAAAATGCTTTCGCTTTTGCAGGTTCGGCCATATTACACACACATGTACACAGGTCGATTCCACGTGCAGTCACTGCACAGAAAGGATATAACTTTAACACCTGACCTAACGAAACTGAAGAACCGGTTTGCGCCATCTGTAAACTAGCAAAAATGGATTACAAGCATAAGGGATAACAAGTGCCCGGTTTATCTGAAAGCCAGAAGCACACAACAAAAAGAATCAACTATGGCTCCATATAAGACATATAACTGTACAATCATGAAATTTGTGCAGCTAAATGCTGCATAAATTTCATGATTTATGCAGCATCAATCGACCTCAGCGAGCGCGTGCTGTCGTGGACCAAATAAGAATAAAGGCTGACGAAGACAATACAGACGTCCTGTTCATCCAAGAGCCCTATACAAATGCAAGAAATGTCAGGGGATATATCCGCTTACGTACAAAATTATACAATCAGAATCCTTGGGCGGTTTATCCTTGTTAGGAACCGGCACATAACTGCCACCAAAATACACACATCCTCTGTACCCATGGGCGGTGTGTGCCCAGCTTATAGGACCTATCGGATCGTTCCACGTCATCTCATTGTATTGTCGCGCAGGCGACGACATAGCCCCTGCCATCAGGTATCGTCAAGCAGTCCAAGTCCTCCTCCCATAACGGAAGATTATTCTCTGTGCCGACGTGAACTGTCGTTCTGCAATGTGGTACAGCAACTCGAAAAAACGGCTGGCAACTCAAGAACTTTCTCGCTACATCCTCTCTTGTAATCCTTAACAAGCCTAACAACATGTCTACCTTAAGTAATACTCTATGGGAGTCCACAATAGACATCTCAGCAGCCACAAGATCCATTGCCACTAAGATCACTGACTGGAAAGTCAGCGAGGCTTGGACAACTTCCGGCCATAGGGTGATTACTTTTAACCTTCATCGCTCAATAGAACCAGCACCTCCGCCTAGAAACAATATCATCCGTTATACAATTAACAAAGTAGACTGGAACCTCTTTGATTTAACGGTCCAAGCTTCCCTTCAAATTCCTGGAAACACCCGTCTCACGAATCTCAATCACAACCAGCATCAGAGGAAAATAACATCAATCATAACCAAGGTCTATGAGAAAAAAATCAAGAAGAAACACCCATGGTTGTCCTATGGTGGTGCAACCAACTGGTTCAACTCCGCCATCAAGTTCATACAGCACGGAAAGCATTTCAACGTGCTCGCCGTAGCTGGCCCCCCTCATGAAGTTGATACCCTACGCAATAACTGTCGTAGGCTAAGAAACTACGCAATAACTATCGTAGGCAAAGAAATAAGAAATATCGTAGACTACATTAGTTTAATTAGAGCCAAGAAGAAACAGTCTTGGGGGTACCTGGTCTCCACGATTGGAAACAGCAACACGGGGGAGTTGTGTATCGCATTGTTAAGAACAAGCTCCCCAGAGGTGAGGTCATATCCTCTGCAGTCACCCCGCAAGTTACCACAACTGTCACATGGGAAGAGTCAGTAAACAACATCTTGGACACCCTGTTTCTGCTAAACACAGATCCTCAATCCGGCCCAGCAATGCGTTTTCAGTACAGCAAGAAATCTGTTCTGAAAACGCATACAGAACAGCTTTTGAACTTAGATGAATTAAAACTTGCCATTGGCCAAATACTTCTTAGTAATATCAGTGGATTTCGCCGGGGCCTTTGACTTGCTCTGGTGGCCAAGTATACTACAAAGACTCAGAGAAGCTAGCGTTCCAGCAAATCTTTACAGTTGCATACAGGACTCTCTTCACAACAGAAGTGTTACAGGCAGAAATGTCTATCGGCAAGTCTCCAGAAATGTCTACAGAGGATGCCCCAGGGCTCTGTCCCAGGCCCTTTCCTATGGAATGTGGTCATGGACGAGTTCCTGAACCTAGACCTAAGGGATGTTTCCGCCCAAGCCTTCGTAGACGACTTGATACTGACAGTCACTGGAAACTCCAGAGCTTCCCTGGAAACAACAGCCAACGGAGCCCTACAAAGCTACAAGAATGGACCAGCCTCCATATATTCCCTGAGAACACTACTTCAATTCTACTCAGAGGAACCCTTCAAATAAGCAGGCCGCGGCAGATTAAAACTGCTGGTACCATTGAAATGGCAACTGAGACAAAAGTACCTTGGGGTAATTCTCGACCCCAAGCTCACATTTTACTCGCATATAGACTACATCGCAAAGTCAGGAACTACACCGCAATGGTAGTGAGGATTAACAGATCTGACTGGGGCCTAAATCGCCGCTCACTGCAAATGCTATACAAAATAGCACCTTGCAGTCTACCTTCTTAACGCCAGGCAAAACAGATGGAATTCTACCCCCAAAGGTTCCATCACTAAAAAAATCCTTACCTGGAATAGCATAGATGAACCCTAAAGCTACAGCATGGTACAGCCCAGGGTTATATACCACTTTCTTGATTATAGGCCATAGATCCATAAATCACAAACTTTCCTCTATGAACGTCTTTGATGACCCTCGCTATCTTTGTGGTGAAAACGAAGACTAGGATCGCCAATTCTATGTTTGCCCGCTCTACGAGAACCTGCGAACGTTGCTCATATCAAAAATACATGCCTTGCCTCGAGGAAATGAACATTTTCTGATCAATGAGCAAGACCAATACCACGCTTTCTCTGCCTTCTCCCATGATCTCTTCACCAGAAGAAGATCACTGGTGCAACGTCCTGGAACTGATGCCCATTGATATAACACCCTTTTCTCATATATTGAACATCTTCATATAGGTTGTGACCCCTTCTAGCTACTGAACTTGACACTCAGGTCGCTTGAATTGTTTCATACGTGTCTCTCTTGTTACGTGACTATCTTCCCATCCTCTGGAGGGCCCTCTTCTTCCACTTCCACTTAGGTGGGAGAATTCCCACCGAACCTGCGGAGGATGTCTTCCCTTACATCCTCCGTCGCTCTGTCTATACCTCCTTTCCTTTACCCTCTCCGATACATCCTGTACTCCCTGTACCCCATATTTATTTATTTATTTACTTGATCTCTTTCCAGGAAGCTCAGGTGACCTGGAGGAGACTAGCCAGAGAATTATGGGCAGCCTGGCTATCTCCTAGTGGTGTGTGCGGGCAACGTGGGGTCTCACCAGGGGCCCCGTCGCCAAAAGCCAGGACATCCAACAGAATCCAGCACAATACTTCATTTACAACTCAAAAAATTTTTCAATCTTTCACAGTGATGCTGTTTGTCTCCACAGAGTTCATATGGCGCAGATGTGGGAAACCACCGGAGGTGCCTTTCTCCCAACACTATGCACACTATGTATGAAGTTGGTTGTCTGCGTGGGTAGCACAATGGTATCGTCACCGTTACCCCCAAACCGGGTGGAAAAGGCCCGAGTTCGAATCCCCACGATGACGCGACGATCTGTAATGGGCTTTTTTCACTCCGTGGCAGAGTTAGTCAGTCTCAGGCGTAGGTAATTAGGTTTTTCCCCCAGAAGCTGGAGGTTTTTCGTCCAGCAAAACAAGCAAATCGACCAGAGAACACACGCAATTTACAGTCATAATACATATATGGGTATATGTAAGAGATTACGGATAGCCCTAAAATAATAATTTGAATTTTTGTGAAGTTGGTTATTTGACTAACAAGTACTAGTAGTAGTAGTAGTAGTAGTAGTAGTAGTAGTAGTAGCAGTGGCATGTGATGCAAGAAAGCAAGTGTATGAGCTTATGCAGCATCAGCCAAAAAAAAAAAAAAAAAAAAAAAATCACACCATTCCCTCCAAATGCCTGTCCAGTTCCTCCTTAAATTTATTCAACCTATCAACTTCCACAACGACAGATGGAAGTTTGTTCCAGCAATTAACCACCCACTGGCTAAAGGCAAATTTCCGCACATCTATTCTACATCTGTCTTTTCTTAATTTGAATTTATGCCCCCTTAGGTTCGTAATCTGAACAAGTGGAAGGATCCCATCAGAATTCAGCATGCTCAACCCATTCAAGGCCGCGGTGATCTGATTGAGGTATATATACCTCAATCAGATTGAGGTATATATACCTCAATCAGATCACCGCGCAGGTCCCTAGTCTCCAGCCACTGCAATTTGCAGAACTTAAGCCTCTCTTGGTAAGAGGATCCCTTCATTCCCCTCACCAATCTTGTTGCACTTCTCTGTACGCGCTCAAGTAAATCTACATCCTTCATAAAATGAAGCCTCCAGACCTGTACGCAGTACTCAAGGCGTGGCCTGACCATTGCCTTATACAGAGGGATAATCACATCCTTTTCCCTGCTAGAAAATTCCTATATATCGTTGACAAAACCCCATGACCTGCCCTTGTAGCCTGTCTGCATTGCTCAGAAAACTTCATATCTGACTGCACAATTACTCCCAGGTCTTTTTCATTTTCTACTACCTTAAATGTAGTACCACACAGTTGGTACGTTTCTCTGGGGTTACTTCTACCCATATGCAGTACTTTGCATGTGTCAAGGTTAAACTTCAGTTGCCACTTCTTAGCCCATCTGCCCAAATTATCTAGATCCTGTTGCAGTAGCACACTGACATTACTGTCATTAACAACCCTGCCAACCTTTGTATCATCTGCAAACTTCGACATTAAGCCTGGTATACCTTCATCAATATCATTGATAAATATACAAAACAACAGTGGACCGAACACCGAACCCTGTGGGACTCCACTAATAACATTAGTCCAAGAAGAGCAGCACCCATTGATTACCACCCTCTGTCTTCTCCCACTTAACCATCCTTTTATCCATTGTAGCAACTTACCCTTAATACCATTCTGCTCCAATTCGTACAATAGTCGTCCATGCGCAACAGTATCAAAAGCTTTCATGAAATCCAAATATATGATATCAAAATTATTTTTTGCATCCAGTTCCTTTGTAACCACATCATAATATCCTCTCAAATTTGTCAGACAAGACTTTCTCTTAACAAACCCATGCTGTGTCTGAATTATTGCTGCAGTCTTGTCTAGATGATCCTGCAATGCATCTTTAACCAGTGACTCCATTATTTTACCCGGAACAGAAGTTAAACTAACTGGTCTGTAATTACTCGTGTTACCCTTCGATCCCCCTTTGTGAATTGGGGATACATTTGCACATCTCCAGTCCGTGGGAACCTCCCCTGAGTCCAAGGACGCTCTCATAATTATAGCTAAGGGTTTGCTTAGTTGCTTTGCCGCCTCCTTTAATATAACTGGATAGATCCCATCCACCCCAGGTGCCTTTCTTATGTTTAACTTCAACAATTTCTCCTCCACTTTGCTTTCAGTTATTACAAAATCATTAAGTATCCTGCTACAATTTGATAACCTTCTGCCATTTTCAAACCTTAATAATTCCTCATGTGTGAATGTAGATGGAAAATACTCATTCAGTTTGTTTGCTATCTGAGCAGGATCATCAACGGTCGAACCATCGATGTCAAGTGGACCAATCAGATTCATCCCCTTCCTTTTAGAGTTTATATAAGTAAAGAAATCCTTGCTGTTTTTCTTAGCATGTTTTGCCAAGGATTTCTCCTAATCTGCCTTCGCCTGCCTAACCTCCTTTGTCACCTGATTACAGACTAGCTTATATCTGCCATAGGCTTCTGAGTCGCTTGATAATTTATATGCATCCCATGCATTTTACTTCTCTATTACGAGTCTCATTAGTTCATTAGATAACCATTTAGGCCTAAACCTTGAACAATATTTCTTAATAGGTATGAAACTTTTAGTACCTTCCACGATTAATTCCTTGAATGCTTCCCACTTAGAATTTACTGTTGGTAACATCGTCAGTTTATCCCACTGTACAGAATTTAAAAACTGTCGGAGACCACTGTACTCACCTTTACGGAAGCAAAAACCTTTCCTTTACCCCTGATAGTGATTAAATCTTTAAGTAAATCCCACATCAGTACACTGTGATCACTGCCACCTAGTGATTCCTTTATCTGCAAATTCTTAATACACGAATGATCACTGCTGATAACCAGATCAAGAGTATTACTTTCTCTGGTTGCCTCTCGAACATACTGCTGCAGAAAACAATCATCCAATAAATCCACAAAAGTCTGACTAGTGTGTGAGTGACCAACCCACAAGTTCCAGTCAATATCTGGGAAGTTAAAATCCCCCATTATAAGACATTCCGATTTACTAGCCCACTCTATTTCTCTGTACAATTGTTCATTGTACTCATTCGAGTCATTAGGCCTATAACACACTCCTACTCTTATTTTTGCTTTCGCAGTGCTTATGTCACAACAAACTGACTCAACAGTGCACTGTTCGTCTATATCAACTGGATGCACTTCTTTTGATTTTATTTTTCTTAATTAACAGCATAACACCTCCTCCCTTTCTATCCTGTCTATCCTTTCTGTACACATTGTACTCCCCAAATCCCAGTTCAGCATTCCTTATATCTGTGTGACACCACGTCTCTGCTATCCCAACAATATCCGCCTTTGATATCTTGACCAACACTTCAAATTCATCAAATTTATTTACTATACTTCTAGCATTGGTATACATGCAAGCATACATGCTCCTACTCCTATTCTTAGTTACCCTAACACATCCCATATACCCACCTATTTCAGGATGACTGCCATCCGTCCCTGAAACCCCCAACACCCCACGCTCCAGGTCGCTACTTATTCTAATAGAAGTTGTGCAAGAATCACCTTCACCTCTGCCTACGGCTACTGTTAAACTATTAGTCCTTGTATCTCCCCCAAGCTAACAGTTTTCCGACCCACCTAACACACTGTCTCGAAAGCATCAGCAAATATTCTTGCACCATTTCTATTTAAGTGTATCTCATCCCTATAGAAGCAGTCTCTCCTGTTAACAAGTACAGTCCAGGCTGAAAAAAATTCTACCCCTTGAGCTTTGCACAAGGGGTAAGAGACGCTTCGTAATCCCATTTTACGGTCCTACTGTTCTTGTGCACATCAACCCTTTCATGCCTGTTCTCAAATGGCACCCCTTTCCTAGTCATGTGCTGTCCCTTTTTGTTCTCTTGTATTATTTTAATTACTTGTTTACCTTTAGCCACTATTTTAATTCCTTCTGTAGCATATAGATGTTAAAGTTATGCAGGGTTTCCTTTTGGAGTGTATCCAGTGTGGCATAAATTGCGTTGCCAGCGATCTCTGCTATCACATTGAGCTTGAGTAGTACAGACACTTAGATCTATTCACGTCTGCCATGTCCTTTTTTCGTTTTAGTTTAGAACGCAGATCTTTAATTTGTGAGATGAGCTCTGGTATGTTAGTGGTGAACTTCTAGAGCTTCCCAGAGCTGTCACCAGCCTCGTGGAGAGCTGGGGACTTCCCTTAGAAAGGAGCACAGTTTTTCCAAAATTAAAGGGCGTTTAGCGAAGAGAAAGTTGCTTTCCCCGTCCTCGTCCACTGAAGCATCTGAATAATGGGAATCACGGTTGTTCTCTTCTTCTGCATCTAGAAATTCAAGTTCTTCATTTGAGTCGTGGGTGGTTTCTACTTTTTTTTTTTATTTCCGTACTTGATGATGTAAGAAGTAGATTTCACAAATTAAAATAGAAATATTTGTTTTGTTCAAATAAAGCCAGGAAGAACAATGGAAAGTGAAAAACAGTATTAAGCCGGTGTATTAATTTAAAGATAGTAAGTATTATGATAGAATATTTAGGTTGAATGGAAAAAGGTTAAAGTTGGAAGAACACTGGAATTAGTAATGGACAGTTTTAGGCGTGGGAATTAAAATAGTGGCTAAAGGTAAACAAGTAATTAAAATAATACAAGAGAACAAAAAGGGACAGCACATGACTACGAAAGGGGTGCCATTTGAGAACAGGAGTGAAAGGATTGATGTGGACAAGAACAATAGGACCGTAAAATGGGATTACGAAGCGTCTCTTTTGATCTAAGTCACCATTTGGAAGTAAACAGGAAATAAGTGGACGTCCAGTGTTCGCCTAAAAAGAAATGTAGGAGGATTAAAAATAAGAAATTTCTAGAGAAGGGTTGGTTTATGCACTAGGGCGAGCACGGGTGAGTTGTTTTAGCAAATAGGAAGAAATGAAAAAATTAAACAGTATGGGGATTGGTTGGAGTCCTTCGGGGAGGCGTTCCAAACTTTATGGAAAGAATAAAGTTAGGGGGGAAGTGTAATTTTTGAGAAAGTGTCCATTCTGTATCTGAGACTTCGGTGTGGTCGAGGAGAGAAAATCGTGAGTTTCGGGTTGAAGTTCAAGTAGATTTTTTGATGGTCAGAGTTCGCATCTCGTGGTAGCAAGATGAAGAAGAAAAAGAAGAAGAAACGTGAGAGAAAGGAATAGTGAGGCGTAGAGGATAGGAATAACTGCGGACTGAAAGAGATGAGGCTTTTTGGAGGTATGGAAGAGTGGGAAACATGTGCGTTGAAATTTGTGCAGATAAGTGAGCCAAGAAGAGAAAGAAAGCCAGGTCCGGCATCAGAGGGCAGTGATAATGGCCAGTTGTGCAGATAAGTGAGCCAAGAGGATAAAGAAAGCTTGGTCCGGCATCGGAAGGCAGTGTGCCCAAGAAATGTAAGAAAGCCTCTCCGCCTCGAAAGAATCCTGAACGCAAGGAAATTGGAAGTAGCGGCCAATTCGGAACGTAACTCTGTTCCTGTTTTTTTTCTCGAATCGGAACTTGGGTGTGCCAAGCCCATACTTACCAGATTAACAGTTACTGACCTGTTGAAATTTGGGACATGGTCCTGTTTCCGCAGGGTGTGGCATCCGGTGTCAGGGTCGCTGCTGGCAGTGGTTTTTTGTACTTAGCTGGCCATGGCTGGAGGCGATTGCTGGGGTGGGTGGGGAGAGTGGAATAAGTCGATACTGGAATAACCAGCCTTCCATGGCTAAAAGTTGAAAAAATTAAAAACTAACCTAGCTCAAACTCCGCTAAATATATACAATCAGAATTATTACTATTAGAAAGCTCTCCCGAAGATGAAACGAACAATATAATTATTGAATGGGGGTTCTCGCAGACAAAAGACGAAAAGGGGCAAAAAGGCTGGAGCTCAAAAGTGCATGTCCGACGCCTGGATTCCTGCAAGATAGATAGATAGATAGATATAGAAAGAAAGATAGATATACACACAGAGTGGCCACTCACATAGACAACAATGTCAATTTGGTTGCATTAAAACGCATAGACAGTTGTGGCCCCACTTTCGGGGCATAGAAACAGGCCGGAACATTTTCTAAAGTTTTGTAATTGCGTTGGACAATATGTCAATTCGCTGATTATTAGTATGATATTATCGTAATTAATTGTTATTCCAATATAAAGAAAAAGAACATTAAGAACGGCGGAAGAATACCAAAATATAACCTAAGTAAAGGTTTCGTAAAGCACATGTTATGCATTACAGCAGCTGTGTGGGTCCGTTAAATGCCGGCGTTTTATCTTTCTGACTTCGAATCCCACGTTTTCTCTTCCCACTTATACTTTCAATTTATTTTTCTGATAAAATATGGAAATTTACTTGTTTTCACAAAAATAAAATTATTTAATTAGTAACAAATTTTAAATATATTTTTATAAGTCATGGCCAAACATCCATGAGGTAGTTTCGAAAGAGGTTAAGATGCCAGTTGCAATTTCTGAAGTTTCAATCCGATTTCAAGACATTTTCTTTCACAGCTCTCTTTCACAGTTGCAGATGTGATTCTAAAGGGGGTGGAGTTGCTTCACAATCATCTGCGATGCTCTGCCTTTCCTATCACAAATCTGCCTGATCAAGCTTGTGAAATCACTTTTATCCGCATTGCCTCTCTAGTGATTGGGTGTCTATACCAACCTCCTCAGCTTCAGTCAACAGTTTCTTTGTAACTCTCGACAATATTCTATCTCACTTCACAAGCAAATCCCTTAGTCTTCTCCTGTTGGGAGACTTCAATATTAACATACTTCAAAGCTCTTCCTCTCAAGTGCAAGGCCTCCTAGATGTCATTTCTTCCAATGGTTTTTCTCTTCTGACTGACGGAATTATCCCGACTAGAATGGCAGAGTCCCACAATTCCCTTCTTGAATTCGCAATTGGGGAATGCTCACTAACCTATGCAGTACTGGATGCAACCTTTTCTAATCATCACCCCATCTTAATGGTAACTGAAAATGAACAAATTGTGGAAGAGATCATGCACACTTACAGATCTGTCACTCCAGGCTCTCCCAATCAGCTCTGTTATGACCTCCAGCAGTCTTCGTGGGGTGGGGTGATTGCTACAGATGATCCTGAAATTGCGACGAACTTCTTCTTTGGGCAAATCCTAAATAGTTACGAAAAATGCGCGTCATACATCAGGATCCCAGGGAATAAAAGGACCACTAGGCCAAGACGGAAATTATGCCCGTTTATCTCAAACAAAATTTGTAACATGCTAAAGAAAAGGGACAAACTTGCAAGAATTGCTAGAGAAACACGAAAGGAGGCGAATAAAAACAAATACACACCATGCAGAAACAAAGTCACAGTATTCGGTCGGAGAGAAGGAAATATTATAGTTCCCAACTTAAAGGCGTCATTACAAGCAAGGAAAAGTGGACAGTCTTGGACAAGCTACTACCTGGAAGGAAAACGAAATCACAGAGCTATGTTGGAGATGTAGTTGAGAACGAAGTACTCATTTCAGATGACCAGGAAAAATCCGCAGCCTTCTGTAATCACTTTATCTCAAGTGTGAATAACCTTTTTAAAGACGAATTTGACTCTAGAGATAATGCAACGAGAGAATCTGTCAAGCACTCAATGAGGAGCTCTTTTTTTCTCGCTCCGATCTCAGATCAAGAGATTTTAGAAGCGGGACATCAATTAAAAGTAAAGGGAGCCCCTGGCTCTGATGAAATATCTCCTGCTCTGCTGAAAAAGGTCCTTAACTCAATTCTAACACCACTGAAGTATATTTAAAATCTTTCCTTTCAATCTGGTAAATTCCCGTCTCAATTCAAAAAAAGCAGTCATTGTTCCTGTTCCTAAGGGACTCTATCAACTCTATCAACAATTTTCGTCCAATAGTTCTACTCCATTTTTGCAAAATTATTCGAAAAAATTCTTCACGGCAGACTCATGGGCTTCCTGGAAATCAATCAGCTTATCCATCGACAACAGTACGCTTATCGTTCAAAAAGATCCACTGACCTGGCAATTGTTCACTTCTGCTCTAGGATCACGGACTGTCTGGAAAGGGTCAATATGCAATAGCACTGTTTCTAGACCTATCAAAAGCTTTTGACTGCACGTGACAATTCTCAGCACAGCTGGCAGATACAGCGGCAGCCGACAAATAGAATAAGTGCTGCGCATGCTCAGTCAAGTCGGAACACTCCGTCAGAATACGATTCACGACAGTTTCGAGCTGCAGTGACTGAATGGCTGACCGTGACTCACGACACTAAAGCATTAGCATTAGCATTAGCATTAGCAGAGGCATATGATGCAAGAAAGCAAGCTTATTCAGCATCAGCCAAAAAAAAAAAAAAAAAAACCACTCCCATTTCACCCCTCCGTTCGTTCGAAATACCTGTCCAGTTGAGCTTTAAATTTGTTTAGTCTATCAACTTCAACAACAAGTGATGGAAGTCGGTTCCACCAACCAACCACCCGCTGGCCAAAGGCAAATTTCCGCACATCTATCCGACATGTGTAGGATTAACCACTTATTTCTGTGTATGATGTCTGCATATAATTATAATTATAATAATAGTTAAAAAAAAAGCACAAATAATTATAATAGTAAAAAAAAAGTTATGTAAAACAAAATTGCTAGGTTCAACGAACACTAGAACTCAAAAGAAAGCAGCAACCACGTGTTATTAATTAGCTGTTCAGTTTTTATTTTTATTTATTTTTATTTTTTTTACATTTCATTAAACATTTCCTGATTGTATGGATTCCGATAAATTACCTTAAATTCCACATTTATTTTTGGAAATTATTACAATCGCAGTCCACATTTATTTTTTAGCATTAGTAGAGGTATATAAAATAAAATGAATAAATTTTCTGTTTATACTCCAGGACGACAAAAGGAGTTGACAAGATACACAGAATACAAGAAACAGCACCGTATTCAGCAGTCACGGGCTTGAACCCCGGTCACTCAAGCCACTTGTACCTATGCACCCGCGCGCCTGATCACTAGGTTACGGCGGCCCTGATGATGCAAGAAAGCAAGAAAGCAAGCTTTCAGCATCAACCAAAAAAAAAAAAAAAACACTTTCATTTCACCTCTCCGTTCGTTCGAAATATCTATCCAGCTGAGCCTTAAATTTATTTAGGCTATCTCTCAACTTCCACAACAAGGGATGGAAGTCTGCTCCACCAACCAACTACCCGCTGGCTAAAGGCAATCTTCCGCAGATCTATCCTACACCTGTCTTTCCTCAATTTGAAATTATGCCCTCTCAGGTGACTATTCTGAGAAAGAGGGAGATTCCCATCAGCATTGAGCATGCTCAAACCATTCAAACCTTTACATACCTCTATCAGATCAACTCACCGATGCAAATTACAGTTTTGCAAATTACAGTGTCTGCAGACACTGTAATTTGCACACTGTAAACAAGACACCATGAGCTACTCTTGCAGCCCGTCTGCACTGCTCAGAGAACTTCATATCTGCCTGCACAATTACCCCCAGGTCCTTTTCATTCTCTGCCACTGTCAGTTTCGTACCACAGAGTTGCTCTTGCGTTACTGTTTCTCATACTTTACATTTCTGAATGTTAAACTCAATTTGCCACCTCTCACTCCATCTGCTCAACTTTTCCAGATCCTGTTGCCGCAGCATAGAGTCAGTAGTGTCCTTAACAACCCTGCCAACCTTTGTATCGTCTGCAAACATGGACTTAAGCTTGATATACCATTATCAATATCATTTATAAATTCAGAAAACAATAATGGACACAACACTGAACCCTGAGGGACTCCACTAATAACATTAGTCCACGATGAGCAGTGTCCATTGATTACCACTCTCTGTCTTCTGCCCCTCAACCACCCCTTTATCCATAGCAGCAATTTGCCTCAATGCCACACTGCTCCAATTTGTGCAGCAGTCTTCCATGTGCAACAGTACCAAAAGCCTTTCTAAGATACAAATATACAATATCAAAGTTATTCCCTGCATCCAGTTCTTTTGTGACTGCATCATAGTATCCAATCAAATTGGTTAGGCAAGAATTTCCCTTAACAAAACCATGCTGTGTTTGAGCTATAATCGAAGCCTTGTCTAGATGATCCTGCAGTGCTTCTTTAACCAGTGCCTCCATTACTTTTCTGGAACAGAAGTTAAACTCACAGGTTTATAATCACTTGTGTCAGCCTTTCATCCTCCTTTGTGAATTGGGGTCACATTTGAAAATCTCCAGTCTATGGGTACCTCCCCTGAGTCCAAGGAAGATCTCATAATTATGACTAAGGGTTTGCTTACTTCCTTTGCTGTTTCCTTTAATATAACTGGATAGATCCCATCCACCCCAGGTGCCTTTCTTGTATTTATCTTGAACAATTTCTCCTCCACTTTACTCTCAGTTATTACAAGATTCTCTAGCTTACTGCCAGAGTTGAAAACACCTCTGGCATTCCCCTCGCTGAATATATACTCATGTGTGAATGTCTATGCAAAATACTCATTTAAGTTGTTAGCTACCTGAGCAGGATCATCAACAGGTGACGCATCGATATCAAGTGGACCAATCTGATTCAGCCCCTTCCTTCTAGAGTTTACATAAGTAAAGAACTCTTTACTGTTTTCTTTGCATCCTATGGTAAAGATTTCTCGTAATCTGCCTTCGCCTGCCTAACCACCTTTATAACTTGGTTACAGATGAACTTATATCTATCATAGGCTTCTTGTGTCACATGTTAATTTATATGTATCCCATGCATTTTTCTTCTCTGCCATATGTTTCATTAGTTCATCTGACATCCATTTAGGCCTAAACCTTGAACAATATTTCTTAGTTGGTATGTAGTAGCTTCCAAGATAAGTTCTTTGAATGCTTCCCATTTTGAATTTGTTCTTGCTAACTTCAGTAGTTGGTCCCACTGTATAGAATTTAAATATTGTCTCAGACCATCGTAGTCACCTTTGCGGAAGAAAAACCCTTCCCTTTACCCATGATGGTAGTTACTTCTTTGAGTAAATCCCACTTCAGCACACTGTGATCATTGCCACCTAGTGGTTCCTTTATCTGTAGATTCTGAATCCATGAAGAAGCACTACTGATAATCAGATGAAGAGTATTACTCCCTCTAGTTGCCTCCCGAACATGCTGATGTAGAGAACAATCATCCAATAAATCCACAAAAGCCTTGCTAATGTGTGAGTGACCAACCTACAAATTCCGGTCAATATCTGGGAAATTAAAAGACTCTCTGATTTACTGGCCCACCTATTTCCTTGTACAATTGTTTATTATGCTCATCAGAGTCATTAGGCCTATAGCACACTCCTACTCTCAAATTTGATCTCTCAATTCTTATGTCACACCAAGCTGACTCGACACTGCACTGTCCAGCGATGTCGACTTGGATTTTATGTGTTTCTTAACTAATAGCATAACCCCTCCTCCCTTCCTATCCTATCTATTCTTTCTGTACACATTGTACTCACCAAATTTCAGCTCTGCTTTCCTTATGTCTGTGTGACACCACGTCTCTGATATCCCAACAATATCTGCTTTGACGTTTTGAGCAATACCTCAAATTCATCAAATTTATTTACCAAACTCCTAGCATTGGTGTACACGCAAGTATACATGCACCTGTTCCTATTCTTAGCTACCCTCACACAACCCATATGTTTACTTGTGCCGCAATCACTCCCAGCAGTCTCTGAAATATACTGCATCTTGTTTTTCAGGCTGCTGCTCTTTCCAACAGAAGCAGTGCAAAAATCACTTTCACCTCTGCCAGTGGCTACTGTTAATCTATTATCCTTGTATCCCCACAAGCTAGCAGTTTTCCGATCTCACCTCGCACTGCCTCGATAGCATCAGCAAATAATCTTGCACCCTTTCTATTTAAGTGTATCCCATCCCTGTAGAAGCAGTCTCTCCTGTTAACAAGTACAGACCGGGCTGAAAAAAATTCTACCCCTTGAGCCTTGCACAATCTTTCCAGGGCCGAATTGATCGACAAGGCTCTCATCATATACTCCCTCCTATCGTGTCTGGGCAGAATTGCAGACACTTTCAAATTCACGGCTTTTTTTCAACAGTGACTTGTACTAGTTAAGTAATTACTGAACCCGAAACACGTATTTCTGTGCTTGACGGCAGATAATTATAATAATAGTAAAACAAATACACAAAGAATCATAACAAAAGTAAAAAAAAAAAAAAAAAAAAAAAAAAAAAAGACTACATACAACAATATTTCTACACGTTCAACGAACACTAGAACTCGAGGCGCAGAAGCAACCACGTGGTAGCAACTTTATTAGCGTTGGGCATGCGCGTTATTACTCAGTGAGTTTTGATGGCCACAGATCGTGGCATTAGTTTCATTGTCCTGAAAGTGAGGGCGCTGGGAGGAATTGTTGTTGTTGTTATTTGGTTTTTAGGAGCATTAGCAACTAAGGCCATAATGCTCCAGGGATATGCGGTGGTCATTCCCTGACCTCTCCGCATCCTCCGTATTTGGTGGTCACGTGCTCGAAACCAGGCCTAATCAAGAAGCGTGTGCACTGCCGCTTCTGCCCACCTGGCTACGGAGGCGCCACTGAGAGGAATTGAGCAAGTGTCCACTCTGTATCTTACTTCTCTGCGCATATACATTAAAAAATTTTCTTCCTAGTGATATTTATTCGAGCTAATGGGAAAAGAGAATCAGGCAATTATGTCACTGCAAATGCAATTAATTATTGACAACTGACAACCTAGTGCAAGTGATTCACTGTCTAATTTGATGTTACATTGTAAGGTTTTTTGTATATTAATGAATATTCTATATTTGTAAATACATACTGTATTTTAGTATTTTGTAAATATTTTAAATATTCCTATAGTTTGTAATTATTCCAGTTAAATATTTTAGTCCTCTTTCGGATGCGACAATTATTCCTCATGTATTATGGAAGCCGAAGCAAAAGGAATTTTCTTCAGTGACCTATGTAAACGCAGGTAAATAATTACAGAGTGATGTTGGCTGAAGTCCAGTACATCCACTCGCCGAATTACCTAAGGATTGCGTTCCTTGGACCTCTATGTAAGTCGGAATTTCCCTAAATGTTTATCTAGCACTCGCAAGTTTGATAGAATTCGATTGAAGTAAAAAAGAATTGTTGGACGAGCATGTAAATAGAATTTTTTATTCAAATTTTTTTTTATCTCATGCGCAGGAAAAATTAGAAAAATATATACAAAATTACAAAAATTTCAAAATTATAAAATTCAAAAAGAGAGAGTAGACAGGTAAAACGTCAGCAAGTTTTACCTTTCGAGCATCGTTGCCAGAATTAACTCTTCAGCTCATAAGCGCGCCGCTGCGGAAGTTGAATGCTATGGAGATTTAGAAGGAGTTTTTTCCAACAAATCACAAAATTTCTCTACAGCTGGCACTGGCGCCTTCACAGCATGTGGAAACCAGCGCGATGCTTGAATCTATTAAACCACCCGTTGCTTGCTACGAACTTGGCTTGGGGTTCGCCATACTTACCTTCATAAATACTTCTTGTCATTTTTAAAGGCAATAAGTATTTATGAAGCCCCGAGTCTAATGGTTTTTAATGACCATTGGACTCGGGGCACTTGCTTCTGGATCGGATTTTCCATCCATATTATTAAAAGCTTTTCCATCTTCGATATAGCACCTGAACGCTGTTTTGTGATCACTGTTGATCTTAAATGCGTTGATGGTTTAACATGTTCTTTTATACGCGCACTGTCTCTTAAAATAGTATTCACTGTTCAAGCAGCGAGACCTAATTACGTGCAAAACAAACTTTGTCCTGCTTCGTACTTCTTAATTAATCATCTCAATTTCTAAATGAATTTTGTTTCGTTTCCTAGTTCTGCTAGCACTTGCACTTTCCTATTTAATTATTGTAATAAGTAAATAGGAATGAAGAGAAGATTCTGAAAATTTTGTTATGTTTTTTATATGATTGAAGATTTCAGTGAAGGGGAACTCATTTCACCATAATACCGCAACGTACAAACCTTCACAATTACAGTTATCGGTATTATCTCAACTGCAATAAGATCGAGGTTACTAATCGTTTAGAATAGATTATGCTAAGTGCAAATGTGTTTTTCCAAAATATCACAGTGGCGTTCAAAATTGATTGTTATAACGGAACATACACTGAAGTTCAAAGAAAGTGCATCACCTAGGAATTTCACATTTCTAACCCTTTTTCGCGATGGTCTGTTACATTAATGACTAGCATCAAAAATAGAAATATAAACAAAAGATATTTATTAATAGTTAAGGCAAAGCTAAGTAATATTTGACAGTCAAAATATAATATTTGCTGTCAAAATATTCCAAAATGAGCACTTGCAAACTTTATACAAAAGTTTTGGTAAACAGGACAATTATGGCTGAAATGTTATCAGAAGCCCTCAATTTTCTTCAGTTTATCTTTTTAAATGATAAAAAAAAGAAGAGTTCACCAGGTGTAAAGTAATATTTAGTTGAACCGCCTCTGGCCCTGATGACAGCAGCAGCACACCGTCGAGGCATTGAAAAGAACAATTTCTGAAGATAATGAACTGATAGTTCGCGGTTCCAAACACGAATTATGGTTTCCTGAAGTTCACGAAGGGTCTTTGGTTTCTTTCTGACAACTGCAGATTCCACACAATGGCAACAGTTCTCTATAGGTTGTTTGTCCGTGCTGTTTCCTAGCCAGTTATCAGTTGTAATGGACCGTTCTTCCAACCATTTTTTCACCAGTAACAAATGTAAACAAATTACTCTCGAACCTCTAATTCAGAAATGAAACTAAAGTAACTACAGAAGTGCCGACTTACACTTTTCGCCAATGACAAAGAGCAGAGTAGTCCCGAAAGATGCAGCTACTTGGCAGGTTGAAATGGTCTCTAATGGTTGGCAGCAATTTGCCTTCCAATATAGCCAGGTATCCATTGGCATTTACGGAACCTTTTATAAACTGCAGTTGACCTAGTCCGCGATACGAAATGCAGCCTCATATCATTTGGCTTGTAGTGAATTTCACTGTACAGTCTGGATGGTATTCTTCATCACGTCTACGGCGAATCGTTTGGCTCCCATCAGAGCCATGCAGGTTGAATTTGTCATCCGAGAAAATAACTGATTTCCACTGCTCAGGGGTCCTTACACCATTTGACATAAAAGTACAATGATTAGTTATACATAAAGAGTATAATTAATCATTGTACTCTTTATGTATAACTAATCATTGTACTTTTATGTACAATTAATCATTATAAATTGTACCCAATGTATAGATTACTTTCAGCGGTGAATAGGGGAAACCCTGGAGCCCGCCAAAACAAATAATAAAATACTTTGAACTTTGAATACTTTGAACCATTTGACATGGGCCGAGCGACATGGCCGTCGTCCAGTGTGGACGCACGTTTTCGGCTCTCTTGGATTTTGTCTATGAATATTTGGTTACAGTGTATACCAGTTAATGAAAAGTGTACTAATTAGAAGTACTATAGTGGATCTCAGGGTGAGAAACTTTTGCTTATTTACTGGGAACTTTGTAGGATATTTACGTTTTCTATCTGTATCCTTTGTTGCCAGACCGTACTGGTCACCATGCGGCTGACAGCAGGGCTATAGAGAGGCACCAATTACACTGTGGTTGCCACGCCAATACCCTGCACGTGACTTGGGAGGCTCGTGTGACAATGGAGTGTATACCCCCTTGTGTGACAAGAATGTGTAGCATTCCCCTCCGGCGCAGGACTTAGTGAGTAAACACATCTACTGTATTCCTTCAGTTGTGACCTTGACTGCCGCATTTCACTAATTGCGAATGTCCATCTGAAGGCACTATACAGGGTATTGCGCTTGACTGGGGAGGTGTCCCAAACAGAGTAACATGAACAGTGCTTCTACCCCAATACTGAAACGTTATTGTGGACTAAAATGCAAGGAACAATGATTCTAGTGCTCTCCCCCCCCCCATCTGCCATAGACTCTCATGGACGGATCAAATAATCGTAACTACACCATTAGTGTAAAAACTGTGTTCACCATCATAACCTCCGTCATAGAAAACCCCAACAGAAATTAGTCTGATCTCTCAAAGACTAGTTTCACTCTCGGGGTTCCCCCCCCCACCAAATTGTAACGGGGAAGTTAAAAACTTGAACTGAACGTTGCCAGGCAACAAATTTCGCCACGTACTCACGGTCGGCATCATTTGGTATCATCTCACAGGCTCTTCCCGACGGAGAGGTCCTGAGCTCGTTAATCCGCAACAGCCTCGAGGATCCGAAGTCAGACACCAACTGGGACAAAATGAGCAATTCAAATCAGAAAATCACAGAACAAACTATGGACGAAGAAAAACTAACAAGAGGACATCACAAACAAGATCAAAACGACGAATTGCAAATAATAGAGCAAAGCAGAGTTGGCAACGTTGCACTGCCACAGCCAACGCCCAAAAAGAAGTACAAGAAATACGCTTCCCCAAAGTTGGGAAGGGAGACAAGATCTCAAGACGAACCTAAAGAACAAGATAAAGAGGACGTCCGAACAGAAAACAATGAAGAAGCACGCAAACAGCCTGAATCCCCAAACATTGACCCCAGGCTGCCGGAAGGCACTGTGCTGGACCAGGTACTGGCCCTTCAGGTAGAGCTCGAAAACAAACTAAAAGAGTCAACGAACAGAATCACGGCAGCCCTCAGAGGCGAGATTGTGGGAATCTGGACTAAACTAGAAACAGTGTTCCACAAAGTCAACAGCGAGGCAGAAAGAAACGCGGCCAAATTAGAGGCCTACCTGGAATGTAGGGGCACACAAATGCAACAGCGCGCCCCTACCTACGCAAATGCGCTGAGGAACCCACCAACTGTAATAAATATACCAGCCAAGAAACAACCAGGGGAAAAAACGCTGCTACAAACGCCTAACCTTGTAATACTAAGACCCAAAAACACAGAGGAAATTGGTACAAGTGACGAAATCAAGAACAAACTAATAAGTACTATGAAGAACGACTTCCAGCAAACAAGAATAAGAGGAATACGCAAACTGAGGAGCGTAGGACTCGTGATCGAAACCGAGTCAAAGCGAGAGATGCAAGAGATAATCGAAAACCCCAAGATTGCTGCCTTGGGCCTAACAGCTGAGCCACCAAAAAGGAAAGGTCCGGCTATAATAATTTATGACGTGGACAAGGATGTCACACCTAACCAACTAGCGTCTGGGCTGTACCACAGGAACTTACAGAGCAAAATCCCGGGAAAAGACCCACAAGAAACAGTAATACCCAAATACTTCATACAAGCGAGAAACGGAATAAATAAAAATTGGGTAGTTGAGCTTACCCCGGAGGCCTGGAAGGTCCTAAAAGACCAAACAAGGGTTTTCATTGAATGGGGAAGCTACCGCTATCATGAACGAGTAATCATACCGAAATGCTACCGTTGCTGCAAGTTTGCCCACACTACACACACATGTGCACAAACCACCCCAACATGTGGCCACTGCTCTGAAAAGGGCCATGATTTTAATGCTTGCCCCCACAAAGATAAGAAACCCACCTGCGTTAACTTCAAGACTATGAAATTAGACCACAAGCACTCACTTAGGGACCCGAAATGCCCTACATACCAACGAACCAAGACCTTATACCAAAGCAGGATCAACTATGGGAACGAGAATTAAGAATTATAACACAAATATGCTGAAAATAATCCAAATTAATGCACAACGGGCCAGAGCAGTGGCTGACCAGATACGGACCAAAGCCGAAGACGAAAACTTGGATGTCATTATAGTCCAGGAACCGTATACACATCTAAAGCGGGTCGCAGGGTACCCACACAATTACAAGGTGGTCCACACGGATGAAGACACCCCGTGGCTGCCGTTCTGGTAAGAAACACCAACATCAGTGCAACTAAAATCATACAGCTGTGTACTCCATGGGCTGCTTGTGCACAACTTGGCACAGCATTAGGATCTCTATATGTCGTGGCACTCTACTGCAGACCGGGACAAGATATAGACTTTGCAATCGACTACCTCCGATGCCTACAGGATACCCTACCAAATCAAAGAGTCATCATTGGAGCTGATGTCAACTGTCGCTCCCCGGCATGGCAAGGCCTCACCCCAGACAGGCGAGGAACTCGAAATGGACAGCTCTTTGAAGACTACCTTGCAGGATCCTATCTAACTGTACTAAATCGACCTCACCATCTGCCAACTTTTTCGAACACCCTCTGGGAGGCCACAATTGATATCTCCCTAGCCACCAGGAGTATGGCCGGACATGTGACTGATTGGAGGGTGGAGGAAGCATGGACCACCTCAGACCACCGGGCAATAACCTTTTCAGTTGAAAGACAACTAACAAGAATAACTCAAACAAACCAACCACAAAAGAGATATGCAGTCGCAAATGCAGACTGGACACTGTATAGAGAGCTGCTCACCACGGCAATTAGACACAATCTGGAAAACATAAACCCCCGGAGCGACCAGGATGACCTTCAGAGAGAAACTACAAAATTATTACTGAACATCAGTGATCGAGCGATAAAAAGAAAAAACCCAAAACTTGGCACAGTACCCTGGTGGACACCAGAAATTGCAGTACTTCGACGACAAATGCAAAAAACAAGAAAAGACTTCCAGCGAGCTCGCAGAACCTGGCCCGAAGATGAGTTGGAGGTCCTGAGACAACATTACAGAGAAGCTAGGAACCGTTACACAGACACCATAAAAAGAAGTAAGAAGCATTCCTGGGAGCGCCTAGTGTCTACTTCTGGAAACACCGACCCCTGGGGCTTAGTCTACAAGGTGATAACCAATAAGCTCCCCAGGGGGGAGGTCATTAGGACTACCAGGACACCGGAGGGAAACCTAACGACCACCTGGGAGCAGTCAATGGGCAACATACTGGATAAAATCTTTAAGGAACCAGCAATATTAACCATGCAAGAACAACACGAAATTTGCAAGGACAACGCAAACTATACCACTTCGGCAATCGAACCCCCCTTCACCCTAGAGGAGCTCAGTGAGGCTGCCACCAAGATCAGAAATCGCAAATGCCCAGGACTGGACATGATTGAACCAGAGATCTTGAAGAAAACTGCAGAATTTGCACCGCACTTACTACTTACTCTCTACAACAGGTGCCTGGAAACAGGCAAATTCCCCACAGCATGGAAAACAGCAAACACCAAGTTGTTACTTAAAAATCCTAACATATAGACCTATCGCACTGCTCTCAGTGGTCAGCAAACTATATGAGAGACTGCTGCACAAGCGAATCAAAAACCACTATGAGAGGACAAACCTGGCGGCTAGAAATCAGTTCGGATTTAAGCTGGGTTCCTCCACAGTGGATGCAGAAAAAAATACCTATTAGTCATTTCAATTGATTTTGCCGGGGCGTTCGACTCACTATGGTGGCCGAGCGTCCTAGCCAGACTAAGGGTGGCTGCAGTCCCTATCAACCTATACAAGGTAATGGAGGACTACCTATCTTGCAGGAAAGTAGAAATAAATGCCAACTACCAAAAAGTCACAAGATCTGTATACAGGGGCTGCCCGCAGGGTCTGTCTTGGGGCCACTCCTTTGGAATATGGTTCTCGACGAGCTCCTGAACCTGGACCTGGGGGCTGATCGGAGCCCAGGCCTTTGCAGACGACCTTATTCTTACCATTGAGGCTGACTCAAGAGCCCAACTGGAAACTACCAGTTGACTCAAGAGCCCAACTGGAAACTACCGGAAACTCTGCAGAAAATACAAAATTGGGCTACAAGAAACCAGTTAAAAATTTCACCGACGAAAACCACATCTATTCTACTAAAAGGAACCCTGCAAATACGGCGTCCACCCCAAATTAAAATAGAAGGTTTGACCATTAAACTTGCTAACCAAATGAAATATCTAGGAGTAATCCTAGACAAAAACTTATCCTTCCAACCTCACCTACAATATATAAGGACAAAGATAAGACGTTACTCGGCAATGGTGGCGAGGGTTACGAGAAAAGACTGGGGATTAAAAAAACAGCACTGATGTTGTATTATAAGGCAACCTTCATCCCTGCGATAACTTATGCTGCTGCAATGTGGTACAGCAAAACAACGCTTGCAGTCAATAGGAGAGCTCTGGATATGATACAAAGGACCATTTTATTAACAACCACACGAGCATGCAGAACAAAGTGTAAAGTGTAAAGTGTAAAGTGTGTTTAGGGTCAAACGGCACCAGGGGTTTCCCCCATCTCCGTGTAGTTTACATTGTGGTGTGATACAGTTCACTGTAAAGGTCAGAGATTTAAAAGTAAATGGATCTTGAGGTGTGTGATGTTGTGTATCGTTGTTCTTCTGGCCATTTAGCCACCGGACCCCAGCTGAGGCCCGACGTTGCCCACACTTCGCCCCGTGGAGGCAGACCAGGTACACTAGTATTACAGTTATTTACTCTGGCAGGCCCTGCCACCTAGTTTCCTGAGATTTCAGTGGCAAGGACCTTTAAAAAAAAAAAACGTTTGCGTGGGTTGATCGCTAGATTGAAAGACCGAAATTTGAGCGAACTTAATTTGGAGCTATTAAATTTTGACCTGTGGGATATACGCTGGTGAGCAGGTAGAGAGGGAGAGGAGACTGAAGACTGGGGGGAGAAAGACAGAAGAAATGGGGTCGATAGAGGAGGCGACCCCATTATAAGTCAGTGGGGCATGCCCGTGCCCCACCAGGACGAAATATGGGTTGACGAGTAGGGGAGAAGGCAGGAGGCGAAAAAAAAAAAAAAAAAAAAATCCTGTCTCCTCCCATACCGCCGAGGGAGGGGGAAAGAAAGATGGGTCCAGCAAGAGCGCCGGCACCGATTGCCATTATGGCTGGCATATGCAGAAAGCTCTGCGGTCTCATTGGGCTGGTTGGAATTCAGCTGAATAGAAAGTCACTCGTGAGGCTGTGTCCTGTCCGAAGGAGGTCCACATATCATTTCATGGTTGTTGTTGTGGTGGTGGATGCGGGAGAGTCCGCCTTCTTGTGAAGAGGTCTTGCGCATATTGAGTGAAGGCACTATAAGTATCTTTTTCAGTTAGTATCAGATATTCCTGGTCTCTTAGCATTATTTGGGTGGTGGTTATAAATCGGCAGCGGAGATCCTCATACAGTGGGCAGTCGTACATCAAGTGCCCCCATGTCTCGCGTAGTCCGCAGTGGCATAGGGGGGTGTCACTCAATCCGAATCCATGGAGTTTTTCTCTTATGGCGCCATGGCCGGTCAACAGGTAGGTGGCGAGTAGTCCAGGAGAAAGCCAAGGTGGATAGTTTGGGTACACCAGTTGTAGATCAGGAATAAATTTTTTAGTTATATCACCTTTGGTTGATGTCTGCCAGCGGGTTTGACAGCTCTGGTTGAGATGTGTGAGGAGACGTTTGCGTTCCAATTTGTGGTCAGTTTCAGGGTCCAAAGTGAAGTTCAGATGGTTAGCCTCACGTCCCTTGGAGAGTTGATATATTAGGCCGCGGAAGACTATTTCAAGGTCTAGGGGAAGAGTCCCTGTCAGGGCCTGGAGGGCGTGTGTGCTTACAGTATTGCAGGCTCTTGTTATTATAAGTAGTATATACCGTTGCGTGGTGTCCAGTTTTCTTCTGTTGACGGCCGTGGTAGCCTTCCGGTACCACACTCCAGCGGCATACGTTATGGCAGGCAGGAATACGGCTTTATAGAATAGCTTGAGGGTTCTCCTCCGCAGGCCCCAATCCTTGCGGGAGACCCTCATGAACAGAGCAGAGTATCTTCTGATCTTTTTCTGAATGTAGGTCAGATGAGGGGTGAATGAGAGGTTATTATCTAGGACAACCCCGAGGTGTTTTAGTTCCTTTGTCAGCTTAATTGTAGTTCCTTGGATGGGGATTTGTGGTGGTCTCCTGATGTCCAGGTTACCTTTTAACAGTATTGAGCTGGTCTTGGTTGAGGATATGCGGAGATTGTTTTCGTCGGTCCACTTCTGTAGGATGTCGATGGCGCGAGTAGCAGAAGTTTCTAGCCTGGCTCTGCTGTCCTCTCGCAGTACCAGGGTCAGGTCGTCCGCGTATGCCTGAGTTGCCACACGACCTAGGTCTAGATTTAGAAAACTGTCGAGAACCATGTTCCAGAAGAGCGGGCCCAAGATTGAGCCCTGTGGGCAGCCTCTGAAGATCTGTCTGGAAATAGAATGATATGGAGGTTCTACAACGACCATTCTGTTGTCAAAATATGTTTTGACGCATTGGTATAGGTTGGCCGGGATGTTGGCCTTCCGGAGCCTGCCGAGGACGCTTGGCCACCACAGGGTGTCAAATGCCCCGGCAAAATCTATTGCGATTACAAGTAGATATTTATGGTTTGTTGTTTCAGCAGCTCTGGTAATGTTTTCCAAGGCATCCAGAGTGGAGCAGCCCCTCCTAAAGCCAAATTGATTCTGTGATTCTAGGCCTGCAGCCATGTAGCAAGTTTCGATTCTAACTTTGAGGAGGTGTTCAAAGAGTTTACTTAGTACAGAGAGAAGGGCTATTGGTTGGTATGACTCCGGAAGGTCCTGTTGCTTGTTTGGACTTTTCAGGATTAAGCGCAATTTGGCAGTCCTCCAAGCTTGTGGAAAGCATCCCTCATTAAGGCAGTGATTAAAGAGGGTGAGTATTACCTCTGGAATTGTCTCGATGGTCTTCTTGATGATTTCAGGCTCCAGTAGGTCGATACCCGGTGATTTCTTGTTGCGCAGTTTTGCTGCAGCAGTATGAAGTTCGGTAATGGTAAGTGGTTCTTCCTTATTGGTGGTAGTATAGGTATCATTGTCTTGACATAATTTTTGCTGTTCTGGTGTAGTGGGAGTAATATGTCCAGGAAACATGCTGTCCAGGATGTTGTTGACATTATCCTGCCAGGTCTTGGTATAAGTGCCTAGCGGCGTCTTTGTTGCAGGGATGACTTCTCCCCTGGGGAGTTTGTTTGTCATTATTCTGTAGACAACCCCCCAGGGGTGCTCGTTTCCGGTTGTAGAAACAAGTTGCTCCCATGAGCGCTGTTTTCTGAGTCGGATTAGAGTCGTGTACTCATTTCTTGCGGTGCGATAGTGGTCGCGGAGTTGGTCTATTTCTGGTGCTGGCCAGGAAAGTCGTGCTCTCTGGAATAGTCTTCTCCTTGTGTTCACCTCGCGTCTGAGCTGTTGTAGTTCCGGCGACCACCAGGGAACGGCCCCTGGAGTTGGGTTTTTCCTTTTAATTGAGCAGTTTGCAGCGGCAGTGATGAGATCCACCACGGCGGTTTGGTGCTGGTCCGGGCTCAGCCCCTCTATTTGGAGGGTTTGTGCTGCTTCTCTTAAGGTAGTCTGGAAGAGAGACCAGTCTGCCTTCTGTATGGCATATCTATGTTGGATTTGTCGGGTTGGTTGTTGTCTGTCTATGGTGCGTTGAAGAGTGAAGGTTATGACCCTGTGGTCCGATGTGGTCCAGCTTTCCCTGACCATCCATCCCGAGAGGTGACCAGCCAGAGACCTTGAGGCGAGTGTAATGTCAATTGTGGCTTCCCACATTGTGCTGGAAAAGGTGGTGGGGTTATTTGGCTGATTGAGTATAGTGAAGGTACTGTTTGCCAGGAACTCCTCTAGGTGTTGTCCATTTGTGGCGCTGTGATGCCCTCGGGTTTGGCTGAACCACGCCGGGGATCGACAGTTCACATCCGCTCCCACGACGATCCTGGCATTCTGGAATTCTGTGAGTAAACTCTGCAGGTACCTGGTAGCTGGGAGGATATCTCCCCCTGGGCGGCAGTACAGTGAGACTGCATAGAGTTCGCCGAGCGGGTTATAATATAGGCACATGCGGCCCAGGATGTACAGTAGCTGGAAATCTTGGTTACAGTGATACTAGGGTTCCTAACCAGGATGCAAGCCCAGGGGTTGTCTCTATTATCATGAACTATTTTGTAGGATAGGGGATATCCTCTCACCCCCCGGCTGTGCACATATGGCTCTTGGATAAGTAGGATGTCGAGGTTCTGTTCATTCGCTTTCTTGGTGAGTTGTCCGGCCACGGCCTTAGATCGCTGTGCGTTTAGCTGCGCGAAGTTTACCCTGTCTAGGTTAAAAGGTCTAAGGCGTGCGTCCATAATCAATCCTCATTTGGTATGCACCCTTAGCTTTGATGTAGATGGGACACTGATTGTCCCTGAGTGAGTGGTCCGCTGGCATCTTCTGTGATTTACAGTTTACACAGGTGGGCGGATCATCTTTTTTAGGGCAGGTGCCAAATTCATGGCCTTTCTCTGCACAGTGTCCGCAAGTAGGCTCTGTCTGGGCACAGGTGTGCGTCGTGTGTCCAAATCGACAGCAACGGAAGCATTTGGGAACAGACACATGCTCTTTGAAGCGATGGCTGCCCCAATGTATGAAAACCCTGGTTGTTTGTGCAATCGTTTTCCATGCCTCTGGTGTAAGTTCAACTACCCAATTTGTGTGGTCTCCTGTCCTGGATTTTGTTTGGAATTTTGGGGTGATTAGTGTCGTTGGTTCCACGTTTGGGTACTCATGCTGAAGGTTCTTGGAATATAGTTCCTTCTGCAGAGCTTCTGGTGTTAGATCCTTGCTGGTATTAAAAATGACTATACTGGGGCCCTTTTTCTTGGGGGACGCTGCCTCTAAGCCAAGTGTCTGGATCCTTGGGTTGTTGAGGATTTCGTTTGCGTCTTCCTTCGTCTGGGTTTCAATGATGACACCTGTATTCCTTATTTTTCGGACAGATTTGATTTTTGTAGTCTTAAGATCCTGTGAGAGGTTCTTCATAATGGTTTGTTTCACCTCTTCACTAGTCTGGTGTTGTGCTGTTGAGGTCGGTTTTAATATTACTAGGTGTGGAGTCGGCAGGAGCGTTTTGCGTTTTGTAGTAGTTGCCACACGTGGCAGTTGTAGAGAGGTATCTGGAGCAGTGGTCCTCAGCGATTGTGCATATGTGGGTGCACGCTGTGGCATTTGTTTTGCCCCACATTCAGCGTAGGCTTGCAGTTTAGCCTTGGCCCTTTCGCTCTCGAGGTAGGCTTCGACAAGGAGTGCATCGAGTTTGTTCCACAATGTTATTATTTGAGCCCTTAGTGCAGTGGTGACTCTGTTTGTTTGCTCTTTAAAGAGGGATTCTAGAGCAGTTTTCAGGAACAGGGATTTTTCATACATTGTACCTTCGGGTAAGGTAGGATCCAGGAAGGTTTCCTGTGTCTTGTCCTGTGTCCTGTCGTCGCTAGTCTCCTTTGTCGTAATCGCTGTGAGATTTTCCTGCGTTTCCCTTATCTCCGTCTGGGAACGGGTTTCTATCTCAAATTTTGGTATAGAGCCTTTTTTGTTTTTCTTCTTACACGTTTGGGGGGTCCCGGAGCGGGGATCCATCCCTTCGTTCTGTTGGTTTGTGATGATTATGCATTCGTCGCCCTGGGTTTCCCTAAGAGGGTCTCTGCTTTTGTCCGTATTCCTCTCCACATCACTCTTTCCGGATGACCGAGACTCGTCGGTTTATCGGGATTTCCTTTCTACTATCAAGAAGCAGTGTGCGCGTTATGTAAATAAAATCAGCCACAAGTGCGAAGCACAAAAAGAATTTGAGTTGTGGGCCTTTAAGTCATTGGGCTATCCCCTCAGTCACATGTGCATGCAGAAAAGTAAGCACACCGGCGTTGCAGGTGCTTGCTGGAGCGCTCCCCCTCGATTTGGAGACTGTAAAAGCTGGCTTGCTCTTCCTGCACGCCGGGGGGGGGGTTGCTGCCACCTTCCAGGATTTCATAATTGACCCAGCGAGTAGTACTAAAACAGAAAAAGTCCGATTGCAGGCATACCTACTTCGGGAGTGGCAACAAAGATGGACCGATACAACAAAAGGAGAAATTACAAGAAAATTCCTCCCCGACCTCAGCAAATATACCCCAAGCAACTGACCTGGTACTTTCCGGGGAAGCACTTGACTTCGCTCCTTACTGGTCATGGCCCCTTTGAGGAGAAGCTGCTCGGGTTCGGCCTTGTTGAGGACCCCAACTGCACGTGTGGGGAAGTCGAGAACTGGAATCACTTGGTCTACAACTGCCCAGAATATGAAGATCTCAGAGGCATCCTGATCACAAAGATACACTACCTTCCGAAAGGACTGGAATCCCACTTCATTGACACAGAAGAGGAATACAGAGCACTTTCTCAATATGCGCAGGACCTCTTCGAGAGGAGAAAACTGCTAATTACCATAAATCGTGTCTGACGAAAGACCACCACAAGTTAAACTGTACAAGACCATAAAATACCATCCAATGGAGTTACTACAGAGAAAAACCCTGAGGCAAGAAAGTGAAAAACACAAGGACGGGGCTCACCCCATGAGCGACTGTACTGAAATCGACTCGACGTTGAAGAAAAGAGACTTAACGCAGCACAGCTGCCAAAAGCCATTTGGCAACTTGAAGAGGGCGCCCTAGCCTCCTTCATCTTTAATATCCCTATCCCCGGTGGGTGGGGGGGAAACGGTCTTACTGTCTCCTCCCCTCCTTGCCATTCCCTCTTTCCCTTCTGATGGGCATGGGCATGACCCACTGTGACTTGGGGTTGCCTCCTCCCTCGACTCCATACTTCTGTCTTTTCTCCCCCCTGGCTTCATTCTCCCCACCCACTCAACCCACACATACGCAAGCGAATGCCCTACACTTCGGAATTGATTTAATCATCTCCAAATTATGTTTTTCGCCCATACATTCGGCCTTTCAAAATTTAGCGTTATTCCTTATCGAATTTACCAAATATACATATATATTTTTATATTTTATTTTTTTATTTTATTTTTTTTTTTTTTTAGGTCCTAGCCGCCGAAATCTCAGGAAATTAAGCGGCAGGACCTGCCAGAGTAAATCTTAGTCTACTGGTGTTTCCTGGTCCGCCTCCACGGGGCGAAAGTGGGGCAACGTTGGGCCTCAGTAGGGGTTCAGCGGTTAAACGACCAGATGAACAACGGTACATGACACTACACATATACAATATCCATACACTTTTAAATCTCTGGCATTTCCCAGCGAACTGGTTCACCCACAATGAAAGCAACGCGGAGATGGGGGAAACCCCTGGTGCCGTTTGACCCTAAACACACTTTACACTTTACCAATTGACATGCTCCTTACACCAAATTAATCGGGCCTTTATCATTTTTTTTGTGTGAGGAGGGACTTAGGACGACGGCCACAAGTCCATTTTTGAAGAGGCGTCTTCTGACTATTACTGCACTTGCTACCACTCCTGTATGTTCTTTCCATTCTCTTTTCAGCTGAGACGAAGACGAATCTGGTGTAAGGAGCATGTCATATGGCATATTGTTTTGTGAAAGGCGTCACCTGTGGTTTCCCACATCTGCACCATGGTACTTTGTGAAGAAGTACAGAATCTCTGTAAAAGGCATAAAAAGTGTAATGTCTGGTTTCTGTCAGAGTAGTGTTATGTTTTGTTGTTGTGTCACTGGCTGTTTGGCCGCCGTGCCCCTAGTGGAACCCCACGTTGACCGCCACTACCACTGGGAGGTGAGCCAGACTGCCCATTATACTCTGGCTGGCCTTTACCAGGGTTGCTGAGCTACCTGACAAAGGCCAAGTGAAAAAAAAAAAGGGGGGGGGAGGGGAACATAGAACAGGGGTACGAGTTAGAAGGAACAGAAAGAGGGAAAAGGAGGACGGACTGAAGTTGAGGAGCAGTCCGCTCTTTGTGAGGTGAAAATAGGGGTCTGGGAGTGGGAGTTAAAGTAGCAGGGGACAGGTGCTCCTGCATGATCACCAGAGGCCAGTGGACTCTGTGTCTCGCACCAGAACGGTACCGGCTGATCCTACCCTATAAGGGGTTTTCAGCAGTATCCCGCACCAGAATGGTGCCAGCGGTGTTCCTACCCTTAAAGTATTAGCAAGTTGTCAGGGCAGTGTCCTCTAGCAGAGAAGGAGCTAACCCACACAAGTCTGATTCAGGCCTTGGGCAGCATGATCCAATGTTGTTCTCATTTCAGCAATCTTGACTAGCCTGAGTGCGAAGATTTCCTGCGCATACAGTTAATGCCCTGTATGTGTTTTCATCGAGCAGCAGCGAGGACTCTTGATTAAGCGGATTCCTTTGAATTGCGGTAACAAATTTGATTCTACTGTTGTCATTGGCAGGGCACTCATACATGAGATGAGATGCCCCAGGACTTCTTCTCCACAATGGCACCGTGGGTCTCTTTCAATCCCCATAGCTGTGAGTTTCTGACGAAAGGCCGTGCCCAGTGATAATAAACGTCATGTGCAGACCAGGCGAAAACCAG